>NC_034611.1:46659084-46673492 GCF_900095145.1 Mus pahari
TGGCTGTCCTGGAACTCACTTTGTAGACCAGGCTGGCCTTGAACTCAGAAATCTGCCTGCCTCTGCCTCCCGAGTGCTGGGATTAAAGGCGTGCACCAACACACCTGTCAAACCCCCTATTGGTTCTTGATTGATCAAAGATGCTAGCCGCCAGTGGCTGGGCAGAAGAGGCAGGAATTCCAGGCTCCCGCAGGCAGGTTAGGAGAATCAAGGAAGGAAAGCAATTAACCATGTTTCAGAGGGAGAAAGAGCCACCAGTCATATGAGATCTCGGGTGGAGTGGCCATTAGCCACTTCCCTGACTGGGCCTGGGGTAGCGGGCAGGAGATTAGAAATGCAACTAAGCTGAGGGCAGATTTAGGGTATTGATCAAGGAGAAGGTAACCCGGGCAACTAGGGTGAGGGCAGAATTAGAGGTGTTGAGCTGGGAGTAGGCTTAAAAGAGCCTGGCCATTGAACTAAAAAACATATTAAAAATAAGCTAATGTGTGTGAGTGTCTTTCATCCGCAGATCCAAGGGAACCAGGGCTGAGGTTGGTAGCACTGTCCACCTGGAACTTAAAGTGGGGGTAGTAGAAACTGCACACTATACCTTCTGACCTAAGTACCAGGAGCTGAACTTGGATCCTCTGGAAGAGCATCAAGGGCTCTTAACCACAAGGCCATCTGTCCAGTTCCCACCATGCTGGGTTTTGTGTAGTGCTGGGGACTGAACCAGGGCATTATGCAAGCAAGGCAAGTACTGTACCAACTGAGACACAAACCCAGCCTCCCTGAAGAGTCTTTTTTTGTGTGTGTCGGGGCTGGTGGAGAAATGGATCAGTAGTTTAGTGCACTTATACTTGCAGAGGACCCATGTTCAATTCCCAGCACCAACATGGTGGTTTACAACCATCTATAACTTCGATTCCAGGAAATCTGATATCCTCTTCTAAACTTCAAGGGTACAAAGTGTGTGTGCATGGTGCACATACACACATGCATGAAATCAATAAATAAATCTTTAATTTTTAAACAAAATTCTCTTTTGGCTTTTGGAGACAGGGTTTTGTTATTAGCTTGGGATATCTATGAATTCTTTTTCTTTTTAAAAAAACTATACCATGTCCAGTGAGATTTATTACAGGTATGTAAGGATTGTTCAATATCTGAAGATCAATATCATCCTCTCCTTTCAACATGCCAAGAGAGAAAAATCTTAATATATATTTACAATAATGTATATGTAACATAAAAATAAATTCAATGTATACAAATAGATTTTTCTTTGTTTGTTTCAAGACAGGGTTTCTCTGTGTTGCCCTGGCTGTCCTGAAACTCTCTTTATAGACCAGGCTTTCTTTTAGCCTTTGAGATTGTAATTTTATTACAATGTTTCTCCCTTCCATTTTCCTTCCTCCAAACCCTCCCATATACCCCTCCCCACTCTCTTGCAAATTCATGGCCCCTTTTTCCAGTAACTGTGTATATAAATTCTTGATCCTCCTGCCTCAGCATCCTATAGATTGTTGGCATACCCTACTCTGCCCTAAATTTTAAATTACTTTTCTCTTCCTACCTCTAGAGACTGTCCTGGCTGGGCCCTCTTTACTGCCTCTAAATTTTGCCAAACCATTAGTTTTTTGCTTCCTGTTGTCATGAGCACAATAAGCTAAAAACATAGATAAACATGTTTTTTTTTGTCTTGCACAATGTCAAAGTTACTGAATGACAGTAAGTTTACAAGGTTTAGAAGTTTAGATGACAATAATTTGTCATAAAATCTACTTAGTAGTCACCTGGCCAAGGCTAATGTAAGTTCTCTCATCCTAATTTTAGTTATGAACATTAAGTCTCTTGATCACACAGCCAATAGACCTACATAGCTCTATACATATATGTCAGAAGAGGCTGTAGCTGAGGTCAAGAGGTTAAAGTGGGTTGAGCAGGAGTTGGTATTGATAAGATAATGAGCCCGGCCAGTGCTGGGAGAAATGGCTACTGAAGCTGCAGAGTTCAGCTTTCAGGTAAAAGTTGGAACCAAACTGTGTCCAGAGCAGGAAACGGCAGGTCAGATCCAGGTCCAGACAGAGGAAGAGGCAGACCAGCAGTCGCATCATTCAGTAGGCTGTTCAACAGTGGGAGATGGAGCCGAGTCGGAGAATCCTCAGTCCTTGGCATGTACACCAGATATCAGGTGATAGGGTGGTTACAGGACCAGGCCCCCCCCCCCGTGCTGCTGGGTGCCCACCCCTCTGTGGAGTCAAGAAAAGGGACATATACTGGGCAGTGGTGGCGCATGCCTTTAATCCCAGCGCTTGGGAGGCAGAGGCAGGTGGATTTCTGAGTTTGAGGCTGGCCTGGTCTACAGAGTGAGTTCCAGACAGCCAGGGCTACACCGAGAAACCCTGTCTCGGAAAAAAAAAAAAAGGAAAAAAGAAAAGAGGGATATATATTAAATCCTTTCTTTGATCATGTGTGCCCCACAAGCTCTTGAGTCTAATTAACCTAACAATTTTAATAGGCCATATGTCTCAGTAAATGTATAAGCCGGCCTCCTAGTTCCAGGAGTTAAGTCACTAATCAGCTCATTCTGGATAGATGATAACCATGTGGTTGCTGGGATTTGAACTCCAGACCTTCGGAAGAGCAGTTGGGTGCTCTTACCCACTGAGCCATCTCACCAACCCTTATTATTTCTTCTAATAATAGATCCCCTCTTCAGGACTGTAGAGATGGCTCAGCAGTTGAGAGCACTGTCTTCTCTTACAGAGAACCTAGGTTCTAGTCCCAGCACCCACATGGTGGCTCACAACTATCTGTAGCTCTAGTTCCAAGAGATCCGATATGTTCTTCTAGTCTCTACAAGCACCAGGCATACACTGGTACACAGACATACAGGCAGGCAAACACCCATACACATAAAGCAATACTAATTTTTAAAGAGAGACCTCTCTTTCTTCTCCATATGGTTAGGACAGGTTGAGCATAGATTTCTGAATGAATCAGGCAACCTCTATTAGGTACAACACTAAATCCCCCAGGCAACAGTAATTAATTCAGGGACCAACACATGACCCAAGGAAGATTGACAAGCAACTCTCATTCTTCCCTGAGAATTTCTGCAACTTGTGTTGAGAAAGGGCTTTTCCTTTCCTCTGCAACTGCCATTCCATAGTGAATGTTACATTGTCTTTCTATGATCCCTGGGACAAATTGCTACAGACTTGATGGTTTAACACAACAAAAATTCAGTGGTGGCTCATGCCTTTAGTCCCAGCACTTAGGAGGCAGAGGCAGGTGCATCTCTATGAGTTCAAGATCAACCTGATTTACAAAGCAAGTTCCAGGCCAGCCAGGGCTACACAATAGCACCTTGTCTTAAAAGCAAAACCCAGAAATAATTCTTCCACAGTTCTGGAGGTCAAGGCTGAGGTCAAGGTGGCAGCAAGACCATAGTCCTTTTAAACATGCTCAAGAACCCGCATGCTGATATGATCATTCATAACTCCAGCCTAGAGGCTCTAATGCTCTCTTCTGAGCTCTTGGGGAGCCAGGTATACACATGGTGCACATTTGGGCAAAACATCCCCATAGGCAAATAAATCTAAAATAATAATAATTTTCAAAAACAAACCCTTCATGCATCTTCTAGCTTCCGGTGGCTCTCGGGAACCCCTGGCTTTCTGTGATTTGTAGCTTCAGTCTTCTAGGTTCTTCTGTTGCCTTCACATCGACTGACTTCCTCCTGCTTATGGTTCTTGAATTAGTTCATTTTCTCACGGCTGTGACAAGGTACCCAGCCAAAGCAACTCTGGACTCACAGTTTGAAGACACAGTCCACCACGGCGAGGTGGGCAGGGCAGCAGGAGCATGAGACTGGTCACGTGCTTCTACAGGCAGGAAGCAGAGAGGGGGGGATGGTGGTCTCCAGCTTGGTTTTTCTTTTGAGTCAGTTTGGGACTGTTGCCCATGTTCAGGGTGGGTCTTCCCTCCATAGGAAACACCCTCACAAGCACACTGAGATTTCTGTCTTCATGGGCATTTTAAATCTGATCAAGTTGACGATGGAGATTAATCATCACAGTCCCCAACCCTTGCCCACTTGACACCCAACCACATCATGTTGAATCATGGTCAACTCTCCCCTACTGTGTCCTTGGCTCCTTTCTCTGTCCTTACTCTTGCTTGAGTTCTTGCTTTGTTTAGACAGGCTCTTCTCCGTTAACCCAGCTGTCCTTCAGCCCAAATCTGCCTGCCTCAGTCTCCTGAGATCTGGGATGAAAGCCTTTCACAACACACCCAGCTTCACCCTTTTTCTTACAAGGATAGTTGAGGTCTACTCTAATCTGGGATGACATCGTCTTCACTTAACAAATGCATTTGCAAAGGCGGTGTTTCCAAAAATAAATACAGTTCTGAAGTCTTGAATAAGGTAAAATTTGGAAATTCACTATGTTACCGACTACAAACACCCGGTAGAAGGAGCCAACAAGGACTCAAGAGAAAAGTGCCCTGCTGAGCCAGGTCGGACGCCCTGAGGTCCACCCGTTACAATCATTGCCTCCCCCTTTTTTCATTAAGTTGATCTGAAGAAACAGCAACAAGCTACTATGTTTCCTTTGGTAGAGTTAGGAAAGCGTTTGCCATGGCCAGCGTTCCAGACTTCCTGTGCTATTCTCACTTCCCAAATCCTCCAACCAGACTGAGCAATTTCACTGGCAAGTTGGCTCGGTGCCTTGGATTACTTCATTTGGCTATAAAACATATTTATTTTGAGCGGCTAGAAGACTGAGCCCTGACAGTCTTTAGCCCTTGCTCTCTCCTTTCTTGTTATGCTTGAAAAGCACACCCAGCAGAGAGGAGAACAATGCTCCATGCTTCTGTCACCTTATTTAAAACATCATCTTAAGCTGGGCATGGTGGCACACCCCTTTAATCCCAGCACTCGGGAGGCAGAGGCAGGCGGATTTCTGAGTTCGAGGCCAGCCTGGTCTACAAAGTGAGCTCCAGGACAGCCAGGACTACACAGAGAAACCCTGTCTTGAAAAAAACAAAAACTAAACAAAACATCATCTTAAAGGCCAGCTAGGTGGCTCAGCAGGTCAAGGCACTTGCCGAGCCTCACAATTGACTAGCTGCCTCTTCAGTCTTCAGGCTCCAGACAGTAGGAGGAAGGAACCTAATCTTGCAAGTTGTTTTCTGAGCTCCACACAATCCCAAATAAGTAAAATTGTAACTTTTTTTTAAAAAATGCAGACACAGCTTTTCTTTTGTTCATTTCCTTGTTCTTCTTTGATTTTTATCTGCTTTGAATTTTTAAAGAGTTTATTTTATTATATATGTATGGGTGTTTTTCCTGTGTGTGCCTATGTAAATCACGTGCATTCCTGGTACCCAGGGAGGTCAAAAGAGGACACTGGCTCCCCTGAAACTGGAGCTGTGTATGGTTTTGAGCCATTGTGTGGGTGCTAGGAACAGAGCTCCGGTCCTCTGTAAGAACAAGTGCTCTTACCTGGTGATGCTGAGCCATCTCTCCAGCCCTGTTTATTTGCTTTGTTGAGTCAGGATCTCATTGTATATCCCAGGCTATCCTGAAACTTACTGGGTATCTCAGGCTAACCTCAAACTTGAGATTCCCCTGCCTTAGCCTCACAAGTGCTGGGATTACAGGATGGAATTCTGCGCTACTAACACCACTTAGGTGACACAAATGCTGTGTGTCTATGTATCACAAAGTTACAAGGCTCTAAACCTTAAAACAGAGAAGAAAATACCAGGGTGCTCTAGGTAGTGCACCACCCTGCTAAGAACCAGCCTGCTGAAGAGTTTATAGCAACTACCCAAACTAACCCATAAAGTATTCCAAAGTGAGACTAACACTGGACCATGCACTGAAGGAGACACAAGGAAACGCTGATTTCAGGGAAGAAGCTGGCGCTGACGCTGAGTAGCAGGACACTTCCTTGGCTGTGCACAAGGTCCTGCTGGGTTCAGTCACTGACACCCAAGAGACAATGGAGACATTCTGAGAAGTGAAGGCACAGTTATGTACAAGTTCTAGGAACCGTGACAGAGTAATCATGTCCTGAAACTCAGGACACATGCAGATCTCTTCCAAGGGAGGGTCTTGGTAGTTTTCTTGTCTTTATCTGTTTCAGTCTGTCTATCTGCCCCTCCCTCTTCTCCTTCCCTCCCCCCTCCCTTCTTCCATTCTCTCCCTTCCTCCTCTCCTCTCTCCTTTTTCAACTCACCTCCCAACTACAGCTGATTATACCAGGGCAGAGTATCTAATCCAAGCTAGCCCAATCAGATGGTCAATACTTCGATACTGAGTATTTGGATTTGAAATTGAGGCTAGCCAGTGTGGACGGTCCTGTACAGAATAAGCCTCCCCTGCCCGTGTGCAGAGGAGGACAGACAGCGGAGAGACAGAAGCAGGCCACAAAGCTAAGTGGGCGTGAGAAGGGAGAGAGGCCCTTGCCTGATTTCCTGAGGCTGGCTCGCTCCTTTCGCCCTTTCCTTCTTGAGGCCTAGCAACCTTTCTGCCCATGGGTTTTTGTGCTTCAGAACCCAATCTCCCAGATAAACGTAGAGCTCTAAGGTAGGGGCAAGATCCTGGGCTCGATTCCTAGCACCACACACGCATTATATATCATCTCCTTGTATTAGAATGTCATGGGTGTTGTATCAGGGAGTTTCGAATCCTCAAACTCGAAGAGAATGATAAGTAGATAGAATCTCACTAATGGGAACAAATTCTGAGGAGAAACGGATCAGGCCTAAAAGCACACATCACTGTGGGTCCCTCGGGTGAGAACTCGGGAGCAGTTCCTGGCAGGAGTAAAGGTTCAGACACCAGGGAAGACAGTTGCCAGGCCACATTCCTTTCCACAGACAGAGAGCACTACACCCGTTTCTGGGCTTTCTTTAGAGTGTTGCCGGGTTTCTTCTGACCGCCGGTGGGCAGTCCCCACTGGTAACTCCCAGCAGCTTTGCTGGATTTAAACACCAGCCACACTAAAAGGCACCTAGTTTTCATCAAGCTCTGGGGATCTTGTTGCCACACGCAGTTGCTTATAGCCTGGCTCTCCCAAGAGCTATTCCCAAGGGGCCGGTGCTCTGCCTATCAATATATCGATATCACCTTCTGAGTCCCTATACTGAGGCAGGTGTGTGGGGGGGTGAAGCTTACCTAAGCTGAAAGCTCAAGACTTTTCCACCTCAGACAGATAATCAGTTTGTTTTGGTTTACCCAGAATGACGCTACTTTTAAGGGAGAAAGCCCAACATCCCATTTCCTTCGCTGAATCAGAAAAACTAAGGTGATTACAACAGCTTGAGGGTGTCAGTAGAAACCTGCCTGAATATTGTCCCCTAAAAAGAATCATTCCAAGCTCAAAGCCACCAAAACTCCAAACCTGATGTTTGAAGCATTGTCACATAACTGGGAATTTCTGTAGCATTAGGAACTAAACATATCTGCCTACACATGCTAGGCAGTTGTTCTTTGACTGGGCTAAATCTCTAGCCCCTCTGATTAGTTTTAGACGGAGTCCTGAATCTACTGCATCTCTCCAGAAGTCTGTAACAATAGAGTGGGTGTCGCATAGTCAGACTAAGAACAGCATAGATTCTCCCATGCTAGGGTGTGTAGAGCGTCTGAGACCAGCCTACATTATGGAAGATCACGTCTCAGAGGGTACTGATGGCACAACCCTTTGATCCCAGCACTCAGGAGGTAGAGGCAGGCAGATCTCTGTGAGTTTGAGGCCAGCCTGGTCTCTAAGGAGTAAGCTTCAGGAAGACCAAGGCTTCACAGAGGAACTCTTTCTCCAAAAACCAAAGCCACCCCACCAAACAAGCAAGCAAGCAAGCAAACAAACAAACAAAAAGAAGAGGGTTGGCGGAGAGGAAGGAAGGTTAAAAAGAGCATGGAGTCAGAACCCTTACATCAGAACTTGGCTGACCTCGGTTGAACAAACGATCTTGCTTCTCAGAGCCTTATTCGGACATAATTCTGCACTGTTTTCCAGAGCTGAAGACTGAGCCCTGGATTCACACACTCAGGGTAAATACCGAGCCACACCAACTCCTACCCTCAGGCCTTCCAGTACCCAAGGTGGTGCGCATGAGAAGCCTTCCACGGATTCACATATCTGAATGCTTAGTCACTGGGAACCGCCACTATTTGAAAGGATTGGGAGATATGACCTTGTTAGACGAAGTGTGTCACCGAACGTAGGCTTTAAGGTTTAAGAAGCCTACGCCAAGCCTAGTGTTGGGATGTAGCTCTTAGCTACCCCTCCAGCACCATGAGTGCCCCTCGCCTTCCCCACCACGATGATAATGGACTAAGCCTCTGAAACTGTAAGCCACCCCCAATTAAATGCTTTCTCAATAAGCGTTCCCTTGGCCATGGTGTCTCTTCGCGGCAGTAAAACAGTGACTAAAAACTATCTTTTTTTTTTTTTTCTGAAAAGTAATAAGAACAGCATACCCACACCTGTCCTGTAGAAACAACCTTGAGAATCCCTCCTGGCATTCCTGATTGGGTCAGACCCAGCTGCACCAGAATACCCCCCTTGCTTCCCCCCCAGATCTGCAGGCCACAATGTTCTGCTTTATTGCTGCCAAAGATTATATAAACCTTAAGATACCTGTCAGCAATTATTTTGTTGTGGTGGTTGTAGGCTTTTAGTGTTGTTTCTTTTTTGTTTGCTTGTCTTTAAAACAAGGTTCTCAAAATGCAGCTTTGGCTAACCCGGAACTTTCTAGACGGACAGGCCTGGCTTCAAACTCACAAGAGTTCTGTCTGCCTCTGTCTACAGAGTGGCAGGATTAAATGAATGCACCACCATGTCTAGCCAAGCAATCATTTTCATTTGCTTACCTTGCTGTAGTCGCTGCCTCCTCCTTCCAGGAGAGCCCTCTCCCATCCCCCATCCCCTCTCCCCCCTCCCCCTGTAGTCCATGTCAAGATGCCAGCAGTGAGACAGACCCTGTTGCAAGGCCATGAGAGGACACAGGCTGTCTCCCGAGACTCCATCTTATCTTGTTCTCTCTGGCTGCAGATGTTGGGTCTGAGAATAAGGCCTGGTGTCTCTCATTTCTGGGATGAGTCCCTGGAGGGGAGAGCTCCCAGAGCCTGTCAGAAGGCCTCAGCAGAAAGGAGCTGGCAAGAGACCCGAGCATGACAGAAGACCTCATGTCCCTGCCCCCTGCCGTTGTGTAGACCCAGTCCCTTAACCTGCTTGCCTAGCCGCCATGTTCACACCTGCCAGCCAGAGCTGAAGAGAGACGGGGAGCTCTGAGAGTTTACAAAAGGCGTAAATGCGGTTGGTGTTTCGCAGTGGTAGCTTACGAAGTCCTTACAGCCAGCTACTCTACCTGACCATTGTTACTTGGGGTGAGGTCTGTCCACCTACAAAGGCAGCCCGGCCCGTGTGGACTTCTCCGTTGTGATTCTTCACTGGGAAGTGTGTATACACCAGGGCAGGCTTTGAATGCCACGATGACAGATAGCAGGTTCCAAAGCCCTGGTACCAGGTTTCAGGCCCTCTGTGGAATAAAAACCCCAGGAACACACACAGGTTTCACCATCTCCCCTCAGGCCTACCTTACCTGGCCAAGCGTCAAAAGTCTCTTGTGGCTATTCTTTCCCTAAGCTTTCCCCGACTCTGATAAATGCCCTGGGATTAGCCCTTCTCTGTTAGTTGGATGAGCAATTTGTGTGTGTCTGACAAAGCTACCTCTGAATAATATTTGGTACAAGCCGAGGAAATGTGATCCACTACATTTCTCTCCAGCCTGCTCTCTGGGAGCCAGCCAGGCTCCTGCCAAAAAGGCTGTAAGATTCTACCGCTAAGTCTGGCAGCCTCAATGTGTTTGCAAGCAGGGAGGGAAGGTGGGGGATGTGTGTAGGGTGGAGCCAAGGACAGAAAGGCCAGAGCAGCCTTAGTGACCTGGCCAGTGATTTTATAGCCCCTGTCGTAATTTAAGGACATCACAGGTGACCATGGTGACCACCCCATCGTCCTGAAGACAGGAAACCGGGGTGGGGGATGGGGGGTGGGGGGTATGCAGCTCGAGAGTCTGGCTGGTTTCCTAGGTCCAAGGTCCTGGGTATGAATGTAGTCAGGGAAATTCGAGGGAATCCAGCAGCCAGATCCCAGGTGTGGGAGGGTAATAAATGCTAAGCTCTTGTTTATGCATGTAGAGGATGAGTGTGGGGTAGGGTGAGATAGTGTAGGTACCTGATCTGAGGAACTGATGGAAGTCACAGGCTGGAGGTGTAAGGGGGTAGGGAATGCAGAGGAAGAGGGAATTTAGCACATGGGTGTGCCTATGCCATCGAGCTCCAGCCTGCCACACCCACACCCCTATCCCCCCCCACACATATACGCACACGCACACGCACACAGGCCTTCCATCACAATCCCTTACAATCGCTGTGCTCTTCCTTAGGGGCCACACATGAGTCTCCAGGCTTGTTTCACCCCCATTCTCTGTAAGCTGTTGGCCGAAAGGCGGGGTACTATCTTGTTGAGCACTGAGCTGACCACTGATGAGACGGGACAATGGTCTCCTGAAGGGAGGGGTAGATAAAAGAGGCTGGGAGCTCAGCTGCCAGTTACAGACCACAAGAATATCACAAATAACATGACGGACAGAAGTAACCATGCAGGAAGTGAATGATTTTGGCTTTGAAAAGAGGGTTGGGCATCATGGCACAGACCTGTAATCCCAACACTTGGGAGGCTGAAGGCAGAAAGAAAGGTCACGAGTTGGAAGCCAACTTTGTTCTGGGTGTGGTGACATTTATGTATTTGGTTTTATTGAGACAGGGTTTCTCTGTGCAGCCCTGGCTGTCCTGGCGCTCACTCTGCACTTGATCTTAGCCAAAAGGCAGAGAAGCCATCGGCGCTCACTCTGTAGTCCAGGCTGGCCTTGAACTCAGATATCTGCCTGCCTCTGCCTCTCAAATGTTGGGATTAAAGATGTGCACCACCACTCCAGGCCAATGGTGGCACCTATTTTTAATCCTCCCCTGTAGGAGACAAAGGCAGGCAGATTTCTGATATGGAGATCTAGGCCAGCCAGGGCTGCATAGTGAAACTCTGTCTCAGGAAGAGAGAGAGGGGTGTGGCAAGAAGGGAAGGAAGAAGGGAGGGAGGGAGGAAAGGGGGGCTGAAAAGATGGCACAATGGGTAAAACGCTTGCTTCATAAGCATGGCGCTCATCTCCAGCTGGGCCATGGCATGTGTGTGTAACCCCAGAGCTGAAAGGCACAAACTGGAGGCAAGTGGACCCCTTAGGGTTTTCTAGACAGCCAGTGAGTGAGCCCAAAAGGCAAGCTCTGGGTTCAGTAAGGGACCCTGTCTCAAAAACCACAGTGGAGAGCAATAGATGAAGGCACCTGATATTGACTTCTTCCTTACACACATGCATGTACACACACACACACACACACACACACAGAGTCACAGGAACACCATCCTCAGAGTCTGCTGGAGAAACCCCGGTGGGTGTGAAGCCAGACCTTGAAGCACATGTGCAGCTATGCAGCCCTGCAGCTGTGCGCCCGTCCTGTGGAAGAACAATCGAGGTTTCACAGAGTTCCAACTTGTCGGTAAACAAACTGTCACGTACCCCACAGGATACCATCTGTCTCTCATACGCAGAAAACCACACGCACCCGTGAGAAGGCAGGTGCCATCTGTGCTGGGGCACAGAGATGGCATTATGAAAGTTTAGAAAAAGATTAGATCAATTTCACTTGGCGGAGTTAGGGGGGTTTCATGGGGACGGGTGACATTAGACTGGCTTTGGAGCAGGGTGTTGTTGCCCTATACACACAATGCTTTATTTTTTTATTTTTATAGTTTTACTGTCTTTCATTTGGATTTTTTAATTTATTACTTTTAATTTGTTGGCCACGTTTACTTATTTACACGCCTGTGTGTACGAGTTTGGGCCTGCATACCACAATGCAAATCCTGAGGTCAGAAGGCAACTGTGGGAATCCGTTCTGTTTTTCTACCATGTGAGTTCTAGAGATGGAACTCAAGTTGTCCAGCTTGTCATTCAGTGCCTTTACCCATGCACCCATTTTAAACATCCCTCTCCCAATTTATTTTGCTGTGCTGGGTAGTAGACCCCAGGACCTCACGAATGCTATCAAGTGTTCTTATAGCTAAGCTAGGCTCACATGCACTCCCACTCTCACACCCATGGCAAACTGCATAGGGAACCCTATTCTCTTTCACTTGAGGTCACGTTCATGGGATTCTTTTCCATACGACTCTCCAGTCAGACTATCAGCGACATCATATGAGAAGGAAATCAATCTGCTATCCTAACACCTTAGGAGGTGTGAGAAAGAACGGAGTGGGAGGAGCCATGACGGTGAGGGGCGGGGTGGAAGTGCTGATTGGAGTAAAGGAAGAATGAAGAACTTGGGCTGACGACTCTGGAAGGTTTGTGGATGGGGAGCAGTGGGTGATGTGGCTAAGAAAGGGGGTTAAGAGCCGGGCGTGGTGGCACACGCCTTTAATCCCAGCACTCGGGAGGCAGAGGCAGGTGGATTTCTGAGTTCGAGGCCAGCCTGGTCTACAAAGTGAGTTNCCAGCACTCGGGAGGCAGAGGCAGGTGGATTTCTGAGTTCGAGGCCAGCCTGGTCTACAAAGTGAGTTCCAGGACAGCCAGGGCTATACAGAAAAACCCTGTCTCGAAAAAAAACAAAAAACAAAAAAAACCAAAACAAAGAAAGGGGGCTAAGGAGTTCTCTGGCATCACATTTTTTGTTAGGCTGAGGAATTGGGTCTCAGCCTGCGGGGAGAGGGGGGCGGGGCTAGCACAGCTGTGTTCAGGAAGCCATTCTGGCGATGGCATGTGGCACGGGCTGGACAACTAGCCAGACAACTGTCTCAGGCAACAAGGGACAAAGCCTGCGAGCAACTGCAGCCCTTGACTAAAACATCTGTTGAGCATTCATCCCACCGCTTCAGTCAGAGCGGTCTTCTGCTGGCCTCACAATCCTGGCACTGTAGCTTCCTTGACAGCACAGACTGTTTGCTGACTCTCCTGGGGCCTCCGGGCTGACATGATTCTTGGCAGGTGCTCGTTATGTATCAGCGAAATTGCTGAATAGGGCAGTGAAGGGAAAGGGCCGTGGGTGTACTGAGATCGGCTCAGATGTCTGGGATGGCATCCTGACTAGCAAAGACTTCTCCTCTGGCCTGAGTATTGGTGTGAACATCGTGTGTATGGAGAAACACATGCGTGTGTAGGAGGTTTATGCATCTTGATCTGGCTGCTTTTGAGTTGCCATCCTTCCATGCTTTTTGAGTTTTTGGAGAGGCGGCTGTCTAATGGGAGACTGCACTGTGGACCATCCTCAGGTGCCTTAGGAAGTATGCTAAAGGCTCTTTCTGAGTTGCAACAGACAGAAACCCAAACTGAGCTTAGGGGGAAAAAATTGGCTGCGTATTGGTTCCTGAGATACATTTCTGGGCGGCCATAATCAGAGATTCTAGCAGGGTCCTGCTCTCTTCCTTCTGTGAATGTCTACTTCCCTCCACACTTCAGGCTTCTTGCAATGACTTCTCTGCAGGGCTGGAAACATGGCTGCCAGGAGCCTGGGCTTCCCATCAGAAATAAAGGGACAGAAGTAATTTCTCCCGGGAAAATCCAAAGGTTAGGTGGAAAAGCCTACGGGAAGAGGTTGATCTGGTTTCTCCATGGCAACCAGGAATCAAAAACATCACCACCCAGCATCAAGCTCACTGGGATACCCAAAGCAGAGCATCTCATTATGAGATCATCTTTCTTCTCTCTTAGAGTGGAGATTGACAATGCTGGGGACAATGAGGCCCCATCTTCATCTATTAAAAATGTAAGCAGCCAGTGGTATAATGGCCATTCTGGCAGCGATGGAGAAATGGTTTGCTTCTAAACAGTTGGTGTCAGGACAGCGTGCATGCAACCTGTGAAAAACAATGTATTTGGTGGAGGAGGTCAAGAGCTGAGAAGAGGTTCCTTTACTTTTGACTCAATAACCCCAGTCTTGAGAAGCAGCAGAGAATTCCAAACTAAACCCAGCTAGTATAGTGTGCAGGGGATTCTTGTACAACAGTGTTCCTCGGGTGAAAAATAAAAAATAAAAATAAATTAAAAAACAGACGCTACACTTAAAATAGAAGCAATGAGAAAAACAGGGTTGCACTATTATTACCAGACAAGGTTAACACACACACACACACAGACACACAGACACACACAACCTAGAAAAGACACAAAAGACTTCATGATGAAAAAGCGTGAACGCTAAATGAAGCTCTGTCATAAATATCTATAAAAAAATATAGCATTAGAATTCATAAACTAAGCCGGGCATGGTGGCACACGCCTTTAATCCCAGCACTTGG
>NC_034611.1:46673752-46675360 GCF_900095145.1 Mus pahari
AACAAACAAAAAAAGAAAGAATTCATAAACTAATATTGTCAGGAAAGACAGGGAGACGAGAACAGAAACGCAACTGGGCATAGGAAGTTTATTTTCGTTGTATATAGTTATGTGTGTGCCCCTGTGAGAGAGGGTGCCATGGAAGCCAGAGAGGTCAGATTGTAGGCCACACAGCCTACACTAGGATCTGAACCTGGATCCTCCGGAACCGGGATCCTCCAGAAGAGTGTTTGCACACTTAACTGCTGAGCCATCTCTCCAGCCCAACAGTAGGGAGTTGTTTTGTTTTGTTTTGTTGGTTCTTTGAGACAGAACCCTGGCTGTCCTGGACTCAATCTGCAGACCAGAGATCCACCTGCTTCCAGAGTGCTGGGATTAAAGCCGTGCGCCACTACACTCAATGGTAGGTAGAAGGTTTTTTGGTGTGGTTTGATTTTTTTGTTGTTCTTTGTTTGTTTGTTTGTTTTTGAGACAGGGTTTCTCTGTGTAGCTCTGATTGTCCTGTAACT
Organism: Mus pahari; assembly: GCF_900095145.1. Taxonomy (NCBI): domain Eukaryota; kingdom Metazoa; phylum Chordata; class Mammalia; order Rodentia; family Muridae; genus Mus; species Mus pahari. The sequence goes on from NC_034611.1 coordinate 46,674,262, forward strand.
CTGTATAGACCAGGCTGGTCTCAAACTCAGAGATCGCCCTGCTTCTGCCCCCAAGTGTTGGGAACAAAAGTGTGTGCCACCACAGACTAACAGTAGGTAATTTTAATTCAACACTCTCAGTCTACGATTGATTAATAAATCAGACAATAAAAGCAAGCATAGGGCTGGAGAGATGGCTCAGTGGTTAAGGTCCTGAGTTCAAATCCCAGCAACCACATGGTGGCTCACAGCCACCTGTAATGAGATCTGATGCCCTCTTCTGGTGTGTCTGAAGTCAGCTACAGGGTACTTATGTACAATAATAAATAAATCTTTGGGCCAGAGCAAACGGACTGAGCGAGCCAGGTCAACTGGAGCGAGCAAAAGTCCTAAAAATACAATTTCCAGCAACCACATGAAAGCTCACAGCCATCTGTACAGCTACAGTGTACTCGCGTACATAAGATAAATAAACACATCTTTTTTTTAAAAAGCAAGCATAGATTATATGATTTATTAATTAGCAAGAAAGATTGAATTAAAATATATCAAACTACAAACCTTGAAAAATCAATAATATATTCCTTTGGAGGTACCCATAAACCACTTAAAACTGACCATTTCAAAACTGCTCAGCCAGGCAGGAATCGTGGTAGGTATACATGGTTAGTTCCAGCACTCAGAAGGCTGAAGCAGGGGACTCTTAAGCTGGAGGCCAGCATAATCTCTGAGGTGAGTTTCAGGACAGCCAGTGCTACATAAAGAGACATTGTCTCAACAAAACAAAACAAAACAAAACAAAACAAAAAACCTAAGCCCTCAAACTTCAATACATTTCAAAAGGTAGACTAAGTTCAAGAAAGCCTTCCCTGAGGTGTGTCACTGTGGGGGCGGGGCTTTGGAGGTGTCCGCCTATGCTCTGGCTACGCCCACTGTAGAAGAGACCCTCTTCCTTGCTGCCTAGAAGTTAGTCTTTCCTGGTTGTCTTCCTATCAAGATGCAGAACTCTCGGCTCCTGTCCAGCACCAAGTCTGACTGCATGGTGTCATGCTTCCTGCTATGATGACAACAGGCTAAGCCTCTGAAACTGTAAGCTAGCCCCAATTAAATGTTTGCCTTT
>NC_034611.1:46675620-46699777 GCF_900095145.1 Mus pahari
CAACCATCCGTAATGAGATCTGACGCCCTCTTCTGGTGCGTCTGAGGACAGCTACAGTGTACTTACATATAATAAATAAAATAAATCTTTAAAAAAAAAAAAAAGTTGAACATTAAACAAAATAGGATGTTTTTCAGGCTTTTAAAAAGAAGAAAATTCTGACACACACATGAATGAAAATCGAGGACATTGGGAGAAGTGAAATAAGCCAGTTATTTAAAAGGTATGCCATTATGACTCTGCTTTTATGAGTTACTGAAAAGAGTCAGATTCATAGAGATGCAAAGCAATATGGATTCCAAGGCGCCATAGTCAGGAAAAAACCTGAGAGTTATGTTTAATCAGCACAAAGTTTTAGGTTTTTAAGACGTACAACCTTTGGAGATTGGTTGCACAACAGAGTGAGTATGTTAGGCACTACCACCTGGACACATGAAAATTACTGAGATGCTCAACTCCGTGTCCTGGGATTTGTGTACTGGGATTGGAGATGTGGCCCACTTAGTAAGTGCCTACCATTCACAAAGCCCTGTGTTCAGTCCCCAGCACTACTGCATATATATATATATAACTGGGCCCAGTACACCAGCACTTTGGAGGTGGAGGTAGGAGGAGCCTAAATTTTAGGTCATCTTCGTTACAAGTGCAAAGCTCGCCTGGGAAACATGAGACCCTCTTGTCTGTAAAACAAAACAGAGACCCTGGACTTGAAAGTGAAGGTATTTGTTCCACCAACTACACACACTATATTCTTAGCTATTCAGATGCTGAGGCAGGAGCTTATCAATCCTGGGCTACCAAATTTATTCCAGGCTAGCCTGGATAACTTAGGGAGACCCATTTCAAAATGAAATACTAAAAAGGAGAAACAGCTAGAGAAATGGCCTGGTAGCAGAGAAGTATAGTCATTTGTGAAGTGCTGAGTTTTATCACCAATAACACCACACACACACACACACACACACACACACACACACACACACAAACACACATACACACACACACCACAAAAGAAACTTTCAATTGATTCTTAAAGTACAAAATGATTTTTAAAAACAAGAGATACTTCTCAAGGAAATAATCTAAAATACAAGTCAGAGGATTTTTAGGCTTTTCAAAATTACAGTTATTATTTTACATACCAGTATGCATGTGTGCATGTCTGTATGTGTGTATGTGTGCATATGTGTGTATGTATGTATGTGTGCATGTGTGTATGTGTGCATGTGTGTATGTGCATGTGTGCATGTGTGCATGTGTGTATGTGTGCATGTGTGTATGTGTGCATGTGGGCATGTGTGTATGTGAATGTGTGCATGTGTGCATGTGTGCATGTGTGCATATGTGTATGTGTGTATGTGTGCATGTGTGTGTGTGCATGTGTGCATGTGTGTATGTGAATGTGTGCATGCGTGCATGTGTGTATGTGAATGTGTGCATGTGTGTATGTGCATGTGTGCATGTGTGTGCATGTGTGTGCATGTGTGCATGTGTGTATGCACATGTGTGCATGTGTGTATGTGTGCATGTGTGTATGTGTGCATGTGTGTGTGTGTGCATGTGGGCATGAGTATGGCACACACAGAGCTCAGAGGACAGTCTTGTAGAGTTGGCCCTCTCTTTCTACTCTGTGGTTTCTGGCAATCATACTCAGTTCTTCGGTCTTGGTGGCAAGAGTTTTCCCTGGCCAGCCATCTTGCCAGCCTCGGAATGATCATTTTTATGCTTCTTTCTCAGCTTATATTATCTTCAGATGAAGATTCACAGCGACGATGGATGGATAGATTCTAAACATTGCAGGATCCAAGACTAACATGTTAAACACACACACAGCCACACACACTAGCACACACTGACACACAGACACAATTGCTTTTCCTCTTGCACTTATTTAATGCCTTGGCTTGCCCCAGAGGATCATGGGCTGGAATCTTCATTCCCGTTTCTAGCCTGACGGTGATGAGGCAGACTAGGTAGAGCCTGCTGAGATAACTAAGTCTGGTTCCGGGGAGTTGGTGACCTCTGTGGGGATGAAACTTCAGTGGTGGGGTAGATCAGTTCCCCGACAAAAAGAGTTGCACACCCCACACCTTGCACTCTCCCTTGTGCTGGGATGGACCCAGAGCCTTGTGCACGCTAGACCAGTGTTCCACCACTTAGCACATCTACAGCCATTGGTTTGAGACAAGGTCTTACTACATAGCCAAGGTTGAACTTGAACTTGCATTCCTCTGGCTACAGCTTCCTGGTGCTGGACGCAGGCATGTGGCACCATGCCCCAACAAGAGCAAGCAAGGCTGACCCCTTCCCTGAATCCCTGGTTCTTTCTTACTTTGGGGTGGGGGAGCCAATGGGACTAGAACCTAGGACCACATTCATGCTAGCTACGTCACAGGCCCTGAGAACTATTCCACAGGTGTCGCTTGCCTCTTCCTAGTGCCCCATGGTTCCGCCCATTCCTATTGCTGTGGTATCATCCGCCCTCCCTGGAGCCAAGCACATGCTGGTGGTGTCATGCTCTTGAACATTAAGAACTAAACAAACCATGGCATGGTCAGTCTCAGCCATGGGTGCTTTGTTAAAGTAATACAAAGTATGCTAAGACAGACAAGCATGGACAGGCCATGCGCCAGACCCTGGATAGTGAAAATAAAGGAGGGAGTTGAGTTCATCTCTCCCTTCATGAAGCAACAGCCTGGAAGAAGACAGAGCCCTGGAGGAATTCTCGGGGCAGGAAGAGGCAAAGGCATGGGAGCTGGACATTGGAGGTTGCCTGTAAGGGAAGTCGTTGCCCTAGAGCCAAAGGGCTGAGGTGGGCTTTGCAAACAGAAGAAACTACATCAAAGGGTAGGAGACCTGACTTTGCAATGCCCACCCTGGGCTGCCGAAACCCATCAGCAGTTAGAGCACTGACTGCTCTTCCGGAAGACCTGAGTTTGTTCTCCAGCACCCATGTACAGCAGCAGCTCACAGCTGCTGCCTGTGACTCCAGCCCCATGGGTTCTGACACCCTCTTCTGAACTGTGCTGGCAGCTGCGTCCAGTGTGCACACGCCACGCACAGCCACACACATATACGCGGAATTTAAAATAAATCTTAAAACAAAGAAAGCAGTTTCAAATCGAAAACCCCCGCTCAACCCCACTAACTAGCTTCAGAAAGGTAGAGGAGGCCAACCAACAGAGAGGTTCTTCCCGCCCAAGTTAACCCTTTGCGCCTGGGCTTCTGCGTGGGGGCTTCCTCTTCGTGACCTCTAAGTAAATCACTTCCCCTCTCTGAAACTCAGTTTCATCATTTGAGAAATGGAACCAATAATGCCAGCTGGGTTTTTCCGTTGCTGTTCTTGTTCTCAAATCAAATGAAACGGCGTGCGGTGTGTTTAACGGTCAGAGCCCACACCTGTAATCCCAGCACTTGAGAGGTGGAAGCAAAGGCTGGCAAGTCAAAGCCAGGGCTGGAGAGTCGGATCACTGTTGCTCTTCCAGAGGACCCAGCTCAGGTTCCCACCACTCCAGTGGTGGCTCACAACCCTCTATAACTCTAGTTGCAAGCAATCAGGCCCCGTCTTCTGGCCTCTACAGCCACTGCATGCATTTGGTGCCTAGACATACACGGAGGCAAACACTCATACACATAAAATTAAAATAAATAAACTATTTTTTAAAAAAAGAATTTTTTAAGAGTGTTCAAAGCCAGCCTTGGCTACATAACAAGTTTTAAGCTATGGGATATATGAGACCTGTCTCAAAAAAAAAAAAAAAAAAGTCAAATACAGTTTTCTCAAGTTATGTGTCTGTTAGGAGTGTCTAAGCAGTCACGGTTTGGAGCTGGACCAGAGAAGAAAGGGCTTGGGGAACTAAAGCAAGAAAATGTAACTAAGGAGTGGCACCAGGAGCCAGTGATGCTGCTTGCAAGGCTGGGTCCTGCGTCCCAGGAGGCGGTGCCTGGTGGCAGGAACACAGCACGTGTTTGGTTTCTCCAGAGAGTTCTCGGTAAACTTCATCCCCACCTCTGCTCTCCTCCTGTGCAAACATCCAGAGCTTCTCCCCGAGAAGAGAAGCACACGGAGGGCGCCAGAGTCTCTGATCGAGCGGTAATGGAACAGAGATTAGGAGCTGGCTGAGTTATAGTTTAACTTCCCCATTCTTGACTTTGAAGCTTTTATGGAGCTCCGAGAATTGAGTCATACTTAAGAAGCCCACACATGAAAACCTCGTCATTAGGAATATAATTAATTCGGAGCCCAGTCCTAGCTAGCATTAGACTAAATTCCAGATGGCATCAAGATTTGCGAGTAAAGCATGAAATCATAAAAATTGTAAAAGGACACAGGTGGGTATTTATAGTGTGGGAAGGAAGGGGGCATGTGAAGGAGTTTATGAAAGAGAAGTGTTCTACATTTAGCACCAAAAGTAAATACAGAAAAAAATGATAGCAGCTAAGAAAAAAGAAAAAAGAAAAAAAAAAAAAAGCTACAAAGTAGGCAGTTAAGGCCTCCCACGCCAGAGCTTAGGGCTCAGGGAGGAGGGCCTGGGGCCATTCCTGGGAGTAGTTTATTGGGCAACTGCATTTGGAGTTTGGAAGGCAACCACCCTTCTTCCTCCTGCACATGTCCTGGTCGGCCAGCCACTGTAGGAAGTCACTCCAGTGAGCACTCCAAGTAACAAGTACTCCCTGTTCCCATTCCTATTCGGCAAGAGATGTTGTCATATCCAAGACCAGGGACCTCTTTATCCAAGACTCTCTCAATATATCTATATAGATATAGATATAGATATAGATATAGATATATCACATATGCTTTCACACATACACTGCACACACACACTCATCGTATATATGACATTAGCACATTCTACTCCTCCTGAACAAGAACACACAATTAAAAGTTTAAGGAAGGAGGAGGCTGGAGAGAAGACTCGGGGAACCAAAGCCCTGGCTGCTCTTCCAAAGGGCCGGGATTCAATCCCTCACACCCATGCTGACTCACAACCATCTGTAACTCTAGTTCCAAGGGATCCAACACCCTTTCCTGGCCTATGTAGGCACAAGTCATACACGTGGTAGACAGACAGCCATATAAGCCAGGCAAAACACCTATACACACAAAAATTGTTTTATGGCAAGCCAGGCATGGTGGTAGATGACTTTAATCCCAGCATTTAGCGGGCAGAGGTAGACAGATATCTCTGAGTTCAAGGCCAACCTGGTCTATACAGAGAGTTCCAGGCCAACTAAAGCTATGTAGTGAGATCTTATCTCAAAAATATATATATATATATATATATATATATTAAATTTAGAAGCTGAACAGAGACTGGAAGGTAACTCAGTGAGGGAATACTAACCTACTTCGTAACGGAGTTGACAGCACAGCACCCCACCACCTCCCAAAATATTTTGTCTAGAATTCCTAAGCAAATGACTGAGTAAAGTCAAGGCCGTGAGAGCTGACGGTTTGAGGCGGAGCACACTCTGCCATGGTGGTCATTTTGACCTAAAGGCAACTGAGAAGACAAACGTAAATCTCGTCCTTCCTCTCCCAAAGGCAGGCCTCGGGTTCACTAAGACCAAAAAACATTTTCCTTTTGCTCAGAGGACCAAGATTAAGGCTGAGCGCAGCTTTGGAGGTGGCTTAAGGACCTAGGGGTGGCTGCAGAGGAATCACCCGGACAGCGTCACCAGCTAGCTTCATCTGCCTCTCATGCCTTTCCCTTCTCTGCCTAACCCCCCCCCCCTTTTCCCCTTACTTGAAGAAGAAAATTTAGCCAAGGTCAAACGCAGACATTTGCAGTGTAGACAGCACATTGTGCGCTCTCTTCTCTCTGGAGGAAACATCTGTAGAGGTTTCTCTTTGGGAATGTGCCTACATTTTATTTTTTTAGCCTCAAGAATGTTAATGCTTTAACTATGCTGGAGAAGAGGAGAGTCTAATTTAAAAGGTAGTATTTTAAATGCCTGGGAAAAGGAGAAAGAAACATGAGAGTCTCTTAGCATTGGTATCAGGACTGGAGGCTAGACTTGGGTTGGAGTCCTGGCTCCACTACCTTCAGTCTGTAATCCCAGAGCCCCTTCCCACCCTTTCTGTCTGGATCAGTGAAATGGGAGCATACTTGTCTGGGCCTCAGGATAGGTCTGGAGCTAAATCAATAAAATGGTGAAGCACTTTCCCTGAGGCCAGTAGTTCTAACCAAAACGTTTCGAATGTGAATTCCTTCCAGCCAGAAAGACAATGCGGTTTTGTAAAGTGGCTAGCATACAACACAGGGGAATGGAAAGGACTCCGGCTTGACGAACATGCCTGGAAGATGAATTTATTTCTGGTTCACCAGCTTGTGTCTCCTTCTCTAAGCAAAAATAAGGCTAATTAGATCAAAGCAGCTCTTGAATGTGGTGTAAAATCAGATCATTTTCTCCCTGCTGTGGGTTGAATTTTGTCCACACACACACACACACATACACACACACATGCATACGCGCGCACCCACACACAGAGTTTTAAAATAAAAGACACGTTGAGCTCCTATCTTACAAAACCTCAAGCAGTGACTTTATTTGGAAATAGGGTCAGTACACATGTAATTACTTTTAAGTTGAAATGAGAGCTCTTCAGAGTGTTCTGGCCATGAAGATACACAAAGACGCACAAAGAGAAGCCACAGGACAAAGGAATCATAAACTGGAGTGACGTGCTTCAAGGCAAAAAAACACAAATGACTGGGTGTGAAGGAGCTAGAAGGAGCCAACGCTGCTGATATTTTATTTTTAATGTTCCATTCTTTGCATTAGCTTACTCCATGGTATTATTTAACAACTCACTCTGTACATCAGAATATCTCAGAGTGTGCCTGAAGTTACATTAGTGCTGTTCTTTTATTTGTCTGCGCTATTAACGGCCGCACTGGCTATGGTTCGTTCTCAGCAGCTTTCCTAGCAGCTTTCCCTACAAGAGGCTTCATCTCTCTGACTCTCTCCCCACTCCCTTTCTCTAGAGTGTTTTCCTCCCTCACCCTGCACACTGAGTGTCTGTGAATTTGGCCCTTGGTTCTATTGGTCTATATTTTTCTTCTCAGAGATAGGAAAGGAGTGTCCATTCGCTAAAAACTACATTGGATTCTACTTGAGTTAGCCTTCCTTTAACAGCTCTGTGCGCATGGAAGTTTCTTTTCTGATCCAGTTTTCGGTTACAGTCTATGGTGGCAAGGAAGGCACATGAGGAGGAGCATGGAGCAGCTTGTAGTCGGGAATCGGGAAGCTTAACAACTGCTGGTGTTCAGCCTGCACCCCCTTCTTATGCAGCCCAAGACCTGGGCACCCCATGGAAGGGTCCCTAATGATACTTTTTTTTTAAAAGATTTATTTATTTTTATTTATATAAGTACACTGTAGCTGTCTTCAGACACACCAGAAGAAGGCATCAGATTACATTACAGATGGTTGTTAGCCACCTTGTGGTTGCTGGGAATTGAACTCAGGACCTCTGGAAGTGTAGTCAGTGCTCTTAACCTCTGAGCCATCTCTCTAGCCCCCCTGATGATACTTTTAATTTTATTTTTATTTTTATTTTATGTATATGAGTGTTTTGCCTGCATGTATGTTTGGTATGTTCCTGGTGACTGTCAAGACAAGAAAAGGTGATTAAATCCCCTGAAACTGGAGTTACAGATAGTTATGAGCAACCTCATGGGTACTGGGAATAGAAGCCAGGTCCTCTAGAAGAGCAGCCAGTGTTCTTAACCGATGAACCATTTCTCCAGCCCCTCACTCTACCTCCATATCTTTATGTCAGGCTACTAGCCTCCAAAGACGATAAAAAAAAATTTTTTTTTAATGTTTTATTTGTATTTATTTGTTGTCTTTTGAGTTCCGCCAAGTTCCTTTAAACTTACCCCAGTTCCGTTGTTGTTTGTTTGTTTTTGTTTTTTGAGACAGGGTTTCTCTGTATAGCCCTGGCTGTCCTGGAGCTCACTCTGTAGACCAGGCTGGACTAGAAATCACAGAGCTCCATCTGCCTCTGCCTCCCAAGTGCTGGGATTAAAGGTGTGTGCCACCACCACCTGGCCTATTTGTTTTTCTTTTGAGACAGGATCTCACTCTTTAGCCCAGGCTGCTCTGAAACTCACTATGTAGACCAGGCTGGCCTGAAACTCATGGCAATCCTCCTGCCCCAACTACCTTAGTGCTGAGAGTGCAGATGTAAGCAAGCCTCCGAGCAATGCCTCTTTAACAAACAATGAATAATTGTTAGTGAGTCAGGTGAGAGGGAGGGAGGGAGGGAGGGAGGGAGGCATGTCAGAGGAGAGGAGGAAGGGGACATGAATTATACCCAGAAACTGGGGAAGGCAAAAGCACTTGGGCTTGAGGCAAGAGGAAGTCAAGGTCACCCACAGCTACATAGTAAGTTCAAAACCAGCCTGGACCCCGGGGGGTGGGAAGAGACAGGAAGGAAGTGGTGGAGCTGCACTAATCCTGACACTCAGAAGGCAGAGGCAGGAGAATCACTATAAGTTCCAGACTAGCTTGATTTACAATACAGTGTTCCAGAGCTACATACCAATACCTCAAAGATATTTTCTTAAAAGACATCCAGATCACATAGGTGGTAGGCAAATGCGATCCTAGTCAGTAAGTCAGAGAAGGCCAGAAAAGGAAGACGTGTAAAGAAAAAAAAAAAAAAAAAGGAAAAGACTAATTCAGTTTTGGACATGGAGAGTCTGAGGAACTTAACTAGCAAAGGTGGCCAACACGGTATTTCCAGAGTGTTCCAAGAACCTTAGTTCCTGGAGGAACAATTGTTTCAGGGAAAGAGAAGCTCTTAGAAGGTTGTTCTGGGCCAATCTCTAGAAGACAGCGCCTGGGGGCAAAGCTTATGTGTTCATGCCTTCAGAGAAGTGGCCCCTGAGCGTGTGAAACAGTGCAAAGTGCCAGAGAAGAGCCAGAGGCGTTTGGCAGCGGCTAGCTGGTGTCTGAACACGATGCAATTGAACTTGTATAGTTGACTGTTCTGACAGCTCCTCTCCATCTGTACCTGGGACTGAGTCATTTATAAAGTACACAGATTGATTTCTTATAGACCTAGAGTCTGGAAAGGCCAAGGCCAAGAGACTCTGGCTGAGGCACTGGGTGGCAGAGGGCAGAAAGGCAGGAGACCTCAGCCTCGGGACCTGTGGTAATGGCAGGGAGCCAGCCATGAACTCCCTGTCAGGCATATCATATAGCACTGCTGCACTTGTGATGAATCTTCTAGCTTAGACTCTCAAACCAACCTCCGAGAAGACAGTGGTGGCCAAAAGACAGCAAAGACTGCCTGCTTCAGGGGGCTTTTCATAATATTTTTCTGCTTCCAGGAACAAGTCCAGGGAGAGGACGGTCTGGGTTATTCAACACCGTCCAGTGTTGCAGCACATCTGGTGACCTTGGCCTTCCTTCACTGCCCTGAAACCCTGATGCTGAGTCAGAAACAGGGAGTGTGGGAGAACTGGAACAGGAAACATATCTCTCTCTCTCTCTCTCTCTCTCTCTCTCTCTCTCTCTCTCTCTCTCTCTCTCGTGGAGGCTGAAGCATGGATTCAAGCTCAGCCCCAGAGGGCTGCTTCTAACTGCTTCCACTCTGGATTCTTTGTGTGTGTGTGTGTGTGTGTGTGTGTGTGTGTGTGTGTGTGTGTTCTCAGGACACCAGCGTGATCTAGGCAGTGTCCTCTACCCCATCCCTCTAACCTCCGCTCTCAGCTAAAACTGAATCCCAGGTCTGGAACCAATACATACGACATCCTCAGCACATCTGTGGCAACAACGTCAGGGCAGACCACAGTCTGTCCTCTGGAGAGGAGGCAAGCCCGCTCCACGGGTCCTGGTTTCTCTTGTAACCTAGAAACTCGTTCGCTTGCGGCTGTTACTCATGCCTGGAGCCCATTTTCCTAATCAGTCTGTTCTCCTCTCTGCTTCACACCTCCTCCCTCTGACTCTGTGATAAAACTGCCGTTCCAGTCAACGCTTCCTGATGCCGGGAAGCCATCCCAGCTCCTCACAGTGCAACATTAGACAAAGGTTGGTCACCGGTAGGAAACTGCAGATGGCAATGGCTCAGATTTACGCCACAGGTACGGGAGCAGAATGGCAGTGTGGGCCTGTGGGGAGGACCTACCCTAAGCTGCTGACCCCTGGTGAGGACTCAGAGTAGCAGTCCATCTACCAGCTCGGGAGGGTGTAAGGGTCCTCACTGGCGCCTGGCACTGACCAGTCACCTGACCAAATTGTCAGGTTTTAGTGGCTTGGTCGTCTGGGGACAGTGAGGGTCACAAGTCAGAGAGTCTAGGCAGGGTTTACCCTCATCTCAGCTCTTCCTCCACGAGGTCTCCATACTCTGGGAATGTTGCAGCCTCCATGGAGGACTGAGCCACAAAAAGGAATTCTAGTTGGGGGCTGAGCTCACTGAAAGGGGTTTGCCTATCATTGTCCACCAGGCCCTGGGTTCCATCAACAGAACAACCAGAAAATAAACTTACACCTGTGGGACATGTCCAGGTGCTCCCCCACCCCGGGTCCCAATACCAGGAGCCCCATCAAAACACAACTCCCAATCTTTTTTTTTTTTTTTTTTTTTTGAGACAAGGTCTTATTCTGGCTAGCCTGGAACTCATCGTGTAGACCACACTGGAATCACACAGATCCACTTGCCTATGCCTCCTGAGTGCCAGGATCAAAGGTGTGTGCTGCCACGAATGGCCCAACCCTTGATCTTTAAAACAAAGCTCAGCCCAGAACTCGGGAGGCAGAGGCAGGCAGATTTCTGAGTTCGAGGCCAGCCTGGTCTACAAAGTGAGTCTCAGAATAGCCAGGGCTACACAGAGAAACCCTGTCTTGAAAAAACAAACAAACAAAGCTCAGGTGGACAGCCCTTAGGTAAATAGGAGGCAGAGTCAAATCAAATATTGATGAAGGTGGTTCTCTGATGGCCTCCATCTCTTCTTTCTTTAAAAACAATAGTAAGATTTAGTTTATTTGTGTGTATATGTGCGTGTATGTGTGTGTACGTGTGTGTGTACATGTGTGTGTATGTGTGTGTGTCTGCTCGCACACTTGTAGTAGGGAGTACCAAGTAGAGCCTGGCCTCTGATGTCACTTTCTCCTAGAGCTGCAAGTCTCCAAGAGAGGAACTGTGTTGCCGAAGCCCTGGAAGTTCCATATCAACGAGCTACTGGGTGTCCTGGCAAAGTTCCCTGGGAGAACCCCAGCATCCTGGCCTTTCCCCAGCATCCCGGTGGCCCTGGCAAGCTTCAAAGCTACAATCCAGGCATGTCCAGGCAGAGCAGACATCAATGGGCTCCACCAGGTGAAGGTGGAGTAGGGCTGGACCAGCAGCTAGGCTGTCTTACCCACAAAGAAAGAAGGGGGAAGAAAAGCGAGGGAGATTCAGGAGGGATAGCACCGGGAAGATGGGAAAACGGGGCTTGGAAGTGATCCAGGGAACTCTGACTCGAGTTAGGAAGAGCAGAAGCTGGAGGTGGGGTGAGGGTGAGATACACAGACACTCCCTGTTTAACACCCGGCATCTAGACCCCTGCCCACACGTCCATCTCATGCTATGAGTAGCTAACCACAGAGCTACTCACGCAGTATGCAGCCCGATGCAGTGCTTTGGGATGCATAGTTTTCTGTTGATATGCCTGCAAGCTTTCCTAGCAAATATCCCCTTCTCCAAGAAGTATTCTCTAAACCAGACAGAACTGCTCTTGCCTCTGTGCTGAAAGCCAGTCTCAGATGGACGTGGTGGCACATGCCTTTAATCCAAGCACTCGGGAGGCAGAGGCAGGCCTCGTCTACAGAGTGACGTTCAGAACTGCCAGGGCTACATAGACTTAAAAAACAAAATCAAAACCAAAAGCCATAGATGTTTAAGGTTCAGTGTGATGGTCATTTATTAGTTCACTACAGTCTTCTAAAAAAAAAAAAAAAAAAAAAGAGTTGCCTTGGTCATGGTGTCTGTTCACAGCAGTAAAACCCTAACTAAGACAAGCATCCAAGACAGAAGCTGCAATGAGACCTGGATCTCAGCCATGGGAATTCTGTCTCCGATGCTCTAGCCCAGCCCTATGGCTGGCAGTGACTCATTACGGATGCTCTTCCTATACTCTGCAGAGTTCTCATTCTCATTCTTTTTTTTTTTTTTTTTTTGGTTTGGTTTTTCAAGACAGGTTTTCTCTGTGTAGCCGTGGCTATCCTGGAACTCACTCTGTAGACCAGGCTGGCCTCGAATTCAGAAATCTGCCTGCCTCTGCCTCCCAAGTGCTGGGATGAAAGGCGTGCGCCACCACACCCGGCTCACAGTTCTCATTCTTACTTGCCAATCCCTCCTTATTCTGATCATTGGTATAGTTAATAATTCCTGAGGTTAAACTTTCCCTATTCTAATTACTTTATGGCTTCTCTTGCATGATTGGAACTTAATTGGTAGAGGAACTGAGATATACAACGTAGCCTCCCTATCTGACTGATTGAAGTTTATCGTGTACGGAGCAGGTGGACTGAAGTGTAGAAGAAGCCATTCTTTAGAACAAAAGAGAAGAGCGACATAGGTTCTGAGTTGGGCATGAAGGTACATGCATACAATCCCAGCACTGAGGAGGCAGGGGCAGGAAGATCGGGAGTTCAAGATTTAGTAAGTTCGGGTCAGCCTGGGCTACAAGAAAGCCTGTCTCAAAAAGCAAACGAACTATAACAATAATCACAGATGCTGGAGAGATGGCTTAGCAGTTAGGAGCACTTAAAAGCTTTTGCAGAGGGCCTGAGCTTGTTTCTCAGCCTCTACCTGACAATGTGCCTCTACTTTCCCTCTTCTGGCAGCTTCGAATCTGTACCCGCATGGTGCACATACACAAAGCCAGACAGATAGTCAACACATTCAAAAAGAATAAGTCTTAAAAACAACTACAAAAAAAAGAAATAGATGCTGAAACTCCCAGGTAGTCAGGTAGTCTAATAATTTGAACAATTAATCCCCAAACTTAACGCTAGCTTTAGTTTATTTTTGTAGTTTTTAACCAACAGAGACAGTGCAGGCTGAGAGATGCTGTCTCTTCGCAGTCTCTATCATTTCAGCAGATCCACCTTCACTGTCTTCTGCTCTTCCTTGTGGACTGAGAAGTTAGCTGAGGAGTACATAGCCCTCTGCCTTCCAGTTCAGTTCGGCTAATCAGTGATGCTACAAGATATGAGAGGTGTCAAGGTGTTTATTATCCCCTAACTCCCCACTCCAATCCCGACCCCGGACCCTCCACTCCCAACCTACCCTTGCCTTCACCCTACACTACTCCCCACTTTCAAACACTCCTGTCCCTCTATGCCCACCCTACCCCATCCTTCAAGCACCCTTGCCCCTGATTCCTTACTCCTGTCCCCACCCCTGCCCGCACTCCCACCACCACCACCAGGTATCAGTGTATAATATCTCCTAAAAATCCGTCTGCCCTTCTCTCCCAGAACAGCTTCTGCTGATGTCTGTTCAGGCCTCCTAGGAGGCCATCTCTATCCTAGGACACTGGTCCCAAGTCCTCCCACTGAAACCTCTGTAACAGTCCCTGCATCAGACTCTTCAGGGAGGGTTGAAGAAGCCTCAGCTGATCTCCCAGCAGAGGAGGGAGGTTAAGGTTTAGGATACCCCAACAGAGAGATGGAGATTCCTGACATACATAGTCAACTGAAGTAAAATTAAAACAGAAACAAACAAAACAAAAACAAACAAAAAAAAAGCTTTTAGAGGCAGGCTGTTTTAAATTATCGATGCATACTATTCCACAGTTTCCTTGTTAACTGAGAGGGAGATTGTGAAAAGAACTTCCTCAATCAGAATGAAGGATTTAGAAATCTCAGGACTGGGGAAGTGGCTGCTGGCAAGCCAACGACTGAAGATGGATCCCAGGCCGAACACGGCAGCAGTGTTACAGGCCT
Organism: Mus pahari; assembly: GCF_900095145.1. Taxonomy (NCBI): domain Eukaryota; kingdom Metazoa; phylum Chordata; class Mammalia; order Rodentia; family Muridae; genus Mus; species Mus pahari. The sequence continues at coordinate 46,689,568 of NC_034611.1, forward strand.
GGCTGTGAGTCTAGAGGTCAGTTAGTTTCCAGGTTCTTGTGCCGCCTCGCCTGATTCCTTCTTTGTTTTTATGTGTACACAGGCTTGGCCTCCATGCCAGTACACCACGTGGATTCTTGGTGCTCACAAAGGCCAGAAGAGGGCAATGGATTTCCCTGGTCCTTGTGAGCAGCCCTGTGGGAGCTGGGAATCGATACAAATCCTCGGGAAGAGCAGCCAGTTCTCTTACCCACAGAGCCATCTCTCCAGATCGTACCTCGTATGAATTTGTACAGAGACCTGTGGAAAGTTACAAGAAATGGAAGAGGGAGAGGCCCAGAGGAGCCTTCCCAGGGGCCTGGCTCCCACAGGCCATTAACATAGTACCCGCCCCACCCCCTCCACAATTCATAAACTTCCCTGTTTCTCAAACTTGCTCTGAAGGGAGGCAGGTGGCCTCCGGACTGCCAGTCTCTTGTTTCCGATTCCCTGATGCCTTTAGTATGTTAACCTCTAGAACCTTCTTCTCCTTTCCCAGTTCCTATTCTCCTGCCTCAGAACATGAGAATCAACTCCTGCAAATGGTCCTCTGACCTCCATACAAACACTGTGGCATGTGCCGCACACTTACACAAAATGAATGAATAATGTAATTTTAAAAGATTTAAAAAAAAAAAAATCACTCGGGAGGCAGAGGCCAGCCTGGTCTACAAAGTGAGTTCCAGGACAGCCAGGGCTATACAGAGAAACCCTGTCTCGAAAAACCAAAAAGAAAAAGAAAAGAAAAGATTTTTAAAGGGGGAAAAACTCTTAGAAATCCCAATTTTGGGCTGGAGAGATGGCTCAGCAGTTAAGGGCACTGACTGCTCTTCCAAAGGTCCTGAGTTCAAATCCCGGCAACCACGTGTTGGCTCACAACCACCTGTAATGAGATCTGACGCCCTCTTCTGGGGTGTCTGAAGACAGAGACAGTGAACTTACATATAATAAATAAATAAATCTTAGAAGAAATAAAAAGAAAAGAAAAGAAAAAAAGAAAGAAATCCCAATTTCTCTATATAGACTCAGTCACAGTGAGATGCATATCTGTCCCTACAACAGGGACATGGCTAGTTAACATAGAATCATAGTACTAGTACTGTAAGGGTCCATGATTCGCCAAAGAATGACACCCTGAACTCAAGTAGTTTATAAACACAAAGAGTGTTTTTTTCTGTGAAGTCCAACATGCTGGGGTCTCCCCATTTCCCAGATACAGAGACAACCAAGTGAGCGTGCAGGCCAGATTTAAAGCACGTCAGGGGACTCCAGAGCTGGTGAGGCCTTTCATCTTACTCCACCTGTGGGGTCTGGAAACTCTTGTGTTTTATAAAAAAAAAAAAAAAAAAAAAAGGAAAGGAAGAACCAGGAATATGTTTGATAGAGATGTGGTATGGTGCAGGGTAAGGGGGTGCCTCTACAGACCCAAGCTGAGGCATCTCTTCCCCCTGAGGGACCAGCCATTCCACAGATACAGTGTGGAATATGGGAGAGGGAGAGAGAGAGAGAGAGAGAGAGAGAGAGAGAGAAGGGGATTGGGGAGAGAAGGGACAGAAGAAAGAGTAAGAGAGTGAGGAGGGGGCAAACAGCCCATTTTATACTGAGTGAGGCCTACCTGGCTGTTGCCAGGTAACTGTGGGGTGGCACCTAGAAGGAATGCTAACACAAGGTAGGTGGCCTTTCTTTATCTTACTCCTAGGGAGTGGGAGCTGGAAACTGTTACTGGGGAGGTCAGGAAACTTGCTGACCCAGTGTCCTTGCTTCAGGCCAGGTGGCAGGGAAGCTTCTGATGGCCCTGTAGTTTCTGACTAGCTGCCTGAACATGCCTGGGCTTGCTTGGACTTGCCCAGTTCTTAGGGCTAGTCTCCTAGGCTGCCAATTCGAAGCCCGTCATGGAGTCACCCTTTCTCATCATTATAGCGTGTTAATTATGACTGCAGCAAGTCTAGTAGTGAAGGGTTCATAGTGTGCTAGGTGAAAAACTAAGGCACGTAATGTATAGCTATTATAATCTCAGTTATGTTAAATGTGGACAAATACACGTGGGACAAGAAACGTGTAAAACATTTTTTTTTTCACCAAAATGTATAGCAGTTATTAGGGAGTGAGTTTGCTGCGGGTGGGGGTAGAACCTATTTTCCTTCTTCAAAAATTGTACTAATATTTTTATATATTTATTTAGAGTGTGTGTGGGGGGGGGTTACTATTTGAGTGCTATGATGTGCATGTAGAAGCCAAAGGACAACTTGGGGGAGTTAGTTCTCTCCTTCCATTGTGGGGATCCTGGAGGGTTGAACTTAGGTCTTCAGACCTCGCAGCGAGCTCCTTTACCCAAGGAACCATCTCACAATTCCCAAGGCTGTTTTCCTTTTTAGGCAGAGCTTTGTTTCTGAAGAGAACATTCGTCCCATGCCACTTCGCTTCCTTCGCCAGGAACAGCCTGACCTTGGTAACTCCCCTTAGAGGAATAGGCCGCCTCTGATACACTGTTGGCTTGGCTAGGGGTGGAGCCCGAAGCAGACTATCTGGGTAAAATTGCTCCAGAATGGGGTCGGGAGAGCCAGGGTTTGTGGGCACACTTGTAGTTCTAGTACTCTGTAGGGTTTGGAGTTTAAATGTAGTCTGGACTATTTAGTTAGAAGCTATCCAAGAAGAGAAGGAAGAGAAGATAGGAAAAGGAAGTCGGAAGAGGGGAGGGAGGGAGGAGGGAAAGAAGGAAAGGAAGAGAAAAATGAGGAACAACCCGGCTTAATACCCCTCTTCCTTTCCACGTAAATATAAGCATGCCTGCCTTTCTCTGAATTTCTGAATACAATTAAGACATCTACTTCCCCATGGACATTAGGAGATTTTTATCTGTTCTGGTTCTATGGAGAATGTGGGCAAATTCTCCAGCTGAAAGCTCTAACTTTCCCTGGGGCAGGAGCAGGCAAAGTGCTGTAGGGAGGGTCTTGGTGTGTGTCTATGTTTTATTTTGTCAGGCTTATCCATGTCACAGTTTTCTGCCTCCTTTCCAGTTGCTTGCCACTCTCCTGAGATAGGCAGCAGCTACGGCGGTTTGGCTGAAAAACGGTTCGTTGGCAGCCGACGCTTAGCAGAAAGCCGCTAATCTTCTCTGCAGCCATCGCGGGTTGTTTACTTACAGGTTGGTACTTTTCCACCATGATGAGAGGCTTGTTTTCCTAGCATGATGTTTTTGCAAGCAGCCCACCCACCGCAGCTGAACACACTCTGATAACATCCTGTTTTTCTCAGACACATCCTGGACCTGTGGTTAAGTGTCTCCAGCTGCACTCCCCAGCTTGTGCTTATATACCCATAGTTGCCGTTCAATAAATGAGACTTGATCAAACGGACTGTCTTGCCTCTATCCTTGGAGCCTCTTGCCCCTCTGTCCCAGCTCTCTCCCTTGAAGACCCTGTTGAGTGACCCGCCGGCCAGGTCAATGGTTCCCATAGGCCCATATGTTTGAATGCTTGATCCACCGTAGGTGAACCTGTTTGGAAAGGATTTGGGAAGAGGTATGGCTTTGTTGGAGGAGGTGTGTCACTGGCGATGGATGGGCTTTGAGATTTCAAAATCCAGCCCATTCCCAGTTAGCTCTCTCTGCCTTGACCTTGTAGGTCAGATGTAAGCTCTCAGCTACTGCTCCAGCACCATGCCTGCCTGCCTGCCTGCGACCACTCTCTCCACCCCAACAGTCACACAGACTCAACCCTCTGAAACCTGAAGCCGCAACTAAACACTTTCTTCTATAAATTGCCTTGGTCATGGTGTCCCTTCACAGCAATAGAGAAGTAGCTAAGACAGCGTCCTTCATACGGTAAAGACCTGAGGGTGTGGCCAAAGCCTGTCTCTAGCCCTAGAGCCTCCCTGGCCCTCCTGTATCTTATTACACCCTCAGAGCTTGCCCCAGCTATGTCCAGTACCAGGAAGGAACAGTTTGCTTGGCTTCCAACTCACAGGCCTGTCCATTCCTGATGGGTCAGTTAGCCCCTAATCCTCCCTTCAACTCCTGCAGTGCCCAGAGCTGGAGATCAAGAAAAAGAGGCAAAATAAAACAAAACAACCAACCAAAAAACAAAACAAAACAAAACAACTACTTCAGCGTTGGACTCTTCACCCCTGAGAGTGGCCACAGGCAGCCACTCCTACCCAAGGGCAGTGTATCTGGGAAGGTAAAGGCTCTACTGTTAAATAGTGTCTATAGGCTTGTGTGTTTAAACTCTTGCCCAGCGACTGGGGATGTTTTAGAAAGTCATGGGCCTAGTTAAGCTGAAGTGCGCAGCTGAGAGCATGCCTTGAAGGTGGTTTTTACTTCTGCGTCCAGCCCAAATTCTCTATTTTCTGGTCTCACAAAATATGAACAGCTATGTTGCAAAGCTCCCAACTCCTGCAGCGGCGATGCCCTTTCCCCACCTCTGATGGGCTGAACTGTGTGCGCTGAAACTGTAATTCAAAAGCAACTTCTCCTTCCTCACGTTACTTCTGACATGCGTTTTATCACAGCACTAAGAAAAGCAGTTCGGGGCTGGAGAGAGATGGTTCAGCGGTTAAGAGCACTGAGTGCTCTTCCAGAGGTCCTGAGTTCAATTCCCAGCAACCACATGGTGGCTCACAACCATCTGTAATGGGATCCGATGCCCTCTTCTGGTGTGTCTGAAGACAGCTACAGTGTTCTCATATAAATAAATCTTTAAAAAGAGAAAGAAAGAAAGAAAGTAATGTGTATAGAGGAATAATGAGAATGACTTTTCCACCTGACCCCTTATCCTCCTCATAACAGGTGGCCCTGTTCCCTCTCCTTGCTCCTTGCATGGCTGTGTGGCTACTGTTCCCTAGCCTGCTGAATCAATTATTGATAGGTTAGAGCCATAAGAGAAAGTAGCTCCCAGCCTCTATTTTCTTTTCTTGTTCTACCTACCTGGCCTGACACAGTGACCTCTAAGTCAGCATTTGGCCTGGGGTCTCCTCGATGCTCAGGTGCCATGGACTAGCCTCAGTCGGCCCCCCTCAATCCACGGGAGAAATCGGGGTTCCTGTTACAGGTGAGCAGGAGTCGGTGCTACTGGGGTGGATGTAGCTCTCAGGTTCTCCCTTGGTAGTTGTAGGCTCTTCATGGAGCCTGAGAGTGAATTTCTAACAAATGCCTGATACTGAAATGGTATCAGGGTCCCAACTATGAAGTCTCTGCTTCAGGATAGGTTGTAAGAGCTCCTGGTGTAGGAATTAGTCACTCTGTACCATTATTTCTCAAACACCTGCCTCCATCTTTATTGTCTATTGTCATAGTCCTGGCTACAGCTGGGCTCACCTGAGTCTGCCTGTGCCCCCCTGGTAGGATTGTGCCCCTGGGATAAGGTGTCTCTCTCTCTCTCTCTCTCTCTCTCTCTCTCTCTCTCTCTCTCTCTCTCTCTCTTTGGTTTTTTCGAGACAGGGTTTCTCTGAGTAGCCCTGGCTGTCCTGTCCTGGAACTCACTCTGTAGACCAGGCTGGCCTCGAACTCAGAAATCCACCTGCCTCTGCCTCCCGAGTGCTGGGATTAAAGGCATGCGCCACCACCGCCCGGCGATAAGGACTCTTTATAGCCTTAATCCCTACCATGGTAGATGCTCAACAGCTTGTTGAATAAACATGCAGATAACTCTTGAAGGTAATTCCCAATAGCCACAGATGGTTAATAACTAAGGCAATATCTTAGTTATGGGTTTACTGCTGTGAAGAGACACCATGGCCCATGGCAACTCTTATAAAGGGAAACATTCGGTTGGGGCTGGCTTAGAGTTTCAGAGGTTCCGTTTCTTATCATCATGGCAGGAAGCATGGCAGCGTGCAGGCAGACCTGGTGCTGGAGGAGCTGAGAGTCCTGCATCTTGACCTGAAGACTGTAGCTGTCATTGATTGTGGTTCTTAAATTGCCCGGTGGTGGCAGTGCAAGGTCCTCACTACTGCCCCAATGTTGTGGATTCTTAAAAGAAACACACACACACCCAGAGAGAGAGAGAGAGAGAGAGAGAGAGAGAGAGAGAGAGAGAGAGAGAGAGAGAGAGAGAGATTTTTTATATGCACTCCCAAACCTCCATGTAGCTCACGCTCTCCCCTCTGATATTCCTGGATTATTACTTACTAAAACCTATATTCCATCCTGGCTGCCCCAGCCCTTCTGGGCGATCCCCAGCTCTTGTGTGTTGGCTGTCTCTCTCTGTGCTGCACTTCTCAGGCTTGATCTTTCTGCTCCCCCAGTATGGCAATACTGCCTCCTCCTCAGTCCCCTTACCCGCAAATCCTAAAGTTTCACCTCTGTCTCTCTGCCCAACCATTGGCTGCTGGCAACTTTATTTGCCAGTCGGGACCAGCTGAGGGCAGGGATCCTCAGCGTCTCACATGCGAATTCTCATGCAATTCTGAGAACCCCAAAGTGCAAGCATTACACCAAACCCACAACAGAAGGCAGCAGAGGAGACTGGTTATGCCTCAACCACAGGTAAGACTTCTAGGCCCTGCCTCAACAAGGTCACACCTACCCCAACAAGGCCACATCCCCTAATAGTGCCACTCCCTATGGGCCTATGGAGGCCAATTACATTGCAAATACTACAGGCAACATTTCCTAGACTAGAAACTAAAGCATTGATTTTGAAGATTAATAGATTTTGGGGGGGGGGAGGAAAGACTTCATAATCACTTAAACTGAGAAATACTGGATAGGAAATGGATACCCAAGGAACTCCTAATGAACTACTGATTGTGGCCAATGTCTAAGAGAGAGGAGAAAGATCAGATGCACAGCATGGGCCTGCTGCTTCTTTTTGTTGTTGTTGTTTTTCAAGACAGGGTTTCTCTGGCTGTGTAGCCCTGGCTGTCCTGGAATTCACTCTATACCAGGCTGGCCTCGAACTCAGAAATCTGCCTGCCTCTGCCTCCCAAGTGCTGGGATTAAAGGCGTGTGCCACCATGCCCAGCTATAAGATGAACAACTCTTAAAAAAATCAATTAAAATTAAAAATTTAAAGGATCAAAAAAGACCCAAGCACTTCCTGGCCTTGCAGGCTGGGGCAGTCAAAAACACCCGGGCACTCACCCAGCCTCGGATCAGGTGGCAGGTAACCAATGAACAAGTAGGTGGAGAGCCGGGAAAGACTGAGAAATGGAATGGTGTGTGGGGAAAGGGCAGAGCTGGGGACATGGTAGTGGTGACAGGTGAGGAAGGGCTGAGGCTGACATACTGTCACTGCCCAGTAGTGTCAGCAGGATGCTGTGCAGCCTGGAGCTTATAAAGATGCAGACTCAGCCCCTGAACCTGCTACACGGCCAGACCCCCCTGGCTCATCTTGGGCAACCATGAAGACCCAAGATGGCAAAGTGTTCCCTTACAACAACAACAACAACAACAACAACAACAGAAATGAGAAAGTGTTCCCTTTCTGGAATGGACCTTCTTAAAGGACCACCATGTTTCTTGATGCCACTGGAGGCTGTGTTGGTATCTGTGGTCCATTCTGTGGCCCTAGGCCACGGTGACCCGTGAGATCCTTGTGCCACTGCCTGATGCCTTGGTGATGTCCTCGTGCTGTGCTGCCTGGGGCAGGGTGGGCGGGCATCCTGATGTGAATGGCCTGTGCCAATTTATAAAGCTGAGGCCATGCTGAGGCCCCTGACCTCTGGGGAGCCACTGAAGGCCATGAGAGGGTCAGAGGTCCTGATATGGCCAAGGGCTGTGCTGATGTCTGTGTCCATGTTACCACGGGAGCCCATGCGGATGTCTGATGCTTGAAGTCCCAGTGTGAGCTGGCCCTCAGCACATCTGTCCTGAGTTGATAGTTTCTGGTGCAGACATAGGCAGGGACAGACTCATCTCCCTAGGAGGCTGGTCACAGGGAATTTGGCCATGCTCCAGTGAGTATATCAATGACACAAAATGAACTGAGTTTTTTCCCCCTTTCTTCTTTTTTAAGGGGAGGGGGCAGGGGATGGTTTGTGGGGGAGGAGGGACATGGGAAGACTGGGTGGTATGATCAGGGTGCGTGATGTAAGATTATTCCCAAACAGGAGCTGAAGAGATGGCTCTGTGGTTAAGAGCACTGACTGTTCTTCCAGAGGTCCTGAGTTCAGTTCCCAGAACCACATGGTGACTCACAACTGTACTGAGATCTGATGCCCTCTTCCGGTGTGTCTGAAGAGAGAGACAGTGTGTTCACATATATAAAATAATTAAATCTTTTATATTAAAAAACCCAAATAATAAAAAATAATTTTTTACAAAAGAATAAAAAAATAGAAGAAGCCATCCATTGTTGACTTCTGGCCTCCAATGCACTCACTCACTCATAAACACACACACACACACACACACACACACACACACTCCCACTCCCACACACAAACACATACATAGGATACCCCCCCCCCCGCCAACATACACACAAGTACATGGGAACAAAACAAAACTTTAGGACATTGCTTGAATTCAGCTATGATTAGTACCAAAAGAAATTTGGAGGCAATTTATTAAGAAGCAAAGAGGGAGGGTAATGTGTGTGAATGAAGACACATGCGTCAGAGGCCTCTCACTCCTGCCTATGGGTCCAGTAACAGACATCAACAAGGGTATCCGTCACTAAGGTATTTGGAAGTGTTTGGAGATCTGGATGCAGTAACGCATCTGAAAGGAAGGGAGTGAGAATAGTATGTGATATGTGTTCTCTGTTGGACTCTAATTCATAATCCTTCTGCCTCAGCCTCCAGACGGCTGGGATTATAGGTACTCGCCATCATCTGTGCCAACCGTCCACTCTTTGACCACAGCAAGGATCAATGGTGTAGGTGTACCTACGACAAAAATGGATTCTTAGAGCCTGGCAGCAAATGGAGGAGAAAGCTAAGACACAGAAGGGGACTGCCAGCACAGCGGCTCCTGCTTTCAAGAAAACCATTCACCCCTTTACTAGCATCCCTTTGGGCAGAGGCAGAGGCAGAGGCTGGTGGATCGCTGTGAGTTCAAAGCCAACCTGGTCTTCATAGTGAGTTACAGGCCAGATGGGGCTATACAGTAAGATCGGCAGAAAAGAAAAGAAAAGCGTTCAGTAGCCAGTTGTGGAGGAGTATTCCAGCATTTTGGAAGTGGAGGCAGAAGGAACAGGAGTTCAAGGTCAGCTTCAGCTACATGTTGAGTTCAGGCAATCTGGGCTACATGTCTCAGAAATAAAATTAAAACAAAACCCACAAAACAAAACCACCTCTCACAATAGAATGATGAAATCATTCAACAGTTAAGCCTTTGTGATTTAGGTGCCGTTGGTTGCCACCTTGTGGTAGTAACTGAGAACTGAGACAGAATTCCTATTAACTTTTTTTTTTTACCTTGTTTGGTTGCTTGGTTGGGGAAGGCGAGTGGGGTGTGGGCATGCTCCTTCCACAGTAATGTGTGACGGTCATAGGACAACTTGTGTTAAGGTCATGGGACAATTTGCCCGAGTCAGTATTCTCTTTCCATTCTGTGTGTTCCAGGGATCAAACCTGGGCCCTCAGGCTTAGCCACAAGCCCCTTCCCTTGCTGAGCCATCTCCCCAGCCCCCTTCCTAGCCCACTTCCAGTCCCCCCCAAACCCCTCCCCAACCCGCTTTTTTTTGAGATGGAGCTCACTGTGTTTCCCTGGCTGACTTGAAACTTGCATGTAGACCAGGCTGGCCTCAAACACCCAGAGATCCACATACCCCTGTCTCTTAAAGGCTGGAACTAAAGACATATGCTACTTTGTCAGGTTCCCTTTAAAAAACAAGCAAGCAATAAAAACAAGCAAACAAGGTTTACGTAAGTAAATAGCCCAGATCAGTTGTACATTTTGAGTCGGTATCCGGAGGCCAGTGTGTGAATGTCACACTTACAGGTCAATCACAGGGTAAGGCCTTGGAGGCGACTGAGAAAGGCAGTGAAGGTGAACAAGCTGGCACTGTTTTCCATAATTAAAAGTCATATATTTTAAGCCAGCAAAAAGTTTATCAGCCAGGCAGTGGTGGCACACGCTTTTAATCCCAGCACTCGGGAGGCAGAGGCAGGTGGAGCTCTGAGTTCGAGGCCAGCCTGGTCTACAGAGTGAGTTCCAGGACAGCCATGACTACATTGAAAGAATCTCTCTTGAACACACACACACACACACACACACACACACACACACACACACACACACACACAC
>NC_034611.1:46699943-46701170 GCF_900095145.1 Mus pahari
ACACACACACACACACACACACACACACACACACACACACGAGAGAGAGAGAGAGAGAGAGAGAGAGAGAGAGAGAGAGAGAGAGAGAGAGAGAGGACTGAGGTGCATATTTTACATTTCAAAGCAGACTTCCCAGCACCCCTCAGTTCCCACCTGGCACACCCTGCCCCCAACCCTGAATTTTCTAGCCCAGGGGCTGGTCTGCCCCTCCCCCAGAGGCTCTTCCCCATATAATCCAGATGTTTTGGGCTCCCTGCATGTGTCCCCTTTCTCCCTCTCTCACTCCCTCCCCACTTTCCCCGGGTGACTTCCCTGGCCTCAGTCCTCGGGGCTAATGAACTCGTTTGAGAGCAGCTTTCCAGTAAGCCTGCACTTAATATAAAATCTAATCTGGTTTGAATTGGCTCACTTCCCGGCAGAGAAATAACCTATCATATATGATAGATATGTAAGGGTCCAAATATCACTGAAGGAAGATCCCAGGCTCAGATAGTATGCAAAAACAACGTTTATTCTGCAAAAACAACCAGTATGTGTGTGGGGGGGTCAACCATTTTTCAAAATGGTGGCCCCAGATAAAGGCTCGAAGGCCTTCTTATAGGGAACAGGGGAAACTCTCTAGAGAGATTAGGTTATCTAAAATTTCATTGGTGGGTGCTGGGGGTGGGGGGTGGGGTCACAGGCAGTCAGTGGCTTGCTTTCTTTTGTCATGAACATTTCAACCAGGTGATCAAATTGGGCTGCCCAGCCCAGGTGACCCATCCTGAGATAAGATATTTCCCATTTTCATGGTTGTCCCCAGGCTGTTCCTCGGAGCGCGGGGGAGGGGGGTTATGATCTTGTTCTGGATTTTATGGTCTGTCCCTGGGGCTGGTGTCTTATGGCCTAGTTTCTGGAACTTTGGGTCTGTTCCTAGAACTTTTCAAGGAAAAGTTCCTAGAACTTTTCAAGGCCTTTTTTTTTTTTTCAAAATCAGGCCTGGTCCTTAAATGGAGACAAATGGGGCTTATGTTGTCCCTTCAGATAGATATCTTAAAATCTAGCATCTGAGGGAATCCATTCTTGGTACGGGAGCTTTATTCCAGGTATCTAGTTAGGGTATTCTTCCCCCATTATAGAGTTAGGAAACTTCTACAGTAGTAGGTTCTCATGTGGCTTTTCTTTTTTTTTTTTTTTTAAAGATTTATTTATTTATTATATGTAAGTACACTGTAGCTGTCTTCAGAC
>NC_034611.1:46701181-46702292 GCF_900095145.1 Mus pahari
GATGGTTATGAGCCACCATGTGGTTGCTGGGATTTGAACTCTGGACCTTTGGAAGAGCAGTTGGGTGCTCTTACCCACTGAGCCATCTCACCAGCCCTCATGTGGCTTTTCAAAAGCCCCTTAGTGATAGTTTTCCCCCTCCACCCTGACTTCCCATCCCCCACCATACTGAATCCTTCTTGTTCCATTTCCTATTCTTTATCCTTTTATAACACTATACTCTATTTCTGCATCCGTGAAAGATCTCCTCCTCCCCAAATGGTCAAAGTACAGAGAATAAGAGATTTTGGAAAGCTCGGCCCTAAATGAGATGTTTATATCACAATCCTCACCTCAAGCCTCAGGGACCTAAGGGAGTAGGGGGGCGCAGCGTGGGGGTGGGGCTAAGGACGGGAAGTGGTGGAAGACTCCAAGGAAACAGCATTTTTCAGATACACATGGCAGATGCACTTATGAACCTCCAGAGACTGTAACAAGATCGGTGTAGTTCATGTCAAATAAAATCCCAGCTTGGGGTCTGGAGAGATGGCCCAGCGGCTGTTCTTCCAGCGGTCCTGCGTTCAATTCCTAGCAACCACATGGTGGATCACAACCATCTGAAATGGGATCCGATGCCCTCTTCTGGTGTGTCTGCAGACAGCTACAGTGTACTTACATAGAATAAATAAATAAATAAATCTTTATTTATTTTTTAATCCCAACAGGGAAGAGGTGGGTGTGAAGCCCCACAGCTAGCTAAAGAGCCATTGACAGGTAGTTGGTTGCTGCTAGGAGAGGGAAAGGCTGACGGGAGGTGATGGTTCTGGGGGATGGGGTGGGTCAGAGTAGATCTGGAGCCTCTCCAAGAGGGATCTCTCTTCATCAACCAGGTCCACAAAATCTGGGAGCTAAGATAGCCACCGTGAAGAGATGCTGTCGATGTGCAGGAAGCTTGGCTGCAGCACTTAAATTGCCCCATAAGTGCAGTCTAGCAGCAGTTAAGATTCCCCTTTTGAAAAAGGGAAGCAGCAGGCCAGGCCTCGCAGCAATTGAAGCCAAGGCAGGCTGCCGGGCGCTGGGTGAGACTGGTTCCTGCCCTTCCCAGCTCCCAGCTGTGCCCGGGGGGGGGGGG
>NC_034611.1:46702303-46732479 GCF_900095145.1 Mus pahari
GGGGGGGGGGATCCCGGAGAGAAAAACCCGCAGCTGTCGGGAAAAGTTACGAAAGAGGTGTTGGTCAGGGTTCCGGGACCTCTCCCTCAGGTGGAAAGGACAAAGTGAGCCAAGATCACACCCTACCCACACCCACCTTCGCAAGCAGGATCTTAGGCAACTTTCAGGCTAGGCAGGAGGCAGTCACCGCGCAGGGGAGGGCTGGCAGCTCTTACACCTGTCAGTTCTCCCCAATCGTAAATATTTAGCGAATGTCATTAGAACAGAAGAAATCTCTTTTTCATCTGACCCTGGATCAACACCCGGGAGCTGCTGAAAGGGCTGCTGGAAGTGACTAGCTTTCTTGAGAGGAAGTGGACCAAGTTAAACATCTTAGCTTTTTACCACCTTTGGGTCAAGACTTCTGTTAGCATAATGGGAGACAGCATAATGGTTAATTATTTCACTCTGCTTCTTTGGCAACAATGTGACACATGCCATCTTGGCTAATAATAAAAGGCCAGTTCCCTGACTACATTGATCTGCCGGAGAGATGAGCATGCGCATTGTACAACCTCGGTCTTCACTTGGGTTTGGGGTTTTTGTTGCTTGCTGCTTGCTTGCTTACGTTGTTACTTCTTGGTGTGGCTTGGGCTTTTTGAGACAGGGTCTCTCTATGTGCCTTGACTCTCCTGGAACTCTCTTTGTAGGCCTATCTGTGCCACAGTGGTGTGGATTAAGCCTGTCCACAGCAGGTGAGCATGATTACAGTCCCTGAGTGATGGTCCCTTACTGTCCCCTCTCCAGCACAGGCATGAGTGTGTATTCCCCCATACACTGGCACATACACTCACACACTCATATACACAGGTAAATAACAAATATTTTAAATGAATTATTTATTTATCCATTTATTTATCTAGACAGGTGCTTACTGTGTAGCCCTGGCTCACCTAGAGCTATGTAGACCAGGCTAGCCTTAAAGTTACAGAAATTTACCTGCTTCTGCCCCTGCCTCTAGACCACTGGGATTAAAGGTGTAAACCACTATGTCCAGCCTTTTTTTTTTTTTTTTTTTTTTTTTTTTAGATTTATTTTCTTGGGCTGGAGATGGAGAGATGGTTCAGTGGTTAAGAGTACTGACTGCTCTTCCAAAGGTCCTGAGTTCAAATTCCAGCAACCACATGGTGGCTCACAACCACCTGTAAAGCGATCTGATGCCCTCTTCTGGTGTGTTTGAAGACAACTACAGTGTACTCATATATAATACATACATACATACATACATACATACATACATACATACATACATCTTTAAAAATTATTTTTTAAAAAGATTAATTTTCTTTATGCATATGAGTGTTTTGCTTATATATGTATGTCTATGTACGACATGTGTGCCTGGTGCCCATGGAAACCAGGAAAGGGTGCCAGATCTCCTGAAACTGGAGTTATAGATTGCCGTGAGTCAGTGTGATGTTGCTAACAGGGTCTCCGCAAGAACAATTCATGCTCTTGACCGCTGAGCTGTCTCTCCAGCCCTGCCCAGTCAGTTTTTATTTTTAACTCTGTGTCTGTGTGTGTGTGTGTGTGTGTGTGTGTGTGCACACAGGTGAATGAACTGTTTGAGAAGGCCAGGAGAGGAACTGGAACTCCCGAAGCTGAAGTTACAGGCAGTTGGAAGTCACTAATCACGGGTCCAGGAAATTAAACTTGAGTTCTGTTCCAGAGCAGTATGCACTTAACTGCTGAGCCACCTCTCCAACCCCTAGTACATCTTTTAAATGGGCTAGATGTTGCTGTGTACCAATTCAAAGCTGTGGGTACCAGCTCTGGGCGTGAGTGGTTAACTGAGTTGGTCAGCCTGCCAGCTCTCCTGTACCACACCACCAGGGCCAGCTCTCCAGCACTGCTCTGGCTACCTCACCAAGCGCTAAAGCCGGCCTTGAACTCAGAAATCCGCCTGCCTCTGCCTCCCGAGTGCTGGGATTAAAGACGTGTGCCACCACACCTGGCACAAGAAGCTTTTAAATACATATCCTGGGTCTCCATGCCATTATTTAGAGCAAGGGAAGAGCTTCTTAGTTTTACAGTGAAGTCATTTGCAAGCAAAGATGTGTGGATGGACAGGTACACTGTGTTGTCACTGTACAACATGCCACAGCTCCCATGATGAGATGATATTTTGGTTTTATTTGTTTGTTTTCTCCTTTGTTTTTATTTTATTTTTTTTATTTTGGTGGGGAGGGAGGTTGCAAGAGTGGAAGGCAGATAAAACCCCACAGGGCTATGAGTGGGAGTGGGGTACATAATGTAAAATTCACAAAGAACCAGTAAAAAGTTCATGTATATACATATACATATACATCCTTTTAAAGCTATGGAAGGAAGCCAGTGATGGTAGTGAATGACTTTAATCCCAGCACTGGGGAGGCAGAGGCAGGTGGATTTCTGAATTCAAGGCCAGCCTGGTCTACAGAGAGAGTTTCAGGACAGCCAGAGCTACACAGAGAAACCCTGTATCAAACCCCACTCTCACCCTCATCCCCCCAAAAGCAACGACAACAACAAAAACCTATGGAAGGAAAGAAAGGCCATCAGACCCTTAAGCTAGCCTGTAAATGGAATTGTTCAAGTGGTGCACGGTCCAGAGCACCAGGTCCCTTGTGCAGGTCCACTCTGAGGATTAGAACCGAATGATAGTCCTTCCAACTGTGTGGGATCAAAAGAGAACTCCCTCCATGCACCAGCAGAGAAGACGGGTACTTGAACAGATGTTTGTGGCCCTGATGATGGTCTTGGGATAGCTTTTGGAGATAGAGAACCACATGTAGGTCTTGAGGGAGATGCTGGGTTCTTGGGTGCCTAGAGAAGATGGCCAAGAACTATAGAAATAATTTGGAATAAAGCACTGCCCCCTTCTTACCATGTGTGTACACATCACGTGGCCAGTGAGATGAGAAAGAAGTGCAGGGTGGTGCCAACTCTGCCTTAAGTACCAGGATCATGGCGGTTCTGACTTTGTGATTGTGGGGAGTTGGAATGTTTTGATCTAGAGCCAAATTACCCTGGGCTATCTTTAGTTCCCCAAGTAATTACTTAATCATTAACATGTTCTTAGCCTATCAGGTAAAACCTTCTAGAATTTTTTTTTTTAATAGAACACTAGCTTTCATCAAACCCAGGGCTAAGCATGTCATCAGATAGTATCTGAGACCATAGAAGAGACTTCCCCCTTCTTACTGGAACCCAGTCACCTGATGCTCCCACCAACATATTTGAAAGTGACTTGATTTATGACTTTCTTTTGTTGTGCAACCATAAAAACTCATGAAACTTTCTCCACATGGCAACATGTAATTTAGGTCAATGTGAGTCCACGTTCCCAGGATATGGTCACTTACATTTTATATTCCAATGAACACTTACTGTCTTTGTGCTAAGAGCAGTTTTGCAACACCATTACTATTTCTAGGAGTGCCCTGTCTACAGCTTACCTCTGCCTATCCCGACTGTGCTCCACAGCCAGCTCCTCAAGGCTAGGCTGTGAGCTTTACTGATCTCTGGAGTTCTCAACCCGTGGCTCACCTAAGACCATCGGAGAACACAGATATTTGCATTATGATTCATAACAGTAACAAAGTGACCAGTTATGAAGTAGCAACAAGAAACAGTTTTATGGTTGGGGAAGGGGTCACCACAACACAAGGAACTGTGTGTATTAAAGGGTCTCAGCATTAGGAAGGTTGAGAACCACTGGACTAGAAGGTGGCACATGATTGGTGTGCCACACAGTAGGTGCTCATCCTGTCTGCTGTGCGGCAGGATGGGATGTGCCTGTGGAGAGATGGCTTCAGCCTGTTAAGTCCTCCTTGGATGACAGCAAGATAAGAGAACTATATGCAGCAGCTAGGTGTATGGCAATGAGACTGCTAACAGTCCCTATTGGAGAGGGGGTGGGCCCAGGACTCCACTGTCACAAGATTCTCTCCTAGGGTTCCAGCTACAGCTCCACCCTGCCCCAGTTAGAAATGCTAAAGTGTGTCAGAGGTCCAAACACTAACAGGGGTGGGAGTTGGTGGTCTTCCTGTAAATAACCCAATTCACTTATTAATTTGCCAAGCTAGACTTGTTGGAGTCTCTGTTTAAAAAAACAAAACAAGCTCTTCGGGTATATGGTTTAGTTATAGCGTGCTCACTTTGCCTGCTCCAAGTCTTGTGTTCGATTCCCACTACACATAAGCCAGGCATGGAGGCACACGCTTGAAATCCCTGCTAACAGCAAGCTAAGAAAACCCTCCTTGGATTCGAAGCTCACACAAGTGAATGACAGAATGACATCCCTCCCTCCAATGTTGGGAGCCTGCGGACAGACATACGAAGCAGAATGGGGGCGGTGAGTTTCAGAGTCGGGTGTCTGAGGAGCCCAGGACAGCCAGGCTGTGGAGCTTCGTGGGTTCAGACTGGGCCTCCCTAGTTAGAGTGGGTGCTGACACCCACTGCTTGTCACAGCAGGTCTATGTGTAGGGGAGGACACTTTAGACTTCAGGAAGGGTGGAGCAGGATATGGACTGGGGCCAGGGAAAAGTGGTCTAGAGACAAGCTGGCCACGTTGTTGACCATGCCATCTGGCAGACCCAAAGCCTGCTTGAGTTCACTTAATCCATTCCAAGCCAAACAAGATCCTATTCTTTCATCTATGAACTGGAGTTGTGAGTCAGACGTCACGGATGAGCTGCTGTGGTCTGTGGAGAGACAGTGCTTCTGGGAGAGCTAGCCCTACCCCAAGCTGAGCAGATGGCAGGAGGGTCCCTGGTGAGGATAGGAGTGTTAGCCTGACCAAAACACATGTCCTGGCCTTTACCCCAGTAGGGCACATGAAGAAATGGCCAGTGACCCTGCTGGTGCCCAGATCTAGGCATCTCTAACTGTGTGGAACCCAGCACCTCTGTAGGCCTTGACCTTTTTCTGTCTAGAGATCCCTGCCCAGTTCCTTCCCTGGTGTCATGGTGGCTGTATCTAGTCTGTCTCACATTCTCTCCACGGCCCTCACAGTCTTCTGGGAGTTCTTTACTATTGGTTTGTATTTTTAGACCTATCTTTTCCCTTTAAGATTTTATTTTTAGGGCTGGAGAGATGGTGTAGCGTTTAAGAGCACTGACTGCTCTTCCAGAGGTCCTGAGTTCAAATCCCAGCAACCACATGGTGGCTCACAACCATCTGTAATGAGATCTGATGCCCTCTTCTGGTGTGTCTGAAGATGGCTACAGTGTTCTTATATATAATAAATAAATCTTTAAAAAGATTTTATTTTTATTTTTAATTATGAATATGTAAGGCAGTGTTTGTGCGTGAGTGTAGAGCCTTCCGAAGCCAGAAGGGGGTGACAGATTCTCTGGAGCCTGAGTTACAGAGCAAGAGCAGTACCTGCCCTTAACGGATTTCTGAGCATCTCCCCAGCCCAAGCCATTTCCTGGATTCATGAACATCTTCAGGTCAAAAGAGGAGGAGCAGGCATACTCACAAGCTCACCTGAGGATGTGGTGGCACTGAGTGTGGTGGAGGACTTGGCATGACGCAGGCTGTACTTTCAAGGGCGCATAGTTCAAGATTCCTGCTTCTTTGAAGCAAGTTGAGCCATTGGTAGGTATTCTGGCCATGTTGATAGAGGTCTGAAGTTCAAAATGAGGGAGGAGACAAATTCCTGTGTGTCTCCGTCCCTTTCCCACTTTGATGTGAGACAACAACAGGGCAGGGATCAGATAGAGCAATGAAGAGCTTCCCTGAAGCCTCACTGTGTGCAAGGGAAAGAGAGCAAGCAAGGGGCATGACTGATCACTGGTGTTTCTGCAGCTTAGGAGGCCAGAGTCAAAGCTGGGACCCTCACAAGCCGTGGGACAACAGATCTCTTGGGTAAAGAGTTCTGATCAAAGCCTTCTAGTGATGAAGGTGGTAGGTGGTGATCTCCATCACTGCAGGATCAATGGCTTTGGAGGAGGAGGGGTGGTTGGAGCTGCTGAGGGAAGTCCTGAGTGGAAGAGGGAAATTGGACGCTAAGGACTAAGGATGCCTCTACCTTGCTTTACAACAGAAAATCATCGTTAAGTATTTGCTTGGCTCAGCAGTTGAAGGTGTCTGCTGCCTACCTCAAGGACTAAGGGGTCCTTGAGGCAGGGTTCTACCACAATCTGTGGCTGTAGAGGTGTCTGCCTCGATGCCCGATGGCACCCAAAGAGTCTTCCTATTGATTCATTGTGCTTTTTTTCTTTTATATATGTATTTTTATTTTTTATTTATTTATTTATTTATTTTAGGTTTTTCGAGACAGGGTTTCTCTGTATAGCCCTGGCTATCCTGGAACTAACTTTGTAGACCAGGCTGGCCTCGAACTCAGAAATCCACCTGCCTCTGCCTCCCGAGTGCTGGGATTAAAGGCGTGCGCCACCACGCCCGGCTCTATATATGTATTTTTAAAAAAATTATGTATCTGGGGCTGGTGAGATGACTCAGCGGGTAAGAGCACCCGACTGCTCTTCCAAAGGTCCGGAGTTCAAATCCCAGCAACCACATGGTGGCTCATAACCATCCATAACAAGATCTGACGCCCTCTTCTGGAGTGTCTGAAGACAGCTACAGTGTACTTACATATAATAAATAAATAAATCTTTTAAAAAAATTATTTATCTAAGGTATATGAGTACCCTGTAGCTGTCTTCAGACACACCAGAAGAGGGCATTGGATCCCATTGCAGATGGTTGTGAGTCACCACGTGGTTGCTGGGAATTGAGCTCAGGATCTCTGGAAGAGCAGTCAGTGTTCTTGATCACTGAGCCATCTCCCCAGCCCTGGTACTGCTTTTCTTGAAAGGAATCTCAGGGAATCTGTGGGAATGCAAACGGGCACAGAGGACCTGAAAATTTTCCTTTTGCTAAATGATTGGAGTTTAACATTTGTTTATTTATTATTGTATGTGCATGCAAGCTGTGTGGGTGTGTGGGTGTGTGTGGGTGCTTGTAGGCCAGAGGACAACTTTGTCAGTCTGTTCTCTCCTACCTTTATGTGATTCCTGGTGTTGAGCTCAGGTTGCCAGGCTTGCGCTCCAGGTGTGCTTATCTGTTGAGCCACTTCAACATTATTTTTGATTCTTAATTGTAATCCAAGCTGGCTTAAACACCTGGCGGCAACCATCCTACCTCAGTCTCATCAGCTCTGAGATGGCAGGAATTTACCTCCATGGCCAGGTCAACGTGTCATTCTTGTTATGTCCTCTTGAGAGGAGGTTACAGGGTAGGGGGGCTAAGCCATAGAGTATGTAAGGTGTACTGTCATTTTTTTTTGTTTTGTTTTAGATCTATTTTATGTGTTTGAAGGTTTTGCCTGCAAATATGCATGTGTAATACGTGTGTGCCTAGTGCCTAACGAAGTCAGAAGAGGGCTTCAGATCCCCTGGAACTAGGGTTATTGATGGTTGTGAGTCATCATGGGGGTGCTTGGAATAGAACCTAGGTCCTCTGCAAGAGCATTCAGTATTCTCCATCTCCCCTATATGGTGTAATATATATATATATATATATATATATATATATATATATATATATATATATATCGATGTAGATAGATAGATAGATAGATAGATAGATAGATAGATAGATTGATATTGTCAGTCAGTTGTCCCTACTTCATGGTAACAAAAAGGAGGCAGAGGTGACAGGCTCATCAGTTAAGAGCATACACTGCTCTTGCAAAGAATCCAAGTTTAGCTCCCAGCACCCCTATGACATAGCTCAGTCATCTGTAACTCCAGCTCCCGAGGATCTGATGCCCTCTTCTGAGCTCCACAGGCATCCGCACTCATCCATGTGCAAACCCACCCACAAGAACAGAGGCACATATGTAAGGAGAAAAAATGTTTAAAACATTAAAAAAAAAAAAAAAAAAGCAAGTTTTAGGGGCTGGAGAGATGCATCCTTGGTTAAGAGCACTTGTTGCTTTTGCAGGGATCTGGGTTTGGTTGCCAGCACTGACCTGCATAGTATTTTACAGCCATCCTTAACTCCGGGGGGGTCAGCACCCTCTTCTGACCTTTTTGTTTTGTTTTGTTTTGTTTGTTTTTTTTTTTGTTTTTCTTTCTCTCTCTTCTGACCTTTGAAGGCACCGAACATACGCATGGTGCCCACATATACAGACAGGCAAAACACTCATACTCATAAAATAAAAATAAATCTTAAAAAAATCCTTTTTAAGAAGTTTTCTGAATTAGTTCCCTTTACCTTATTCCGCACTGTCTGCTGTCTCCACCACTGTCCCCAGTGGAGCCCTAGGCTGGGTGCTGAGCCAGAACTGTCACCTTTGTGTTGTATATGGGTAAACCGAGACCCAGTTGGGCAGGCCTGGTTGTGCCCCCTTGGAAGCGTGAGGCAGAAAAGCCAAGTTCAAGGATTGACTGAGCTACAGAGTAAGTTCGAGGCTAGCGTACGCAGCTAAGTGGGATCCTGTCTCAATACATAGAACGGGGACTGGGATGATCAGCAGAAAAGCGTTTGCTCAGGACTGCCGAAACACAAACTTAGTCCTCAGCAGGAGACCCAAATAAACCCTTAGGTGAGGTTCAAACTGGCAGAGGCACCCATGACTCTCTTCCCCTCTCCCTGTCTCCTGCTGCCCCGCTGCTACTTTCATCCTCTGCTGTCACCTCTGGTTTTGTGTTTCTGTCTCGCGGTTCTCTCTGCTTCCTCTCCCTCCCACTTCTTGCTTTAATGGACACACGGAGTCCGCTTGGCGACCTGTCCAAACCCTTTGCTCAGCGTCATCTCACCACAAAGTCAGCTTTGAGGCTTGCGCAGGCCCTTGCCAGGTGTCCGGATGAAGAGATTAACTCGGGGTGACACCGCGGCTGCCAACTGGTCACAGATAAGATAAGAGTGGAGAGCAGCACAATAAATAGGTCCCAACCTCCCTGTCAGCAGAGCCCACCCTTGACGGCCGTCACATAGCTCACAAGCAGCATGGCTATGCATCTGTGGTTGGTCACCCTGACCCTGGTTCCCCTCCTTGGCATGGACAGGGGTGAGTGGGCAGAACTTGGTCTCTCTGAAGCTTGATCTTAGGAGGTGAGCTTGGGTGTGGGGGGTTAGAGGCAAGGCCGGGAGCTTCCTGTGAGGCCTGGGCTTTCTGCACAGCTCTTTCTGTCTGCATCCATCCTACCACAGTAGACAAAACACTGGGAGAAAAGGGATGGGCTCAGTCCTGACCCTGGACCAGAACCTGCCAAATTCCCATCCCTTGGGTCTGTGAAGCAGGATGCCATTTCAGTTTGAAGATGCCTTGAGCAATTATGGACTGGAGGCTGAGGAGACAGAAGGAACAGTCAGGCCCCAGGTTGACTGTGGGGCGATGAGTGCTAAGAGACACTTGTCCCAGGCCCTCAGGGCCCTGTTCTGTTTTGACAAGGTGTAGTAGGGGACCCAAGGCAACCACTTAAGCATATAGTGGGGGCCTTGGGTGGTTAGACATAGACATCGAGGTGGACTTCCTCAAGACCAGGAGCATCTCTGCTGTCAGATACCCCTCTTGTCCTTTAGCATAGAAAGGAGCAAACCAAGAACATCACCGTCCCTACAGATCTTAAACTTTGTGTGTGTGTGGGGGGTGGTGGTGATAGGCAATGAATAGTGTACTAGAATATGGTAAAGGCTAAGAAAAGCATGGAGCTATGTGATGGGGGTTGGGAGGGAGCTGCAGTGTTAAATGGGGGTGTGTCTCTTAGATGCAGGTTTGAGAGCTTGAAGAAGGTATTTTGGACAAGAATATTCTGGTGGAGGAACCAGGAGGCCCTGAAGTAGAAGCATGTTAGAGTGTTTGAGGTGCTGTGTGGCTGGAGGGGGTGGTGAAGGGCATGGTACAGAGTAAGAAGACAGGAGAGGAGGGGAGGAGGGGAGGAGGGGAGAAGGAATGGAGAGGTGAGGTAGGGAGAGGCAGCTGAGAGCTGTGTCAGGCAAAGTCTTGGGAGTCAATGTGAGAACCCTTTTCCTCAGAGTGAAGTGGGAGCCAGTGTCAGGCTTGGCGTGGAGTTAAACCTTTAAAGAATGTTCTAGCTTGTATGTTGAGAACAAACAGAACAGGGAAGCAGAGAGGCCTATTGGGATGAGCTAGGCGAGAGTCACATTATAAAGCAGTGTGCAGCAGGACCTCAGGGCCATTGACTCCATGTCCCGCACTGCACTACACCGCACGTAGCACCTAGCGATGATCACAGCCCGGAGCTGAGTGATTAGGGAGGAGCCTGCAGTCTCTGGTCAGACACAGGCCTATTCCCCACCCAAACGCCTCCTCCTCCAGTGGGAATGTTAAGCAGCCTGCCTTGAAGGTCCTTGTGCACATTGCAGATTCTAGCCTTGGTTGAATGAAGAAGGGTGCACCTGGGTCAAGGCAAGGGATGCCTGGCGTTAAAGACAATTTTTCACAACCCTAGGAAGCAATTCTGATTGTGTAAGGTTCTGGACTCTCCCGCAACACACTTCAGGGCTCAATTCCTGAATATTCACTGGGTGAGGCTTTGATGGGGAGTCATAGGGAGCCCCAAGAAACAGGAGTTCAAAGGGAGGCAGGGGTGACCCAGCGAGTGGGACAACATTTGACTTTGTGACAAAGCTCAAATCCAGGTCTTCTCAAGGAACTGTGGGGGACACTGGGGAAAGCTTCTGAGCCTTGGGAGGATGCTATGACTTCATAGGAGGAGACTGGGGGTGGGTCCTGAGATGCTATGACCTCATAGGAGGAGACTGGGGGTGGGGCCTGAGATGCTATGACCTCATAGGAGGAGACTGGGGGTGGGGCCTGAGATGCTATGACCTCATAGGAGGAGACTGGGGGTGGGGCATCTCAGGCAGCAGGTCTGCAGAAGTCAGAGAAGCCACTGCTTCAGAACAATGAGCAGTGAGGGACTCTTGGGTCCTAGGGACATTGAGGATTATATTAGATGGCAAGGCCTAGGAGCAAGGCTGGTGTGTGTGTGTGTGTGTGTGAGTGTGAGTTTACACAGGCCCTGAACATGTGACTGTGGAGTGCTGGTCCAGAGGGAGCTGAGGGGCAGTGATAGGAGCCAGAGAAGGGGCATCCTGCCTTTTAAATGTTTGACATTTCTGTTCTGCTATATAGCTGGGTCTCACCTGGAACTTCTGATCCTTCTGTCCCCCCTCCCCAGCCCAAAAGCTAGGATTATAAGGCCTCCACCACCACACTTACTCAGCCTTTGTAAATGCTTTTCTGCCAGTAGTTACCGGAAACAGAACACATGGTACTTCTACTCAGTATGTCTTACAGATGAGCCATGACGCTGCACACACCTCTATGTTCCAAACCTCTCTCAAGATACAGAACTTGGGGACTGGTGAGATGGCTCAGTGGTTAAGAGCACTGACTGCTCTTCCGGAGGTCCTGAGTTCAAATCCCAGCAACCACATGGTGGCTCGCAACCATCTGTAATAGGACGAGAGTCCTTCTTCTGGTGTGCATGGAGACAGATCACTTATATACATAAAATACATGAATAAGATACAGGACCCAGCTGGGCAAAGTGGCACACTCCTGTGACCCCAGGACTTGAGGCAGAAGCAGCTTTTTGTGGTTTATTTCTTCTGTGTTGTTTTGAACAGGGTCCTACTCTGTAGCCCTGGCTGATCGGGAACTCACTCTGTACATGGCCCAGGCTGACCTCGAACTTGTGGTGGTCCTCCTGATCTGCCTCGAGTGTGCTTGTTTTTCTTGCTGTCTGGTACTCCACTGTATGTATATAAATTTCACACTTTATCCGTTCTCCTGTGGGAGAACATTCAGGTCATTTTTAGTTATGGCCGAAAAGCTTGAGCAATTTTGTGACAAGGTTAGATTGACATTTTAACCTCCCATTGCCAAGATGACAGAGCATACCAGGGTGACAGTTTTAGTCCCCTTTTTCTCTCTGCCTGGGAAATCTCCAAGAAAAGGTCAAATCAGCCAAGCTTGCAGCAGATGTGGAACTCTGATGCTGGGGGCAGCTTCCTTTACAACCACAGTTTTCTGCTCCATAGGGAAACACAGTCCACCTCCCCGAAGCCGTGTGCACTGCCCGGCTCCTCTACACGAGGTGGAAAGAGCTCATCTCTCCACCAGGCTCTGGACAGCCCCGCAGAGGCATCCGGAAGCATCCATCCCTTCTCCCACCTTCAGAGCCATTCTTCCTCCCACCTGGGCCTTAGACACAGCAGCTCAAGGTCTCTCGCCCACTCCCAAGGTCACACAGCTTTATTCACCTCCTGTAAGAGGCTCAGCCAAGCCTTCCAGGCAATAACTGTGTGCGTGTGTGTGTGTGTGTGTGTGTGTGTGTGTGTGTGCGTGGGGGGGGGGTGTCGGACTTGGGATGGCAGACCTGTGTGTAAGTCCTAGCTCTGCCTTATGGGACCATGTCATTCAAGCTCTCTGAGCCCTTTACAGGTCAGTCGAGCGCTCCAGCAGGCAGACCTGACGGAGGCGTTACGGAGAAGTGTGGGAGCACTACCTACCCAGAGTGAGGGAGTTGGCTGAGTGCATCCATGTGCTAGGTGGCCCTGCAGGGAGCTTTGGAGCTGTGTGGCCCCTCAGCAAGTTCCAGAGACACGAGGGCTGGGTCTTGCAGCCACCCCATTGTCGGGGGATGTCTATGATATGGGAGGCAAGCTCCATTCCCCAAGGTCAATTCCTAGGAAGGGACTGACTGAACAGCTAGCGCTCCCAGCAGCTTGGGTTGGTACCTTAGGCCTGTGCTGGACTCTGGCTCTTCCTTCTCCATTCTTCCTTCTGTTTGGGTAGAGAGAGGTGTGGAGAATAACAGGGACATGCATTTTCAGTATCCAGCATCCAGCTAACTGCTGATTTTTTTGTATTATTATTATTATTATTTGCCAGGACACAAAAATACCAGCCTTTCTGTCTTTATTCATGTAACCCAACACGATGTCAGCTTCCTGTTAATCCCGCCATCTGAGTCTGTCTACCTGTCCTGGAGAAGTCCAGATTGATGGTGCTTGGGCCAGGTGCCCTGGAGCAGGAGGGGGTCGCCAGATTCTGACCTGGCAGCCAGGGCTGACAGCATCTTACTTTGTTCTTTTTGTCCTCCAGAACTGTCGGTGTCAGCTGGGAGCCTTGTCTTCCCCAGAATGGTAAGGACATCACTCTGCAGGAGTCCTCTCATCCACTCTAGGACATCCGCCCTTCTGCTGACACCTACAGTGGTCCCAAGGTGGCCAAGGCAGGCCCCCTGCACCTACATTTCCCTCAGAATACCTCCTCCAGACTGAACAGGCCCAAGCTCCAAGCCAGGCCTCAGTCCTCGGGATCTGCCTCAAGGCCTTTTTCTCCATTGGTCCCTGTCACCCAGCAGAGCAGGACACCTCAGCCGCCGTGCTCACTGGAAGGCCCAGTGGATGTCGCCCTTTACCAAACGCACCTCCTCATCCCTTCACTCTAAGTGGGCAAACGCCAAGCTGCCCTGTCAGATTCCACCTTGGGTCTCACACACCCCAGTGACAAGGTCCAAACACCAGCCCCAGGGTCTTCCCTGTTCGTTAGTCCATCCAAACCCAGCCTCATGTACTTGGTCCCAAAGAACCAGATACTCTATATGCGGGCTCAGCTGATCCTCATGAGAACAACACTGTTACGTACCCATTTTCCACTGGGGAGGAAGCTGGAATAAGCCCACCCAAGTTTACAAAGCCTCCGTGGCCGATCTGGGCTCTCTGGAGTGCAGGCTTTAGTTCTGTTGTTTTTGAAACAGGGCCTCGTGTGGCAGACGCTGATTTTCAACTACTTAACCTTGCGACGCTCCTCCTTCCAGGAGGAGCACTAGAGAATGGGTTTCCACCACTCCCCTACACTGCCCCCCAAATCACCCTTTCTTTGATCCAGGCCCCAACCCCAGTCTTTAGTCAGTTCAGTCCAAGAACCTTTCAGTCGGAAACTAATTAAGCTGTGAGCCGGGCACCTTTTCTTCAGCCTTCCCACAAAGACCTGAAAGACCGTCCTGGGGGCTGGGGGAGCTCAGTCAGGAACTGCCTGCTTTGCAGATGTGAAGACCTGAGCTTGCATCCATCGAACCCTGGTGCTTGTGAAATAGAGGTAGTGCGGTGGTTAGTGGATGCCCGGGGAGTGGCACTATTTGGAGGTGTGGCCTTGTTGGAGTAGGTATGCTGCTTTGAGTTGGGGCTTTAAGATCCTCATCCCTAGGCTTTAAGATCCTTATCCCAGCTGCCTAGAAATCAGTGTTCTCCTAGCAGCCTTCAGATGAAGATGTAGAACTCTCAGCTTCTCCTGTACCATGCCTGCCTGGATGCTGCCATGCTTCTGCCTTGGTGTTAATGGACTGAACCTCTGAACCTGTAAGCCAGCCTCAATTAAATGTTGTCCTGATAAGAGTTGCCTTGGTCATTGTGTCTGTTCACAGCAATAAAACCCTAACTAAAACAGAAGTTGGTACCAGGAGTGGGGTATTGCTGTGATAGGCCTGACCATGCTTTTGTTTGGAAGAATGTAGATTTGGGGACTTTGGATTTGGAACGCAGTGGAATGCTTTAAATGGGGTTTAATGGGCCATCCTAGTAGGAATATGGAAGACTGTGTTGCTGAGGGTGATTTGAACTGTACAGACTTGGACCAAGAAGTTTCAGTGGAGAATTTCAGTGTGTGGCCTAGAGACTGGTTTTTGTGGTGTTTTGGTGAAGAATGTGGCTGCTTTTTGCTCATCTGAAAAGTCTACCTGAGGCTAAGGTAAAGAGATTTATATTAATTGAATTGACAAAGGAAGTCTCAAAAAGGCCCAGCAGAGACTTTGCTCTCTGGTTAAGTCTCATGAAGAGCATTTAAACAAGCATAGCAAGCTAAGAAAAGAAAAATATAAAATATATGGTTCAAGTATTAAAGGGGCACCAGGAAGTGAAATGGAGCTGAATCCTGTGTTCAAGGATATTAAACTGAATTAAGGGAGTGGTGACCTTGGGGCAAGATCCCACCCAGCTAAGTATCCAGGTTTGATGGCACATGCCTTTAATCCCAGGAGACAGAGACAAGCCTGATACAGAGCAAATTTCAAGGAGAGAAAAGCTTAAATCTAGGCATGATGTTACATGCTTTCAGGAGACACAGACATCCACATCTCTGAGTTCAAGGTCAATCTGTGAGCAAGTTTCAAGACAGCCAAGCCAGGCAGTGTGAAGGAGTTGGAAAACAGAAAGTTGGTGATGATGTAAAAGAACAAGGAGGCATGTTCCATCTCCTGTGAGCAGCACAACATTGGCAGCTTCAGCCATGTGGCTCTGGCTTTATAATCAAGAGGAGGAGATTCCTGGGACAATTGATGCTTGTTAGCTGGAGCTAAGAAACTAATGGTGATTAAGAGATCAGCATTGCCAGGCGTGGTGGCGCACGCCTTTAATCCCAGCACTCGGGAGGCAGAGGCAGGCGGATTTCTGAGTTCAAGGCCAGCCTGGTCTACAATAAATAAATCTGTCTCGAAAAAAAAAAAAAAAAAAAAAAAAAAGAGATCAGCATCACTGAGGCGAAATCTTCTGAGAACTGTTTTCTGAGAACACAAGCTGTATTCCAAAGATAGCCCAGGTTGTACCTCGTGCTGCAGGTATATACCAACTTCTGTATTAGTCAGGGTTCTCTAGAGTCACAGAACTTGCAGATAGTCTCTATATAGTAAAGGAATTTATTGATGACTTACAGTCTGCAGTCCAAATCCCAACAATGGTTCAGTAGTAGCTGTGAATGGAAGTCCAAGGATCTAGCAGTTGCTGAGTCCCACACCACAAGAAGGCGAGAGAGCGAGAGCTAGACTCCCTTCTTCCAATGTCCTTATATGGTCCCCAGCAGAAGGTGTAGCCCAGATTAAAGGTGTGTGCCACCACACCTGTACTTGGTAATATGTAAGAGTCACCCAGGGGTTGCTGGCTTTGAAGGTATGAAGGGGTCATGCAGAGCAGCTGAGGCCATGGAAGCACTGTGAGAGGCCATGGAAGGCCATTGGTGAAGGTGTAGCCTCACTTGCAGTTGATTACCTAGGACTGACGGGGTTGAGGCTTGTCACCATGAAGAGAGCCTATGAGAGGCTATCAGTGAAGCCTAGTTGCAGTAGAAGACCCCAGCATATTAGAGATGCCAGCACCATGGGATGATCACCAAGAACAGCAGCTACAGTGGAGTGGAGTCAACCAGAGCCTAGAGTGCTACAGAGGGCAGAGCTGGAGAAGTAACCCAAGTCCTTTGGAGGAGCCCAGAAGATCATGTGTGCATCCCAGACATTGGAACAAGAAGCTGTAACTATTGAAGTTGCCTTGGACATCCCAAGATGTTGGAGATGCCAGAGCCATGGAATATCTGCTGAGGACAGCTCCTAACAGGGAGTGGAACCAGCTCAGGAGAAAGAAGTTTGTTGTAGTCAACAAAGATGAAAAAGAAGTAGAGATCTGAAGACCTCTTTGACCTCAGCCATGGAGATGCAGAGTTTGGAGTTTGCCCAGCTGGTTTCCTGTCTTGCTTTGGGGATTACAGTTAAGTGATTGGATGAATCTCAGAAGAGACCTTGAACTTTGGACTTTTAACATTGTTGAGACTGCTTATAGACTATGGGAGCTTTGGAAGTGGACTAAATATACTTTGCATTATGTTGTATTTAGATATGACCTCCCCCCACCCCAGACTCATATGTTTGAACAAGCCTATGGGAATGGAATATAGTGGTTTGAGTATGCCTAGCCCAGGGAGTGGCACTATTTGGAAGTGTGACCCTGTGGGAGTAGGTGTGTCACTGAGGGTGTGGGCTTTAAAACCCTCATCCTAGTTGCCTAGAAGTCAGTGTTCTCTTAGCAGCTTTCAGATGTAGAACTCTGCTCCTTCTGTACCATGGCTTCCTGAACACTGCCATGCTCCTGACTCAAAGATGCTGGACTGACCCTCTGAACCTGTGAGCCAGCCCTATTTAAATGTTGTCCTTGGTCATGGTAGATACCATGGTTCACACCAGTAAAACCCTAAGACAGGCAGGTACATCTCTGGGGCTTGCTCGACAATCAGACTAGCCTCCTTGGTAAGTTCCAGACTATGCGAACCTGTCTGGAAAAATGAGGTGAATGGCTCCCAAGGAAGCACTTCCAGTGTTCAGTGGCCTCTGTTTACATGCACACATAGATGCAGACATGTACGTGTCCCCCACCCCCACATTCACAATAAAGACCATATTGTCCTTAGTGATTTCAGGAGCCCCTAGGGAGTGAGACACTTCCTAGGAATGAGATGGATGGCTGTTTACTGGGCTCATAGTTGGACCAGGAGCAGAGTTTCTAGTTATATCCACTGAGAAGTGAACCAGGGAGCTCTGGGGCACAAACTTCTTACACACACACACACACACACACACACACACACACACACACACACACTTACCTCATGGCTCAACAGACATAGGCTCTAACTTATGTACATACATCCCTCCATGTGCACAGACAAGCAAACATACCATGGAGTCCTGAGTAGCTGGTTTCCCGTTCCAAGCTGGTTTCCCTGGGGCCTATGATCACTACCCCTGATTCCCCACTTCCTCTGTTTTCCACAGCCCTTCTGTGAGCACATGGCCGAGTTTCCAAACTGTCCCTCTACACCTAACCTGATCTGTGGCACGGATGGACTCACATATGAAAATGAATGCCACCTCTGCCTGACTCGGATGTAAGTCCCTTCCCATCCATCATGTTTGGATGGCCCTCTTTCTGGCACATG
Organism: Mus pahari; assembly: GCF_900095145.1. Lineage (NCBI taxonomy): Eukaryota > Metazoa > Chordata > Mammalia > Rodentia > Muridae > Mus > Mus pahari. Next base: position 46,720,074 of record NC_034611.1, read on the forward strand.
CTTGTCTGAAAGGAGCAGGGTTTGACCTCATCTTCCTTCACACTCTGACACAGCCAGAAAAGAGTCCTTAGATATCTGTCTACCAGAAGGAGCTAAATGTATCTCAAAGCAAGCACAGGTCAAAAGCCAGAAACGGATAGGAGCAAGCTCACCCGGTAGCAGAAATAGAAGCAGCTAGACCAAAAAAAAAAAAAAAAAAAAGCAGGAAATACAATTCCAAGTAGGGGAATTTGGAAAGGTCTATAAAAGAAAGCTAATTGTTTTTTGTTTGTTTGGTTTTTTTTGGGGGGGGTTGTTTGTTTTTTTCGAGACAGGGTTTCTCTGTGTAGCCCTGGCTGTCCTGGAACTCACTCTGTAGACCAGGCTGGCTTCAAACTCAGAAATCCGCCTGCCCCTGCCTCCCAAGTGCTGGGATTAAAGGTATGCGCCACCACTGCCCGACTTTTAAAAAAAAAAAAAAAAATTTTTTTTTTTGAAAGTTAGTTTTTGCTTAGGGAAATCGGGAAACTGGATACAGTAGAATGTGAAGTACACCCATGAGATGAATAGAAGCTAGTCCGAGACCTTGGTACATTATTAATTAGATCACCTACTTGGTCTCGGTTTCCTCACCGGTAAAATTATCAGACCGAGAGCCTGGTAGGATCAGGGAGAAACCTCTGGCAATTGGGAGAAAGGTAAGAAGTGAGAATGAGAGCATCTGCCCTCCCTCCCTTCCCTTCCTCTTTCTGAAACTGGGTCTTGCTATTGCCGGGTCTGTGTGCCACCACCTCTGCTGCTGCCGCTGCCCTGGCGGCTGGCTGCTGTTGCGCTGGCTGGGCTGAGCCGAGCCGAGCCGAGATGGCGGAGGGCTGGCTAGCGAGGGGAGTGCAGTGGAGCTTCTGGAGAGCATCCTCTTCCCAGGCAGTGATACAGCTCTTGTGTGACAGATGCTCTCACACGAGAGTATTTCGCATACGCCTTTATTCCTCTGAATAGGATCTTAGTTTTGGAGTGGGTTGGGGTCTGACAGCAGGTGCTTCCTATTGGCTTGGTCTGAGATGTTAGGGATGCCTCATCCACATGCGGAGGGGCTTGAGGGCTCTGTCCCTGTGACTGATGGCCACAATTCTATGGGGGGGCTGTGGCTATGTGTCAGAGACCTGGTGAAAGGGAGCAGGCGAAGCTCTACGTCAGGGTCCCCAGTGCTTCAAGCCCTAGTTTGACCTTACCAAGCTTCCTCTCGAGGTCCACCGCCCCACATGCTATGACTCATGGTTTGGTTTGAGTCCTAGGGATTGAACACAGGATCTCCCTCATGCATGACTAGCTACATTTGCATCCTTTATTTTTGAACAGGGCCTGGTTATGTTGCCTGAGTCTTGCACTCATTTTATAAAGTTCAGGAAGGCGTTGAAGTTAGAATCCTTTGCCCAGCCTCCGGAGCAGGAGGTCCCCTATGGTTCCAGGCCTAGTACATGTTCTTTCGGCCTTGGGTGGCTAGTGGTATCGCTTATTCAGATGGAGGGCTAGAAGGGCAGCCTTGGGAGTCAGTGATGTTTGTGGACAGTTGGCTGCTGGTATATCTTGGTGGGGCCATGGTATAGGTGCAAGAACAGACAGCACAGAGATTTGGGCAGCCATCAGTAAGCAGCAATCTGTCCGTTCTCAGAGCATATGTAAGAGGGCCAGTATTGGGGTGTGCTATCAGATCCCTGAATCTGTTTTACATCTGCACATTTTGAGGAGCTCAGCAGGAAGTCTAGATGAACTGGGCACAGGCTTTTTTTAAATCATTGCTTGTAATTCCTACAGTCAATGGCCTCATTATTTTTTTATTTATTTATTTTTTTTGAGACAGGGTTTCTCTGTGTAGCCCTGGCTGTCCTGAACTCACTCTGTAGACCAGGCTGGCCTCAGAAATCCGCCTGCCTCTGCCTCCCGAGTGCTGGGATTCAATGGCCTCATTCTTATCTTCTTTGATTCTAGGAAAACCATGAAGGACATTCAAATCATGAAGGATGGCCAATGCTGAGCCCAGAGGTGCACTCAAGCCATGAAACTTCATGCTGGAGAACAGTGATGCTCCAGAGGCTATGACATGAAATAAAAGACGCAGCCCAAGCTAGTGAGGTGGCCCAGTCTTTGGGACCTCTGGGGAGGTGGCAGCAAGGGATAGGATAGCCCTCCTAGGTGAATCTTTTATTCAGCTGCTCTGCTGGTCTGCAACCTTGTTAAATGATCCAATCAGAGGTCCCAGTTACCCTCCAACTGCTTAAGGCCGTGAACTCTGGGAAGATGAATATCCCAATGTCGTGTGCTCCAGTGGCACCTATTTCTCTTGAGGCTGACCAGCGCTTGGAGGCTGACACAAATGCACGCAAGCCTGACAGGGCACAGATGGCATTCAGGCAGTATGCACTGTACAGCTGAGCTGCTGCTTATAATATCCAATTACTTTGCTTTTTGAACTGAGACACAACTGAGTTCACATCCAAAATTGGGCAATGTTCTTGCCCTGTGGGTGCTTTCCTGCACAGATCACCTCGAGAGTCCTGGATCTCAGGTCCAGCCTTGGGTCAGCTCCTAGCACAGCAGGATGACCTGTATATCTGCCCTGCTCAAATTAATATCCACTGACTGGCCGACACTAGCTGGACCCCAACAGATTCAGAGGTGGGATTTCCCATGGAAGGGACATTCGATCATGTCCTCAAAGATGAACAGGAGTCACCTACCAAATGAGCAGAAGTAGAGGAAAGAGGGGCTGTATACAGAGGTAGCAGTAGGTGCAAAGACCCCACGGAGCAGTAGAGAACAAGATGGATCTGGGGACCTGGGAGGCCAGAGTGGCTGACACATGAGGGCCAGGATGAGTTGAGAGAAGGTTCAGAGAAAGGGACTTTTGTCCTTTCTTCTGAAAGGTGTGCCAGCTGTTAAGACAGGGTCTCATGGTATGGCACAGCTGGTCTTGAACTTGAGGCAATCCCCCTGCACTAGCCTCTCTGGTGCTAGGATTGTAAGTGTGGTTACCATGCCTGGCAGGGACGGTGTGGTTACCATGCCTGGCAGGGGTGGTAGGGTCTTCATCCTAAGGCACTGGAGCCTCTGGAGGCTTCTAAATAGAACTCTCACATATTCCAGCACCACACAGGCTGCTCCAAGGAGACTGAACTGGAGACGGTCAGAGACCAACTGTCTTAGTTTTGAATTCTGTTGCTATGATAAATACCTCCCCAAAGCAACAGGCTAATCCACGATGGCAGGAAGTCACTGAGGCTTGAGGGGGGTTAGCCACACTGCATCCACAGCAAGGAAGCAAAAGCAAGGGGAAGTGCACACACGCTGGTGCTCAGCTTGCTCTCTATTCCTACGGTTCAGAGTCCTCTGCCTAGGGCATGGTGCTACCCACATTGGATGCATCTTCCCTCCTCAGTTAACATACTTAGAGAATCCCTTCAAAGACATTCACAGGCCAACTTAATTTAGATAATACTTCAGTGAAACTCCCTTACCTGATAATTCTAGGTTGTCAAAACAAATCCTGGAGATGGTTGTTCTGCAGTTAAGATCACACACCGCTCTTATAAGAGAACCGGAGTTCAGTTCCCAGCACCAATGTCAGGCAGATCACAACCACCTGTAACTCCAGTTCCAGGGGGATCCAGCACCTTTGGCCTCTATGAATGTCTGCATGAGCACACCACACACACATTGTATAAATATACATCTTTAAAAAAAAAAACAGACCAACTGTGTATGACCATGTGACAATTAGGAACAGAGATTAAAACCATGGGCTGTGTTTGGAGGAAGTTAGTATGCTTGTATAGCATGGACAGGGTACTTGATTCCCAGCACTACAGAATAAGGAAGAGAGGGAGGGAGGGAGGGAGGGAGGGAGGGAGGGAGGGGAGGGGGAAGGGAGGGAGCTAGCTGGTTGGAGATGGCTTGGCAGTTAAGTGCCCTGGCTACTCATGCAGAGGACTGGGGTTCCATTCCCAGTACTCACATGGCAGCTCACAACTGTCCCAGGGCCAGTGCCCTATTCTGGCCTGTGCAGCCACCAGACACACACATGGAGCACAGTCATGCATGCAGTTAAAACATCCATACACATACTACAAATGAATTGTTTTTTAAAAAAGCACACACACAAAAAAGCTGGTGCCTTTAATCCCAGCACTTGGGAGGCAGAGGCAGGCAGATTTCTGAGTTCAAGGCCAGCCTGGTCTACAAAGTGAGATCCAGGACAGCCAAGGCTATACAGAGAAACCCTGTCTTGAAAAACCAAAAAAAAAAAAAAAAGCACACATCACAGTTCTTACACAGAGCCTTGTGTTGTAGCTTTGCCACCTTTCCCATTTCCTCAGATCACTGATATCCAAACAGTGACAGGCGCTGAGTAACTTTCTCTGTGCAGGTGCCAGAGGACAACCTCGGGCTTTGTTCCTCTAGGGCCATCCCTTTAAAACAAGACTGGCTGGCCGGTGCGTCCACCCCCAGGAATCCGCCCATCTACACTTTCCCAGTGCCAGAATTACAAATATGTGCCATCATTCTCAGCTTAAAAAAAAATAAAACAAGCCGGGCAGTGGTGGCACATGCCTTTAATTCCAGCACTTGGGAGGCAGAGGCAGGNGGATTTCTGAGTTCGAGGCCATCCTGGTCTACAAAGTGAGTTCCAGGATAGCCAAGGCTACACAGAGAAACCCTGTATCGAAAAACCAAACCAAACCAAACAAATAAAACAAAAACATGGGTTTTTAGCATCAAACTCAGGTCCTCTTGCTTGTGTGGCAACACCTCACCAACTAAGCTATCCCCAACCCTACAGTGACTTCTTGTTAAATGTGAACCAGGGCCAAACAGCTGTCATATAAAACAGCCAACAGTTCTGGTAAAGGTGGGAGTGGGCTGGGTTGGGCCCTGAGTCCTGTCTGTTTGCCTTGACTACCACCAGGTCTGATGTCTTACCTACCCAGTCCTAAGTCCCTGGGACTTCAGCAAATCCCTCTTGGTTGTAAGATAAGCCTCAGAGTGGCCTGTTGAGAGCCTATTCCAAGTGCTATGCTAAAAAGTGAGCAACAGCAACTGGCTAATTTAAAAGGGCTCTAACACACAAACTCACTCTCATACAAACAACAACAACAAATACTATATACAGTGTGTACACCTGTAATTCAAGAACTTAGGAGGCAAGGACAAGTTCAAGAGCAGCCTAAACTGTACAGTAACTGTCCAAAGGAGGGACAGACAGACAGACACACAGATGCACAGAGGGCAGGGAAAGAGAGGGAGAGAAGGAGAGAGAGAGAGAGCAAGCATTCCAAATACTCTCATGCTTGATGACAACATACAGACTGGTTTTAAGCCAGGGAAGGGCTAGAGCGATGGCTTAGCAGCTGAGAGCACTGACCGCCCTTCTAGAGGAACCAGGCATGCGCAGCTAACAACTCTCTACCTCCAGTTCCAAGAAGAACTGACCTCTTTGGGCATCTGTGGGCACTGCATGCAGACCACGCACAGACGTGCATGCAGGCAGAACACTCACACACGGAAAGCTAAGTAATGTAAGAGATCTAAAAATCACACAGAACAGTGGCAGTGGCGGCCCACAAAAACAACAGGCACACCCTCAGAGGACATGTAGAGCCCAGAGGGTACGGTTACCAGAAGCTGCCAGCTGGCTTCACCCGTATTTACACACTCAGACTACTGTCTTTGTCTTCCCAGGCCGTGGCTCTGAACTGGCTTCAGGAAGAGACTTGGTGGATACTGGGTTCTTGACAGTTTGGAGATCTGTTTAGGGGCGAGGTCATTCACATACTCATCTCAGGGGCCATCTTACAAGAGCACCTTGAAGCTGGGCAGTGATGGCACAGACCTTGAATCCCAGCATTCAGGAGGCAGAGGCAGAGGCAGGAGGATCTCTGTGAGTTTGAAAGCAGCCTCCAGGACTACATTGAGAAATCTTATCTCTAAAAACAACAAAAAACAAAAACACACACGAAAAAAAAAAACAAAAACCAACTCCACCTCCTGGTGGTTCTGATCTTCTATCTACAGACTGAGGGTCACAGGTCATGAATCTGAAGACGAGGGTGCCTTACAAACCTGGAATGAACCCCAGAGGAACTAGAGCTGGCAACACATGGGCAGGGAGGCCTCTCCTAGAAAGGCGGCTGCTGGACCACACAATTAACATGAGAAAACAGAAGTCTAGTTCAGGTTGCAGACAGTACTTTTTCATTGAGAACCGATGGAGGAGCAGGGAAATTGACATCTGGCTAGTTGCCCCTGGCAGCCGTGGAGAAACAAGCAACTTCTGTTCCAGAGAGGGCAGGGCTGTAAAGCTGCTCTCGGGCCAGTACAGCCGCTCTCTACTGCACTTCACTCAGCCAGGGCCAAGTTTGCAGACTGCAGCCGCTCTGTCTCTTGGCAGATGTACTGCTCCACTGTGTCACACTCTGCTAAGAACACCTGCAAGACAGACACAGGCAGTGACATTCAGGGCCCTCCTAGGACAAGCCAGCCATTGCTCAGACAAGGTTCTTTGTTTAGCCACTCTGGGGGAACCTGGAGATTAGACTCTAAACAGCCTGTGCATGGATGGTCATGGGCTCCCAGCCTGGACTCCAAGGTTCAGGGGAGGAATGGAAAGTCAAACAAAGACCCATGGTTTTGACGATGATTTAGGGCAAAAACCCTGTAAAAGGGGTACTGGGCACAACAATGGCCCTTACCAGAACTTTGTCAGCCCTAGCTGCTCTCCAGTGAATGTGTCCAAACTGATTAACACGGAGACAAGAATCCCCTTCTTGGGTTCATGCTAATAAATAACAACAGACTATGTGTCTTATCTGAATTCTACACTACCCTGTTTTGAACAGATAAGCACATATACCAACACACTAATGTGTTGTAGCTTGTCATGTAGTACCATGTGACTCACCTGAACCTTTTTCACCAAATTCTTCCTTTTTAGCCTGCTGTCTTTAAATTTTTCTGGTAGGACCTATGAAAGAAACAGATGACACCAAACAGTACATCAGCAGTGACAATGACATGAGACATGAGCGATACACATGAGACCAGACAGGTCAGCAATATGAGTGAGATGTGCATTTTAAGGCATCAATTCTCTATGTCTGCATCCGATGTGGCTCTGTCCACAGCTCTCGTCCCTATGTCTGTCCTCTCCTTGGCTGCAATGTCTGGACTGTGACCTGATCTGAATCAGATTTTGTATTTTACTCTTTCTTACATATAAATACTACTATGCCAGGAAAAGTTCCTTCTATTATTCTGGTTCGGTTTTTTCTTTTTTAATTCCAAGCCTAAGAATGAAGTATCAGGCCATTGACACCCTTACTATCTTCAGTTCAAGAAAATTTGGGTCAGTGAGTCAACAGCCTCCCAAGGTCTGGAGGAGAAACTAGCTCGGATGCATCGCCAGCCACCTGAGCCTTAGGAAAACACACACACACACACACACACACACACACACACACACATGCATCACCAGCCACCTGAGCCTTAGGAAAACACACACACACACACACACACACACACACACACACACACACACACACGCCACAAAGTCTTGTCATACTGGTGGGCTGTAAACGCCTATAGATTAGAAAGTCCACATACTCACCCAGAACCTAGCATGCTACCCGTGTTTCCTCCCTGTTGTGATAAAACACTATCGATTAGGGGAGGACAGGGTTTCTTTGGCTTACACTTGCAGGTCACAGCTCATGATCACTGAAGTCCGAACAGAAACATGAAGCAGAGGCCTTGGAGGAACACTGCTTGCTGGCTCACTTGGGCTCACGCTGAGCTTTCTTCATTTTAAGGCTTATTTGTTTTATGGTGTTCTACCTGCATGTATATCTACACCACACACACACGCCTGGGACTTGAGGAGGCCAGAGGAGGACACCGGATCCCCTGGAACTCGGGTTAGAGAGGGTTGTAAGGTACTATGTAAAATCTGGGAATCAAAGCCAGGTTCTCTGGAAGAGCAACCAGTACTTGTAACCACTGAGCCATCTCCCTGGCTCAAAGCTGGCTTCCTTATACAGCCCAGGATCACCTGCCTGGGGCGGATGCAGCTCATACTGGACTCTATCAATTACCAAAACAACTTTGCCCCAGTGTGCCTATAGGTCACGCTCATCTGGGTCATCCCTCAGTTGAGATGTACCTCTTAGGTAGTACCTCTAGGCTGTGTTAAGATGACAGTTAAAGCTACCTAAGACACATAGTACCAGGCACACAACAGTAGGTGTTTGACATCCCTGAACAACAGATTTGCCCAGTAACACAAGCGTAATACTGACAGAACGAAATAGACTGAAATATTGCCACTAAAGACTAGTACCTCTGGGGCTGGAGAGATGGCTCAGTGGTTAAAAGCACTGACCGCTCTTCCAGAGGTCCTGAGTTCAATTCCCAGAAACCACATGGTAGCTCATTACCATCTGTAATGAGATCTGGTGCCCTCTTCTGGCCTGCAGGCATACATGCCGGCAGAATGCTGTATACATAATAAATCAAATGTTAAACATAAGTAAGAAGGCTAGTACCTCTGAGCTGAATGTTTACTTACCATTGTGTCAATCTCCTCCAAGATCTTCATGAATTGCTCAATTGTTGCTTTTACTTTCCTATCAAGTTTGCAGAGAGCCTCCGCTTGCAATTCCTTAGCCAGAAAACCCTGAGAAGGAATAAGGCACAACTGTAAGTGTTTGAGACTCATGAAAACCACGCCAATAGACTGGTGAAACAACCCAGAGTTCACCACTCATCCAAGAAGCCCGGCTGGATCTCAGACCTTCATCCCCTGGGAAAATTAGAAATGCTTGCCTTGGCCAGACTAAGAATGCTACCTGGGTGTGGACTGCTCTTTCTCTCAGTCCACTGAGGCATGACTGCCTCCTGAGGAACTATGGTACAGTCTTCAACACAGGTGCATACATGCACATAAGAAGCAGACACTAAGAGAACAGACTGAAAAGCTGGGCACAGTGCATCAAGGGTTGACGTGAGGTGCCTTTGTCAAAAACACTGTGTGGTGGTTTGAATAAAAACGGCCCCCATACATTTGTATGCTTGGTCATTAGGGAGTAGTGCTTCCTGACAAGGATTAGGCGGTGTGGCCTTGTTGGAGGAAATGTGTCACTGGGGGTGGGCTTTGGGGTTTTAAAAGCCCAACCCAGGGCCAGTCTCTCTCTCTAACTGTTGCCTGTGGATTGAAATGGAGAACTCTCAGCTACCTCTCCAGCACTATGTCTGCCTGCATGACACCATGCTTCCTGCCATGATGATAATAGACTGAACCTCTGAACTTTAAACCAGCCTTCTTTTAAGAGTTGCTATGGTCACAGCACCTCTTCACTGACTAAGACTCCGCCTTATTTTTTGAGACAGGATCTTTTACTGAATCTGGAGCTTGCCCAATTTGGCAAGCTTGGGCAGTGAGCAGCAGGGATCTAGTCCTCTTCTCTTTGCCTCCCACACCCTGGGATTATATAGTGTGCCATCATGTCCAGTTTCTGCATGGATGCTGGGAATCTGAACACAGGTCCTGAGACTGTGTGGGAATCACTTTATCAGCTAAGCCACATCCCCAACTTTGGCTTAAGATCTTAAGCACGTTGCTTAAACTTGCCATGTCTCACTCTTCTTGGATTATGGAATGCTGAAGGGGCAGATGTGTAGACACTAACATAACTCATGGCACAGATAGATACACACGGTAACAGAGGATGACAATATTGTTTTGGTTTTGTTTTGAGACAGGATCTCTAACTCACTGCATAGCCAATGCTGTCCTTTAACTCCAGTTCCCATCAGAAAAGCTGGGATTACGGTGTACAAGCCCACACCTGGTTCAGGTAGCGCTTACTGTCATTAAGCCACCCTGCTGTTCATTTGCATCTCTTTGCCTACTGATCAGTTAGCGGGTGGCTGAGTTGAAAAGCAGGAATTTCTGAAGAAGGCTATCAAACCAGAGTGACAAAGGCATATTTGAAAACACACAGCAAGAGGTTCAAACATTACTCAGAAATCCAAACTCAGTTCTATCAAAGACAATCACAACTACTCAAAAAGGACTCGTGTCTAAGGGCACTCAAAGAAGCAGCATAGTAAGAGAAAAAAAATCAGGCAAAACAGAGGACAGAGACTAGGGCAGGGAACCATGATATATTTACATGCAGGAAAATATGGCCATATTCAACGATACAGGAAAAGGTTAATTTTTAGTCACTAAAAGAACAATTTACTAAACATACAGCATATTAAATTTTTAACTAAATAAGGTGAAAAATACTTTTCAGAGTAATAGCATCTCTGGGTCACATGTACATACCTGCACACAAGAAGCACAGTAAGAGCTGGGCAGTGGTGGTGCACGCCTTTAATCCCAGCGCTCAGGAGGCAGAGGCAGGCAGATTTCTGAGTTCAAGGCCAGCCTGGTCTACAGAGTGAGTTCCAGGACAGCGAGGGCTACACAGAGAAACCCTGTCTCAAAAAACCAAAACCAAAACCAAAACCAAAAGCAAAAAAAGCAGCAGCACAGTAAGAGCAGAGTTGAGTGTAGGATGTGAAAGGCCCCAGTTGGAATCTTTCCACATGCACATTTAAACCTTCTGTGTAAGCATTACAAACTAACTCTATAATTAAAACACAAAACAGGACTGGAGAGATGGCTCCGTGATTAAGCATGTGTACTGTTCTACTAGCCGACCTGCGTTCTGCTCCCAGCATCCAGAGGCTCACAACCTCACATCACCCCAGCTCTGGGGTGTGTGTGTGTGTGTGTGTGTGTGTGTTCCACCAGCACTCACATGCACCTACTCCAACTCGGACACAGGCACACACACACATAATACATAATTTAAAAATGAAATGAATTATATTTTAAAAGGCCAACCAGGCAACAATACCATTCCACTCTATCCACAGAATAGAGAAGTCACCTGCTGGATGCCAGAAAGCTCTTTATTCAATTCTTGCAGGTGGTTAGCTATCTTCTCTGCAGATACCTCCAAATCTTTCAGCTTCTTTAACTCAACCTCTTCTTCTGGATTGCTCTAACATGAAGAATAAAACGAGGTCAGTAATTGCTCACCTAAAAAGACTGAACCAACCTCTTGTGCTTCTTGGAAGGCAAGTCAGAGGGTCAGACAACAGGATTCCTATCTCTAATGCCTAGCCCAGGGAGAAGGAAGGCCATGCAAACATCCTAGTGAGACTCCTCACGACTTATGCTCAGAGCATGGAGCCAACCCAAGCGTCAGCCTCGGCCTCAGCCCCAACAGCTAGATTAGAGTGTAGCGGACCAGAGGGAACTCACTGCTCTTCCACAGGACCTGGGTTCAGTTTCCTGACCCACACAGTGGCTTGCAATGTTTTGTAACTTCAGTTCAAGCATGTCCTGCCCTTCCTTCTATGGCCTCCCTAGGCATCAGGGAGGCACATGGTGCACTCGTACACACGCAGGCAGCATACCAGTACACACCAAATAGGATAAATAATACATCTTTAAAAAAGTACACTGTAACCAAGTTCAAGTGAACACACTAAGGCGTCCAGAATGGGAAGACAGAATTCAACTAGTCCTTTGTTTTGTCTTGAGACAAGATCCCACTATCCAGTCTCGTTCCTCCGCCCACAGCTTCCTAAATGTTGAGATCACAGATAATGTGCTACCACACCCAGCAGCATGACATTTTTTTCTCCCAGAGAGGCAGTGTCTTAAATAGCACAGGGTGCCTACAAGCTTACTATGTAATGGGAGGACGACCCTGAATTCCTGATCCAGCTGCCGCTATCTTCCCCATGCTTGGTCCATGACTATATTCTTTTAAATGGAAATGTCACCCTTCAGTTGACTTCTACTATTTAACATGGTAGCGATGATGGCAACACGCGTCCTGAACGCTCCTTGTATGCCAGGTACTGTGCTTGCACGTGACCTATGTTACTTCTTTTTTAAGCTTTACCACAAGCCTAAGAGGCAGAAACTGTTTTATAGACAACACTGGGCCTTAATGTAGTAGAGTGACCTATGGTCCCAATGCCCAAACAGGGGGAATGGACTAGAATTCAGCTGTGGACTCCCTGATGCTAACCAGTTCCAACAGAAACGACTAGAGCTTCATCAAACTGAGACCATGGGTACTTCCTGCTGCCCACACTCTCCTGACCCTTCAGCGAGACATTTACAATATCGTCCTTTCTCTCACCCACAGCTGACGGTCAGGGCCAGCAGCTTCCTGCTTGGTTACACTCCCCTAAGCTGTCCATTTTTTTTTTTTTTAAAGATTTATTTATTATATGTAAGTACACTGTAGCTGTCTTCAGACACTCCAGAAGAGGGAGTCAGATCTTGTTACGGATGGTTATGAGCCAC
>NC_034611.1:46732514-46747876 GCF_900095145.1 Mus pahari
GGTTATGAGCCACCATGTGGTTGCTGGGATTTGAACTCGGGACCTTCGGAAGAGCAGTCGGGTGCTCTTACCCACTGAGCCATCTCACCAGCCCCCTAAGCTGTCCATTCTTATTTGTGGCCTAATAGCAAACCCAGCCTCCTGGAGGCTCCGAGCTCAGCCTCTCACTGCTCCCAGCTAGCCCATTCCTACCTGCAATCCCCCCAGCCGCCTCACTGAGTAAGACTCCTTCTCAAGTTCGGCAGTACCACTGTGTCACAATGCAGGGCTGGGCACAGTGGCCATCACCTCAGGGGCCACGGCCTCCTCACCTGTCACCAGCTCTTTTCCTTGCCCCCTTACTTCTTCAATCTGAACCTTTCCACTCAGAGAGGGTTTTCCTTTTAGGGTTTAGTAAAAGAATGAAAGGCCCCTCAAACTTGAACAAGAATATTTACTTGTGGTATCTACGCCTTTAACCTAAAGCTCTCCTGAAAATTTTAAGTAATGCCTGTTTCTGGCACATTTTAACTATAAGGAGGAGCCACCAAATACAGAAGCCATACCACTCAGATAGCATAGTGGTTCCTAACTCCTAGAGAGAAAGTCTACACAACAGAATAAAAATGTGCAAATGATGCTAAGACCAATCTGGTAATCTCATCAGACATTATGTAATGAGGAAGGTTACCAATGCTGAATCTGGGTAATCTGGTCTTCATTACAGAAACATGCATTTAAGACTTCAGTTGGGCTGGAGAGAGGGCTCACCGGGTAAGAGCACTGACTGCTCTTCCAGAGGCCCTGAGTTCAATTCCCAGCAACCACATGGTGGCTCACAACCATCTGTAATGAGATCTGATGCCCTCTTCTGGTGTGTCTGAAGATAGCTACAGTGTACTTACATACATAAAATAAATAAATCTTTAACAAAAAAAGACTTTAGTCATTCAACTATGAAGAGCTTTGATGGAAAAAACAATTCACCTTTTCACCAATTAACATGACTCGGCAACCATTTTGCATTCCAAGTGCTGACAACGGTGTTTCCATTTCTTTCAGAGATTTTCCTGAAAAAAAAGGGGGGGGGGAGGGGAAGGGGAGACATGATAAATTGTAACATCTGTACAAGACTGAAACCAGACCAGCCAATGCACAAGGAAGAGGTGGGATTACAGCCGCACCTCTGGCAGTGCTGCTATCGGCTGTGGGAAAGAGTCAATTATCTTTCAGAGTGTGCCTCCTGACAGCTCTGCCTCCCTCCAGCACATACCCTGCACCTGTATCTGGGCAACACAGACTGGCTCAAATGGAGGAGGGGAGACCTAAGCCAGGGAGTGAACACGATCAAATACATTGTGTAAAGTTCTCATAAGACAAATATAAATATTATTCAGAGACAGGAATACAAATCTGATCTAAAAGGGGGCTGGAGAGATGGCTCAATGGTTAGGAGCAGTGGCTGCTCTTCCAGACAACCCAGAAAATGGGGCATGATGGACGCACACCTACTCTGAGCACTTAGGAGGCAGAGGCATGCACATGCCTTTGAGTTCAAGCCTAGAATGGTCTGCAGACAGAGACCAAGTTCTAGGCCAGAGAAAACCACAGAATAAGACTGTAGCTCAAAACCAACAAGCCAAAACAAGCCGTTTTCATGTTTGCTCACAAGAAAAGGGTAAATTTGATATTGGTGGAGCAGACCTTTAATTTCAGCACTCAGGAAGCAGAGGCAGAGGCAGAGGCAGAGGCAGTCGGATCTGAGTTCAAAGCCAGCCTAGTCTATAGAGTTATTAAAGGACAGCCAAGACTACACAGAGAATCCGTCTTGAAAAGCCAAAACCAAAAAAAAAAAGCGAACCAAACAAAAACAAAAAGATAAATTGAAATGGTTTTTTGTTTGTTTGTTTGTTTTGGGGAAGCTGTCTTTATCTGATAATGCCATCTCTAGATATTTATCCTAAACAAATAACTGAAGAGATTCCTACATAATAGTTAATAAAAATAGTCTTCAGGAACAAAAATTTAATATAATTCACATAACGGATAAATGTCGTTAAATCATGTTACTACTGTTTTATGTATATGGGTACTAGGCCTGAATGCATCTTTGTATGTCATGTGTGTGCCTGGTGCTGTTGGAGATCAGATCCCCTGGAACTGGAATTACTGACCAGTTTAGAGCCTCTGGGTGGGCGCTGGGAACTGGACCAGGGTCCTTTGGAAGAGGAGCCAGTGTTCACAACTACAGGAACCATCTCTCTAGCCCCTAAAGCTTTCATTTTAAATTTACTTTAATTATCAATGTGTGTATGATGTTATTTTTTTCCAGCCCTAACATAATTTCTCTATAATAAAAGATTTTGTAGTCATGAAAGCTCCTTTTGAGCCGGGCGTGGTGGCGCACGCCTTTAATCCCAGCACTTGGGAGGCAGAGGCAGGCGGATTTCTGAGTTCGAGGCCAGCCTGGTCTAAAAAGTAAAAAAAATAAATAATAAAAAAAAAAAAAAAAAAAAAAAAAAAAAAAGAAAGCTCCTTTTCCCCCCCAGGATACTTCAACGAATGCCGACAAAGTCAGTGTTATAAAAAGGAAACCGTGAAGCACTAGGGTGAGGCTAGGGCTCAGTGGTTTGGTTCTTGCCTAGCTTGTGTGATTGACCTACAGTGCCATTAAAAAAAAAATGAATAAGGAGCTTTCTCCAGGGAAACATTTTCTTCTTTGGCCTTTCTACTTTGAAACCTGAGCTTCTTTCCTTTCCTTTCTCCTTCCTTCTCCTCTCCCGCATGCTTCCCCACTTCCTTCTCTCTGACAGATCATGGCTAATTGCACCGGTTGGCATGGTTGGCATGGAGCTGGTCTTGGTTTCCAGAGTACTGAGGTTATAGGTATATGCTGCCATACTCAATTTTGAAAGACAAAATTAAAATTCAGACACTAAATGTTTTAAAAGGAAAAAGACACTGGGCTTGTCAGTGTGTATTACATAGCCAGTTCTGAGACAGAACCATCACTCTCCCACCCAGGGGAGAAAGGGAAAATCTGACAATCTAAATCTTAACAATTCTGTCCTCATGCTACTTCACATCCAGATATTCACAAAGTCTAGTGAAGACTGGTCCCTCAATAAATATTCGTTAAATAAACGAATGAGAGAAAATGGTTCTGGTTTGAAAACTGAAACGCGGGGGCTGGAAAAACGGCTCAGCGGCTAAGAGCACTTGTTGCTCTTGCAGAGGGTCTGGGTGTAGGTTCCAGCACTCACATAGTGGCTCACAGCCCTCTATTAACTCCAGTTCCAGAGGAGTTGACATCCTCTCCTGGCCTTCTCAGACACGGCACACACACACACACACAGTACACAGACATGTAAGCAGGCAAAACATCCATCCACACACAGAAAACTCAAAGTCACCATCCATCAGGGAAAACCAGGCAGCTTAAAATCCGTCCTTGCTAGGAAGGGACTTTATTTTTTTTTTTTTTTTTTTAAAGATTTATTTATTTATTATATGTAAGTACACTGTAGCTGTCTTCAGACACTCCAGAAGAGGGAGTCAGATCTTGTTACGGATGGTTATGAGCCACCATGTGGTTGCTGGGATTTGAACTCCGACCCTTCGGAAGAGCAGTCGGGTGCTCTTACCCACTGAGCCATCTCACCAGCCCAGGAAGGGACTTTAATCCCAGCACTCAGGAGCCTGATAGAGGAGGATCCCTGTGAGTTCAAGGCCAGCCTGGTCTACATATTGAGTTCTAGGACAGCCAGGGCTACACAGAGGGACCCTTGTCATGAAAAAAACAAAAAAACAAAACAAAAAAACCCCCAAAAAACCAACCTAGTAAATAAAATAAATCCTTTAGCCGTAAGTACTCAAAGATGAATGAAAACCACTTACCCTTAAATATGAGCTTCTGAAAAGGTAGTGGAACTCCTGTGGCCTCTTCAACAAGCTGAGCCAGGTCTTGGACAACTGGCTCACTGTTACCTTGCTGCGGGGTAACAAGAAGGTCATACCTCTCATTGCCTGGAGAAAGAAAAGCGTTCAGTGAGCACTCATAAGCCTGACTGTAAGCTGATGTTTTCTTATGGAGCTGAGGTAGAAGATGCTGGTCACATGTTCAGAAGCCTATAATGGGAACTGGCATGCTCTGCCGAGAAGGTCTGACTCTGGAGAGGAGAGCCCGGTTGTGCTCAGAATCCAGGGGTTGACAGGCTGCTCAGAGTAGGGTCACACTTTCATCTATCCATACGTGACCCACTGCAAAGCTTGTCTTGAGGATTTGTTTCCTCTAACATAAAAAAAACTATTTTAATGATGGCTGACATCTTAAGCAATTATACAGAATTAACTGTACTGGACTTGTTCTAGGCACTATCTCAAAACCTCAGGACGCCATTATAAAGCAGCTATCAGTCTAATAAAGACTTGCTCGGGGAAACCAACTGCTGAGTCAGAATTTGACCTTGTATCCAGCTGGTTCCAAAGCCCACACTTTTCCATCACACGTTGCCTGCCTCATGTGTGGCCTGGCTGTCCTATTGTCTCTATGGCATTGGTCTTGTTTTCCCTGATGTCACCAGCAAGGGACCGTTTTCCTCCAAGTCTTTCATACCGGGCACACCTAAGTACACCATAGTTAATGGTTAGTAAAGACAAATGAAACCAATCAAACAACAGAGAGGTTTTTTGGTTTTGTTTTAAAACAGGTACCCACTCTTTTCGAAGTAAGTGGAGTTCAAATCCTTTAGATTGCTCTCCCAACCAGTCAAGAGTCAGAAGGAGCCCTAGTTCCTACTTGTGCCTCACAGACCAGAATCAAGAGATCTTTGGGGGGCAGGAGTCAGCTGGATATAGAACCATGGTTTAGGTGGCAAAGTTTTGTTAGTCTTTCCTAACTGATTCTAAGGAAATTTCATGGTTTCAGCTTTTTCCTGTACTTCCCAAAGTTTTTAGTTCTGTGTTGATTTCACCAGATGTCCAGAAAGTAACTCTTGGACTCATGGCCCATTGAACCTGCGGTTCCATGACATCCAACATAAACACTACTCAGTAAGTAAGGAACAGCCCAAGTTTGTACCAAGTTCGTACTCTCTACACCAGTGGATGTCCAGAACCACAGAAGTTCTACACACAAGAAGGCCTAATATAAGCCTGACACAAGGACCCATGTAGCGTTACACACCCAACTTTGCTTCCAAATAGAGGATCCAATAAGTGTCCAGGGACCGACCATAGGGAAAGATGTCCTGACACCAGCCTTAAGCAAAAACCTTCCCAAATGTATATAGTCAAGAACACACGTGGCCAAACTCACAGATCCCAACCCGACCCACGGAACCCTCCTTGGCACTCACTGTGGGTGACGATCACGCTGAGTCCGGGTGTTTCCATTTCCTCTGTCTGGACCATCTCCTCGGTCTTGGCCATGTTCTCGGTCTGGGTCACCTCTTCTGCCACAGTTACCTCCTCGGTCTGGGTCGCCTCCTCGATCGTGATCACCTCCTCTACCTGGGTCCCGGTCACGTTCTTGCTACGGGTCACTTTCTTACTTCTAGTCAACTCCCTGCTGTGAGCTACCTTCTCACTCTGAGAAGAGCGGGGCCGGACTTTCTTCTTCACCCGCGGCTTGCAAGCGCCGGCGGCGGCGCCCCTGGTGGATCGGTCATGTCCGCTGGCTGCACTGCGCACAGATGAACGCTGAGAGGGAGGCAAGCCGCGCTCGGCCCGGGACTCGGACTGTCGCGGCTCCCGGGCAGGCCGAGGGGCGCGCAGCCTGGGTCCCAGCGGCTCCCGGTCGCCTCGCGGTCGCCGCGCGGCGCTGCGACCCGCCAGGCCGCGTTTGTTCACAGCGCAGCGGTGGCTACCGGGCGCGCACCCTTGCAACCCCGCCCCACTACTCACCAGTTCCGCCCCATCTACTCGCCACGCCCTCGGAACTGACCCGGCTTCAGGCCCCGCCCTATCCGCCCAGCCGCGTCTCAGCCCCACCCACTCCGCCAAGGCACCGCCCTATCCCTCCTCATAAGCCCCTCCTTCAGAAGGCTTTCCACCTCTCCCAGAGCTCCGCGCTCCTCCTCCGGAAGGAGGAGCTGAAAACACGGAAAAGGGATCGGGAAACTCAGGCGAGCACTCTGCGCTTGCGCATGGGGTGGGGGGGGAAGCCGGAAATCGAAGCCTGAGCGACTACGCTTCCGTTTCTGATTTTCCTCCAGTGTTTGGGTTTCCTCGCCGCCGGTCAAGATGAACCGATTCTTCGGAAAAGCGAAACCCAAGGCTCCGCCACCTAGCCTGACGGACTGCATTGGGACGGTGGGCATTTGACTTTGCATACCTCTGACACTCCGACCCGTCCATCCCGAATCCGTACTCCACCCCATTCCTGGTTCGGGCCCATTAAACCTCAGTCTTCTTCATCCCCACCCCTTTCATCCCTGTTTTCCAGGTCATTTCTGACCCCACATACCAGACAGTCTGATCTCATCATTCTCTTGCCCTTACTGCACTTAGCTCTTTCCGATGCCCACTGTGCCCCACCCCTTCTTCCTCGCTTTGGTTCCCACATTCCAGCCTACCTTCCCTATGTCAGTACACCCCACTTCGTCTAACCTGGCCTTTTAAAAACCCCTTTTCACTCCTCTCTCCTTGCCCATGTCTAGGTTAACACATCTGTACCTTAGTCCTGGGTCTTAGTAGCACAGAATTCTGAATCTTGGCCTCTCCAGATTAAACCTGATCTCAGAAATGGTTTTAGATCTCATCTTAGCCTGTGTTGATTGGTTCATCCCACGCACGTTCATGCTGAGTCCCAAACTGACTGGTCTCCTACTTGGGAAATCTCAGCCAGCGGAGAGAATTCAAAATCGTTTACCTAAAGAGAGGGCTGCTGTATCAGAATCTGGGAGGTGGGAGAGAGTTTATGAAAGCCCTCCAATGGTTCGGGCTGGAATTCCCCATCCTTAAGAAAACCACTATTTTCTGCCCTTTGCTATATTGATCCTTTTGTTTTCTTTTGTATATTCCTTCCTCTCTTCCTGCCCCTTTCCATGTAAACATCTTACAATAATTACCACGGCATGTGATATTTTCCTCCAAGGTGGACAGCAGAGCAGAATCCATTGACAAAAAGATTTCGCGGCTGGATGCTGAACTAGTTAAATATAAGGATCAAATCAAGAAGATGAGAGAGGGTCCTGCCAAGGTAAGGCTGGTGACAACTGTTGTAGGAAGTACTGTGTAGGGACTGGTGAAGGATACAAAAAAAAAAAAAAAAAAATACACGAAAAAAAACCAAAAAAGAAAAAAAAAAAAAAAAAAAAAAATACACGAAATCTGCTAAAGAGAAACTACATGTGAGGATCTATTCTTCAGGGAGCAGAGGCTACAGCCATATACAAGAGGGAGGCTGGGGTTTAATATGGTAGGTAGAAGATGCTGATGACATGGAATGGGAATTGGCATGCTCTGCTGAGAAGGTCTGACCCTGGAGAGGAGAGCTTGGTTGTGCTCGGAATCTGGGTGTTGTCTGGCTACTCAGGTTAGACTAGATACAGTGTGTAAGATTAGTGCTCTGGTACTAACACTACTTAATAGGCTATGGATATATAGCTATCTTGGTTTCTTTTTTCATAACTTTATAACTTATTACCAGTATGAACCAGGATGTCACTCAGCCTCAATTTTCTCATCTGTTACGTGAAGATAATATGTACTAATGTGTGAGAATTAAATAACAAGTCACCTACATGGCATTATGCCTAGAATATCGTAGTAGTTGATCAATTTGCATGAAGAACCAACAGAGGAATCAAAGGTTGATGTAGAGGTTCCCAGATTCTGAAAGGAAGGGGGAGGCTGGTGGGCTGTTGTAAATGGTTTCTAACATGAGGACATGATCGTGGTTGGACGTGTTGTATTTAAATGGGAAGCAACTGGATATACACAGCGTGCTCTGTTGGGGCTGGAAGTGGAAATAAAATGCCTAGGGAAAGGAAGAGGAATTGAGGATATAGAGAGTGGGTTGCAAAGGGTGCTAGGATGTATCAGCTGGGCATTAGAATTGTCTCTGCTTGAAGCTTGACTAGGAAGAGTAGAGTCAAGGAGTCTCTGCGTGTGCCATCTTGGAGAAGAAACAAGTAGGGGCAGGGGTGTGAGCATAGGGGAGACTTCTTTTGCCATCTGTGTTTCCCCCCCCCCTTTTTTTTTTTTTTTAAAAAAAAACTAAGTCTGTTTTTCTCCTCAGAACATGGTCAAACAGAAAGCCCTGAGAGTTTTAAAGCAAAAGCGGATGTAAGTCATGTCATCTTCTTTCTAAGAACAGTTTGAAATCAAAAGCAAAGAGGCCTTCCATTCTTTCCGGCTTTCATATCTTCTAAGTATTCTTGATTTCATTACAAATGTGCAGAAGCTTCAAATGTCTCATGTTACTAACTTAAGCTCAGGCAGCCACATGGGGTGATTTCGGCTGGCGAGGTCGAAATGGTTTGGGTTCACAATTTATTTTCCATTACTATGTCCCAGTGTTTGTTCGAAACCCCAATTTATATGTGGTGCTCACCCTGTGCACTGCTCAGCCTATGAGCTCATCCATGGAGTTGTAGACACTAGGCATAATCAGCTTGTAGGAAACCAGGAAAAGTGTGGATGGCTTTTTTATTCTTTTTGTTTGTTTGTTTGTTTGTTTTTGTGTGTGGATGGCTTTGTTTCAATTTTAAAATGACTTTGTAACAGTCAGATGCTGTCTTCCATTTTTTAAAAATATATTAAAATCACACTGGAAAAAAACCTAATAATGCCTAGAATGGCCAACATGCATTACAACTGTTGCCTTCTTGGTGGCAATTGGTTTTAAAGTGTTTTGGTTTTCTTATGGAAGGAATACAATTTGGCTTTGATGGCGTGGACCTGTTATCCTAGCACTCGGGAGGTAGAGGACCAGGACTATGAGCATTGACTACATAGAGAAATCAAGGCTAGTCTTGGCTACATAAGATCCCGTCTCAAATTAAATAAGTAAATAAACCAAGCAGGGTGGCACACAACCTGTAGACTTAGCACTTGGTATATGGAGGCAAGAGCATCAGGGGTTCAAAGCTACCCTAGGCTAGTAAATTCTAGAGTAACTTGGGCTACATGAATCCTTGCCTCAAAAATAAATAAATAAATAAATGGAATATAGATTTACTGCAGAAACTTGGAACAAATATCAAACAGAGGTAAAGAAAATTTATCTAGATTCTTAGAAACTGAAATTATGTATCTTTTATATAAGCTGTTGTTTTTTGCCCCTTCCTGTTTCTGCTTTTAGAGACAAGGTTTGCTGTGTACCCCAGGCTGGCCTCCAGGTCCAGTCCCCTGGCTCGGCCTCCCAATTGCTAGGATTATAACCTTGTGCCATGATGCCTAACTGAATAGAATCATTTACTAATTTCCTGGATCATGAATTACCTATTTTTCTTCTGCTAATTAGATGGCTTTCCTGGTGTATAAAGATCATGGTGACATAAATCTTTGATATTATACAACTTGGTAGAAAATATTATTTTAAAGAATATTTCAAGTATCAAACATTAAGTCTGATGGATAGCCTAAATTATGAATATAATTTTGAGCCTGAAAAACATTTAGCTGTACATATGAGGAATCTTAAAAAATAGTCTTAGCCTTTGCCCCAAGAGTTCTACCTCTGAGAGTTCATCTTGGGAAATAGCTAGAAAGATATAAATAAGATGAAATGAGACAGAGAGCAAGGCCAGGAGCAGAGACACCCACATTACCAGCATTTGGAAGCTGGAGCAGGAGGATCACTAAATTTGAGGCTGGCCAGGACTACAAGACCCTTTCTCAAAAAATAGAAAAAAGAAGCAAATACTATGTTGCTAAGTGGGAATGGTTAAAACTCAAATGTATCCAAGGGAAAAAGACTTTGGAAGGGTTTTTGTAAGAGTGGGTAGTTTTAAAATGATTTGGGGTTGGGTTTGTTTGTTATTTAGTGTTAAGGCTGTTTCCTCCTAAGGCTTTCTGTCTGGTTCACATTTTTAATTTGTACTTAACCCCAAAAAGGTATGAGCAGCAGCGAGACAACCTGGCTCAGCAGTCCTTCAACATGGAGCAGGCCAATTACACCATCCAGTCACTGAAGGACACCAAGACCACGGTATGCCCTGTGCTCCTTTTCCCATTTTAACTTGCGGTTGTTTTGGTTTTTATTTTTCAAGACAGGGATCCTCTGTGTAGCCCTGGTTGTCCTGGAACTCTCTCTGTGGGCCAGGCTAACTTCGAACTCCCAGAACTCCTCCTGCCTCTGCCTTCTGAGTGCTGGGATTAAAGGTGTTGTGTCATCATCTCCAGCTTCATTTTCATTTTTCATCTCAAATACTTGGCTATGGTTTAATAAACATGACATTCTGTGATTGGGCATTTTCATGCATGTGCACATAGTACCAAAGGAATTCAGAAGAGAACATCTGGCCCCCTGCATCTGGAGTTACAGATGGTTGTGAGCATGTGGGTGCTGGGAATCAAACCCAGGTCTTCTGCGAGAGCGACAGATGCTCTGACCCCCCGAGACATGGCTCCAGCACAAACGTGACTTCTCAGGACAGTATATTTTCTGGGCTGGGGTTGAAACAGTGGTAGGATGATTGCCTGGTATGTAGGAGTATCTAGATTCAAATCCTCCGTACTTCTACCCTTTTTTAGGTTGATGCCATGAAATTGGGAGTAAAGGAAATGAAGAAGGCGTACAAGCAAGTAAAAATTGACCAGATTGAGGTGAGCTGTCTACTGTCTGCTGGGTTTTGCAAGATGTGACCTTGTTGTAAGGTTGAGGATAAGCATTTGTGGTGAGAAACTCACAGAAAAGGGGTGAAATCCTGGTCCTGCTGTTTGTTAGTGTAGTGACTTCAGGAAAGGGACGGGCACCAAAGGTCTCAGTTTCGTCATTGCTAATGCAAAGACCCAGGTATCACGCAGGCAAGATAAGTGAGCCATCTCAAGTATTGTTTCATTTTAAAAAGGGGGGGGATCTTATGATGTAGGCTAGGCTGGCTTTGAACCTCTGGTCTCTTGCTTTAGTCATCTAAGTGCTTTGAGGCATGTACCATAACTGTTAAATGAGAATGTGAATGTAAAGTGAGTGGTTAACAAAATTTCTGACTGAATTTAGTCTTTTTTTTTTTTTTTTAGTGTTTCTAGTACTTTTCTCTATATTTTGGCACTAAATTATTAGCTTCTTGAAGTTAGCATGTCTTTTAGAGTTTAGGTTTTGGTCGGGAAGGAAAGGCCCATGAGGCTGGCTGCTGTCAGGTAAACATTCCTCATGGCAGGCAGAGATGGCAGAGAATGAGTCATGGCTTGCTGAAGGCAAAAGACTTCCTTTCTAATTAGAATCAATCAATCTCTCTCCCTCCCTCCCTCCCTCCCTCTCCTTCTCTTCCCTCCCTCCCTCTCCTTCTCTCCCTCCCTCCTTCTCTCCCTCTCCCTCTCTCTCCTCTCTCTCCCTCCCTTTCTCCCTCCCTCCCTCCCCTTCTCTCCCTCCCTCTTTCTTTCTCTCCCTCCTTCCCTCCCTCTCTCCCTCTCCCTCTCTCTCTCCCTCTCCTCTCTCTCCCTCTCTCTCCTCTCTCCCTCTCTTTCTCCCTCCTGCGCTCTCTCTCGCTCTCTCTCTCTCTCTCTCTCTCTCTCTCCCTCTCTCCCCCTCTCTCTGTTTTCCTGTTTGCTTTTTGGGTTGCTTTGGCTTGGTTGGAGACAGGTGTCTTTAGCCCCGGCTATCTGGAACCCGCTTTATAGATGAGGCTGGCCTGGAACTCAGATCTGTCTCCTGCCTCCAGGGTCCTGGGATTAAAGACATGGGCCACCGCCTCCTAGCTTCTCTTGTGGTTTCTGTGAGAGCTATTTAATATGAGTATAAGAGAAAGTTTGGCTGTTCTTACTTCTTTCTTTTGTTTGCTTGTTCTTTAAGACTTCATTTTGTCTGTAATTATTAGTACATGCATGTATCTTTGTATGGGTCTACACATGTGCATGCAGTCTCTTCGGAGGCCAGAAGAGGGTGCTGGATCCCTTGGAGTGAGAGTCCCAGGTGCCTGTGAGCTGCTTACATGGATGTAGGGACCTAAGCTCAGGCCCTCAGAAGAGCAGCACTGTTCTTAACCACTGAACCATCTTCCCAGCTCACGCTTCACTTTGCTTCTGAGGCAGGATGTCATTCTGTACTCTAGGCTCTATTCATTACATCTCCTAGGCTAGCCCTGCACTTGTGTCAGTCCTGCCTCGGCCCCCGAAGTGCTGGCCTTGCCTTCAACTTCATTCTGGCTTTTGGCTTTTTGGATGCCTCCCTGTCTCCTTTCCATTATCTTTGTCTGCTCCTAATAGATTGCCAGCATGACACACTTCGTATATGTATCTTTTGGCTGTGCTATACACTTTGAAATCTTAAGTTTATTTTTCTAATATACATTAAAATACTTTTATTGTTTTATAGTTCTAACTTTTGAATTATTATGTTTGCATGTTTGGCTGTTTTTATTCTATATATATATATATAGAATATATATATATATATATATAGAATAAATATATATATATAGAATAAATATATATATATATATATAGACTTTGGGCCAGGTTAATGGGGGCCCAAAGCATTCCAGAGGCAGAAGCAGGAGGGTCTCTGTGACTTTGCCATCAGTCTGGTCTACAGAGTGAGTTCTAGGACAGCTAGGGCTACACAGAGAGACCTTTTCTCAGAAAGATCATTTTTATTTTTCAGTATATGTATATCTGTGTGCTTGCTTTTTGTGTTCGTGAAGGCCAGAAGAGAACAGGTCCTGGGGGCTGGAGAGATGGTTAGTGGTGAGCTGCCTGGTGTGGCTGCTGGAAACCAAACTCAGCTCTTCAGCACAAATAGTCCACAATTTTAGCCAGTGAGACACCCACCCACCCCAACTCCCTATTTATATTTTTCTATCTTTTTATTTCACAGAACATTAGGGCATCTATGCTTTTTAGATTAGCACTTCTGTTTGTGTTGCTTTTGTTTATCTAGTATTGATTTTAAAGGTATTAACCTGATAGTTTGCATGATAACTTTCTTGTTCTCTTGCTGTGTCTATACTAGACTACGTAACCAGAAACTATGTTCATAGGCTGTGTTATGGTTGCAGGCCTATAATCTCAAAAGTCAGAGGCAGAAGAATCATAAGTTCAAGGCTGGGGCCTGGAGAGATGGCCCAGCGGTTAAGAGTACTGACTGCTTCCAGAGGTCCTGAGTTCAATTCCCAGAAACTACATGGTGGCTCACAACCATCTGTAATGGGATCCAATGCCCTCTTCAGTGACAGGGTGCTCATATGAAATAAAATAAATCTTAAAAAAATAAGTAAGTTCAGGGCCAGCCTAGGCCACAAAGCAAGACCCTGTCTACAAAAAAAAAAAAAAAAAAAAGGTTGAGAGAAATCTTACTCATCAAATGATTGCAGAAGCTCCCTTACCCAGTAAGTGTGACTGGACTAGAGCTCACGATAATCCTCCTGCCTCAGCCTCAAAGTGTTGGGAATCCCATGCCTAGCGAGGGATACTTCTTGATGTGTGATGTGTCATTCCTTATCCTCTGTTACTGTTTGTTCCTCTTAGTTTTACCTGCCTCTGTCGGAGAGCCTCCATAACACTGACAGTTGGACGCTCAGAGATGCAGAAAAGCTTTCTAGTTCATATTCTCCCTACGGTCACGTAGAAAGCCAAACTAGCTGCCAGGAAAGAATTTGACTTTGCTGCTCTGGACCTTGTGGCTGGGTGTCTCTGCAGACACCATGGCCAGCAGAGAGTAGTGTTCCAGGGGAGGCAAGAAGGAAGTTTGGTTCCACACGACTCAGTAGTGGTGTTGGTTCAAACGTCAAGATTTTGGCACCAGATGCTTTATTTTATGCATATTTAAACAAAGCACAGTTTGGAAAAAAGATTCCTGGTGGGAAATTAGTTCAATCCCATGTGCACAACAAACTTAAGTCATGATTACATCGAATTTCTTATAAAATGCAAATGACATCATCCATAAAGATTGTTTTATAAATTAACTACAGAAGCAGACTCAAAGCAAAATGCTCATGATAAGGGTCTGTGGGAGGCTTGTGGCTTGGCCATGCAGGTAGTGCAGAGGTCAGCAGGTTAACTGCCCAGGCTCTCAGGTTTGTGGGCAGAAAACAGCTTATACATCTCTCCCTTTGAAGAGGCAACCCTTGGTGTTTAACATTCTTGGTTTCCCTGGTGCTTCTCTGAGAATACAGGTACCTTCATGCTCCTCCTGGAAACCGGAGTGCTGAGCGAGGTCCGCTGTGTCTTCAGCAATGGCCTCCAGAGGCCTCATACGCTCTGTGTATGAAAAACATTCTGATGTTTGGCCTACTTTTTAGGTGGTGGTGGCACTGAAAATTGAACATAGGGTCTTGTACATGCTAGGCAGATGCTATGCCTCCTTCCTCCCACCCCCGACCCCAATATATCTTTTCACTTTCTAAAATTTAGCTTTTAGACAAAGTGTCATTAAGATGCCCAGGATGTGGCTGGAGAGATGGCTCAGCAGTTAAGAGCACCGACGGCTTTTCCGAAGGTCCTGAGTTCAAATCCCAGCAACCACATGGTGGCTCACAACCATCTGTAATAAGATCTGATGCCCTCTTCTGATGTGTCTGAAGACAGCTACAGTGTACTTACATATAATAAATAAGTCTTTTAAAACAAAACAAAACAAAAAACCAAAGATGCCCAGGATGGCTTTAAGCTAACTAATGTTTTATATATATTATTGTAATAAATCTTGTAGTAGCCATATGCAGTATGAGTCTTAATGATATCATTAAAAAAAGATTTACTTATTTTTATTTAATGGGTATGATTGTTTTATCTGCATATATGTATGTATACTATGCATGCCCGGCCAGGACAGGCATCACACTTCCCCGGAACTGGAGTTAAAGATGGTTGTGAGCTATCCTGTGGGTTCTGGAAATGGAACTCAGGTCCTCTGTAAGAGTAGTAAGTGCTCTTAACCGCTGAAGCATGTCCCCAGCTATCCCCTCCTCTTTTTAAAAGATATAAATTATGTATGTGCATGTATGTTTGAGAAGGGGTATATGCATGTGAGGTCAGTTGTCTTTAGAGGCCAGAAGAGAGAGCAGATCCAATTATTCTGAAGCTGTTGCCTCCCACCATAAGTGTTAGAAACCAAACTCAGGTCCTTGAAAGAACAGCTGTGGTCTTAGCTGTGATGCATCTCTCTTGTCTAATATCCCATCTTTTTTTAAGTGAGAAAAACAGCTGAGGGTAGAACTCAGGGGTAGAGCATGTGCTGATCCTAATCAAGACTCTCTCTCTCTCTCTCTCTCTCT
>NC_034611.1:46747951-46807741 GCF_900095145.1 Mus pahari
GGCTGTCCTGGAACTCAGAAATCCGCCTGCCTCTGCCTCCCAAGTGCTGGGATTAAAGGTGTGCGCCACCACGCCCGGCATAATCAAGACTCTTGAGTTCACCCACCAAAAGGGGGTGGGCTTAGTTTCGGGGGTTTTGTTTTTAGACTTAAATTTTTTTAAATTTTATGTGTATTTGTGTTTGCTTATATGTATGTCTGAGTACCATCTGCCCCACGGGGGCCAGAAGAGGACATCAGGATCCCTTGGGACTGGAGTTAGACTTGAGTGCTGGGAATCAAACTCGGGTCATCTGGAAGAGCAACCACTAAGTGCTGGAAACTGATTGGCCATCTCGGCAGCCCTGGGAAGGCTTGGGCATTGCTTCTCACTAAGCAGTACAAGATTTGTGCTGGGACTGTATCTCAGTGAGTCCTTGCTGAGCACACAGAGGGCTCCCTTCCAATCTCCAGCATCACACCAGGAAAAAGAAAAGTGGAAGCCAGAAGTTGGGCCTGGTGGCATACACCTGAAATCCCAGAACTTGGGAGGTGGAGGCAAGAGGATAAGGAGTTTAAGGTCATCATTAACTACAAAGTGCATTTGAGATCAAACTGGGCCATCGTCAGGAGCATCTTCTCAGTTGACTAGAGCTGGTTTCTAGCTGCTGTCGCGTAGAGAGGTGAACTGACAGTAATTGAGAGCTGGTTATATAATTGGCATTTTTTACATTTCTATTTCGGGCCAGCGAGATGGCTGAGCAGGTGAGGGCACGTGTCTCCAAGTCTGGACCTGACTTCCACAAGATGTCCTGACTTCTGCTTGTGCACTAATGGCACATGCCCCCACATCATGCATGTACACACAGAAACACATGCATATGAATAAATAAATCAATAAAGAAATGTAATTTTAAAATTAATTTTCAGTTCCCATTCCTAAAATTAGAGGAAAATGTAGAGGACGAGAGTTAGTAGAGGAAAATAATAAAAAAATTTAAAAAATGGATGGAAACCTCGTTATGGAAAGCTCATTTTGGGTACCCTTACCTGCTTCAGGGATCTGTCGTTTGCTTCTCAATAGACTTGCTTTCTTATACATCTCATGATGATGATGATGATGTTGGTGATGATGGGGATGGAGAGCTGGATCAGCAGTTGAGCACTTACAGGGGACCAGAGTTTGGGTCCCACAACTACCTATAACTCCAGCTCCAAGGGATCTGTCAACCTTGTCTGGCCTCCTCAGGCACCTGCATATGCACATATATAGACACGTTAAGGGTCTGGAGAAGGGGCCACAGGAGTCTTATCATTGTCTGACAGAGAAGGCTGAAGAAAAGCCTCTTAAGCAGCCCAGGACGCAGGCCGAGGAAGTGGACAAGGACGATAGGCTTGTAGGCGGAAACAGAGGGGCAGAGGAGACTCAGGAGGTAGAAGCCAAGGCCGGGGGGGGGGGGGAGAGTCAGAAATCTGGCAAAAAGGAAGCTGTTCTTATACCAACGATGACTGACCTTTCCATTCCTGTTCAAACACCTGAATTCCCTGTTCTGACATCTTTTGCCGCCTATAGCTAGAATGAAATGTTAGAGCTTGCTGTGCATTATAAGAAACTTTTCTTTACTAAAAGTATACAGTGGCTCACTGTCATTAGTTTCATTCAGCCTGCTGTCCTACCTGTGTTGTACTCTGACTTCTGTGTCCCCTGGAATGAAAGAACATTCTGTCTTGTGTATTTCTATAGGATTTACAAGACCAGCTGGAGGATATGATGGAAGATGCGAATGAGATCCAGGAAGCCCTGGGCCGCAGCTACGGCACCCCAGAGTTGGATGAGGACGACCTGGAAGCAGGTGAGGAGTGCTAGGAATGCGTAGTAGCTTCAGAGTCTGAAAGGAGCAGGTACCTGGGATCTCTACCCAAAAGCTGCTTAACGTTCTTACCGAGCCAGGCAGTGGACATACACACCTTTAGTCCCAGCACTCAGGCGGCAGAGGCAGAGGCAGGCAGATCTCTGTGAGTGGTAGGCCAGCCTGGTTTACAGAGCAAGTTCTAAAACAGAGCTACACAGAGAAACCTGTTTCAACAAACCAAACTCCTACCAGGATGCCAGGCATGGTGGTATATGCCTTTAATCCCAACTTCCCAGAGGCAAGCAGATCCCTGGCATGGTCTACATAGAGAGTTCCAGGACAGCCAGGGCCAGGTAGGGTAACTCTTGTTTCAATAAACAAAAAAGCAGTTCCTATCAGGGTCGTCTAGGAGTTGGTTATGACAGTCTGAGCAGAGAGCCTGTGAGGCGGCTGTATCCGCCATGCTGCTGCTGCAGCAGGCACCACGGTGCTTGGCGTTTGTCTTCAGCTTAGCAGTTCCCTGCTGTTTTCCTGTGACCTGAACCCTATGGGGGTAGATTCAGCATTGAAGAAAACAAATGTGAGCCCTACATCTCTTTCTTAATTTTACTACATTATTTATTTATGTACTGGGTGGCAGGGGTAGGGGGATTCATGTTGGTGTCCTGGCCATGCTTGTGGAGGACAATCTGCAGGATTCAGTTCTCTTTCTATCATGTGGGTCCCAGGGATTGAAGTCAGAACACTGGCCTTGAGCGCAGGTGCCTTTAGCTGGTAAGCTGTTGACCAGCCTGACTCCTACATTTATAAAACCTCCCCTAGCAGTGAGAGAAATAGAAACTGCCTGCTTGGATTCCTCATTGAAAGCACACTCATGATTGGGAAGAAGTATGAGGTGCCATTGAAAGGCCAGAGCAGGGACTCTAACATAGCAGTAGGGAGCAAGCATGAGACTGTGGAGAGAGTAGGGATTGCCGTGAGAAGTGGGTAAGGTCATTGAGTAGGCTTAGGAAGAATAAAAGCTATTGCTGTAGTCACAGGAGACTGGTGCTGGCCTAGACTGTGATGTTAGGAGACAGAGAGAAGTGGACTGTGAAGAGGGAGGTGTCCGGATGATTGTGAGTGCTAGCGTGGCTGGAAAGCCCGTTCTGGACTTCCTGTGTCCCTCTATCCTACTCTGCCTCCCCCTCTCCTTGTTCTTCCTGAGCTCCAGTTTTACCTACACCATTTTCCCATTACTTCAGTTTTTTAAACTTTTCTGACTTGAATTTTCCTCAGTGACTCCCTACCTGATGTGGCCAACCCTTGTGCCTGCTGGTTTTCACTTTAGTTATTCCTACAGCCTGACTCCATCTAATGGCCACAGGATATTCAGTTCTCCGATGCTGCTTGGCTCAGCTTTCCTTTAGTCTATCAATAAATGAGGTTTTTCTTTTATTTTCTTTTAACATTTATGTTAGACTTGTCTGATTTGGATTAGCCAATTCTCAAGCATAGCTTTGTCAAGTCTGGGACCCTGTAAACCAGTGGGGAACTGATTGACTTTTTATCTGGGGAGGGTTTTTTTTTTTTTCCATAAATGTTATATACTAGTTTCCTTGAGGTTTTCTTATAATGGTCACCTTTCATTTTGCAACTGGAAATAAATCCTTTTCCCAAGGTGGGTGGGTCTCTGAGTTGTAGGCCTGGTAGGATTATATACCGAGCCCCTCCCTGTGGCAAATGGAAATGATTTACAGGTGAGCCTTTTCCCTTTGCAGTTTATTTGTTCACTACAAGTGGTTTGGCTTTTTGACCTGAGGGGCTAGCTTCTCTTCTGACCTTTCTGTGATGCACCTATTTAATCTCAGAGCTGGACGCGCTGGGCGACGAGCTTCTGGCTGATGAAGATAGCTCCTACTTGGATGAGGCAGCTTCCGCCCCTGCAATCCCTGAAGGTGTTCCCACTGACACAAAAAACAAGGTAGTGTTTGTCCTCAAGGCTTGTTCATACCTTACTGCCTGTAGTGTAGACAGTCCAACAGAAAATTCACTAACACATCCATGGGGAGGAGCTTTCTTAAAGATTGATTTATTTCCTGTCTTTGAGTTTTGTCTGCATGTATTTGCATGCATAATGCTAGAGGTTTTATGTTCCTCAATTTGGAAATCTAAAATATAGTCTTAAGCTTAACAGCCCTGATCTATTTTACACACCCTTGAAAGTCTAGTTTTCCTGCATTGGACAATTAATTAGCTACATAAATAATGCCACTGAGGTTAAAGAATGTCTTGTTTTGTTTTGTTTTCCTGGTACTGGGGCCTGACACCTGCCTGGCCAGCTCTCCTCCATGGAGCTGCTTCTTCCCTTGAGCCAGGCTCTCATCAGGTTGTCCAGGCTGGCCTTGAGCTCTCAGGCCTCTCCCACCAGGCCAACTGTCCTTATCTATACAATGGCACAACGGCAGTCTGTATGATATACGTAATCGCCTCGCAAGCCAGCCCTGGGTACTCTTTAGAGAGATTTCCATTTTGATTCTAGGAAAGCAGTATTGATACATGCATGAACCTTGCTTAGTGGAAGTATTAGGGGGTGTGTGTGTGCACATGTGCGTGCATCCATGCATATGTGTGTGTGTGTGGTGCTGGGAATTTATCTTAGGGCCTCACACATGTTAAGCAGGCACATGATACTAAGTAATATTCCCAGCCTGTTTTTTGGTTTTTTTTGTTTGTTAAATTAATTTAGACAGAGGGTCTCTGGTGTACTTTACTCCTGAACTCAAGCTATCGTTTGGCCATAGTCTCTCAAGTAGCTGAGCCTGTAGGCAGCCCACTTCTCTGCTTAGCTTTTGGGTGGTTATATTAAAGAGGGTTCTACTCTCGAGGTGGCAAGTTGGCTCAGTAGTTGAGTACTTGCTGTCTTGTAGAGGACCTGAGTTCAATTCCTTGTGCTCACATGTCAGCCATCCGTAACTCCAGTTCCAGGGAGATCTAATGCCCTCTTCTGACCTTCACAGACATAAGATGTATACTGGTACACAGACATACATCGAGGGCAACTCGTACACGTAAATAACTATTGAGGGGGGAGGAGAAGGGAGAAAGCACCCCACCCTGACACACTAGTCAGTTATTTACTGGATTGTTTAAACTATGAAGTATAAAATTTAAGTTTAGACCTGGAGAGATGGTCCTGCATGTAAGAGCACTGACTGCTCTTCCAAAGGTCCTGAGCAACCACATTGTGGCTCACAACCATGTGTAATGGGATCTGATGCCTTCTTTTGGTGTGTCTGAAGACAGCGACAGTGTACTCATAAATAAAAAATAAATAAATAAATTTTAGGTATAAAACTTGATAAGTAAGGCTGGGGATGTTTCTCAGTTGAACAGAGTCCTAGATCAGATCCCCAGCATCTCATTGACCAGGTATGGTGCCACACCCGTAATCCCAGTATGGGGGAGGTAGGGACAGTAGGATTAGAAATTCAAGACCATCCTTGGTTACAGAGAGAGTTGGAGGCCAACCTGAGATACATGAAGACCCTGTTTTAGGGTGGGAGAGAAACCTTAATGTTAGAAAGATCCTAGTTCAGCACAGGAAGAGAATTGGCATTTCTGACACTGACAGATCACTTAGCTGTTTTGAGCTTTTCTATTCCTAGCATGTGAAGTATTTCATATGATTATTGTTTAGAGCAATGTATGTGCTGTATGTGAAGGACTTAAAATCCTGTTGTATACTGTGTATTTCTCATAAGCAGGGTATGTTGCTGCTTACAAAATCTCTCTCTTAGTTGCTAAAGCCATTGGGTATTTATAGCCCTTGTTTTGTCTGATCGCCCTATAAGCATTCTGGGTACTCACAATACAGTAGTAGATAGAATGTTTGAGTGGGGCCTAGTCCTAAATCTGCCTTTACTCACTATGGAATTCTGAGTGAATTAGAAATGTGTGTCTTCTCTCTTGTCTTAGGGTTACCATTGGTATGATAAAACACCATGAGCAAAAGCAAATTGGAGAGGGAAGGGTTATTTGACTTGCAGGTTCCCATAAGTTGGCACACTAGCCAGCACAGCTCTGTATATTACTTTCCCTTGCTATCAAGTGTGAAAAGCAGCAGGTGGGGGTCAGACCGTTTCTTAGGCCTTCATAGGTGGTCTCTGAATTGCTTCCTATACCCCGCTCCTCCCTTGAGCTCAGAGTAGGTGGTCTCAACTTTGTCTTCTACCCACTCCATTCTATCACCTCTCTGGCTTCTTAAAAGTCCCAGATGCACAGGTTGCTTTAAATAATTATATAATTACCTACTGTTTAGTAATTATGCTGAAGCTATTTTTGTGAACACTAGTGTGACTCGCCTTTTCAGTTTCCTAGTAACAAGTCCCTGAAGCGTCTGTGTTATTTTCACACAGGGCCCCACACGTGCTAGGCAAGTTTTCTACTGTGCTGTGTCTCCAGCTCTTCCCATTTTTTGGGCACAGATCAGTGTGAAGATGGGACTTTTAACAATATTGGCTGATTTGTGGCAAAACATAGTGTGGGAAGTGACTTGTCCCCTTCAAGGCTTTGCCAGTCTATAAAAGATGACAGTGACTGCAAGGAATTTAGAGGCGGGCACTCCTCACCTCCCCTGTGGCTGCCCAGCTACCTCTCCTCTTTCCGGGTTTATTTTTGTATGTTTCCTCCTCTTGCTTTTCCACCCTGCCGAGGACCTTCACTTTAATCCTTCGAAGTTCCTGATTTATGAAGCAAGCCCCCTTTTCCTTTTTAGAGGAGGCTTATTGTCAGCTTCTGAGTAGGATTTTGGTTTTGGTTGTTACACTTGGAATGACTTTTGCCTGCTGACGGTGATCATGTTTACTGTGTCAAAGAGCATTTTTAAACTGATCGTTGATTTCTTCTCACAGGACGGCGTGCTGGTGGATGAATTTGGACTGCCGCAGATCCCTGCTTCGTAGACTTACAACATTCCAGCACGTGATGTAAAAAAACAAAAAAAGTATTCTGGGACTAGGAAATAGTTCCTGATTTGCCAAACAGATTTAGGTTTCTTTCCTTTCTTTGAAGGAAAAGCTAATCACGCTGCTCCTCTATTTTTATTTTTTCCGTTAAGGAATTCATTGCTTTTGGGACGATGTCTTTACTAAAATTTGATTCTTTTTTTTTTTTTTTTTCTCTTAGGAAAGACTAATTGAAAAGTACCTTTGACTTTGTATGACTTGTTTTCATTCATTAACAATAATCTGAAATTAAACCAAGGAGATGAGACTCTAAATTCTATGGTAGTGTAAGTACAGTCTCGGTATGATGATACATTGATGGGATAAAATGATTGATGAGATGAAGACTGTTGATAGTATGCTACAGAACCATTGTCTGTTGTGGTATTGTAGATGGGTTCAGGTGATGGCCTCTTTTGATAGATTTTGTTGTGTCCTGTGAGCAAGTCATTACTCTATCTAATGTTGGAATGAGCTATCACTACTGTATCATGAGTTATTATTTTGATTCCATGGTTCCCTCAGTATACTAGCCTGACTTGTAATGAATAATGAATATTTCTTGATATTTAATGTATAGGACATTTATTTATACTCAATAAATATTTTTCAAAAGGATATACTTGTAGTATCACTTTAACCTAAAACCTCCACTGCAAACCAAGTGTAGAGACAGAAAGGAGAGAACAGAAGCGGCCTTGGCTTGGGTTTTGGATGCGTCATTTTTAAACTACTGTTTCTTACTGGTTCCTGCCTCACAAGGAGTAAGTTAGGAACGCGTCATTCGGACTCGGTACTTTGATGTTCTATTCTCCCTCAAGGGACTGACAATAAAAAGGAAAATCTAAACTTCATCCTTTTCTAACTGCTTCCTGATTCAGGGGTTTTGTTTTACTCTTTTTAAAAAATGTCTGTGTTTGGCTGTTTTGCCTGCATGTATGTGTGTGAATGATGTGTGTCCAATGCCTCACAGAGTTACAGATGGTTGTGAGCTCCCATGTAGGTGCTGGGAATTGAACCCAGGTCCTCTGCAAGAGCTCTTTTAACACTGAGCTATTTATCCAGCCCCTAGCTTCAGGGTCTTTCTTGATTCCTCTGTGGTGGTTAGTCTTGTTAGTCATCCTGGTCGGATTTAGCCTCACCTAGGAGACAAGCCTCTGCATGTGCCTATGAGGGGTTCTCTAGGTCAGGTCAGGCGAGGTGGGGGGCCACCCTGACTGTTGGTGGCATGGTTCTATGGGATGGGGGTCTGCACTGATGAGAAGGAGAAAGCGAGCCCCGTTCAGCGTTCATCCCCACTTCCTGATGCAGTGTGACCAACTGCTGGAGCTTCTACATCAGCCCCTCCCTCCCCACCATGGTAGGCTGCACCCTCAGACTGTCAGCCAGAAGGAACCCTGCTTTTTAAAGTTCTTTGTATTTTGTCAGAGCAACCAGGCAAGTAGCTTAACACATTTTCCTTGTCTTTTCAATCCATTCCCTCTCCAACCTAGCTTGGCAGCTCATGTCTTGTATGCTTTTCTTGTGTCTGCAGAGCAAACAATAAACATATATTGAATACTAGCTGTTTCAGTCCCTGTAACCACTCAGGGACTATCAAAGAGCAATCAGCCCCTTCCTTTGAAAGCTCACCATCTAGTTACAAGTGGGATAAGGCATACCTTAAACCCTCTCCACGTCCACAAACCTCACTTTTCCCAAGAAGCCTTCCATGAGCACACACAGTGCTTATTATAACCTTGAAGCCTCTCTTGGTTTTCCTGTCTTGTCTGAAGTTGACTTCCTGTCTGGCCCCTTAATCTCCTATTCCATGGGCTCTTCTTTCTCATTCAACCCCTGAGGTGTTTATTCTATTATAGGTACAGTGTATACTCTTGAGTAATCTCAGGCCTATGAATTTCAGAGGTTACTTTTGTACTAATGACTCAAAATAATGGCCAGTAGCCTTATTTCCCTATTCTTGTTTTCAATTCTGGGTGTTTTCATGGTAATGTCCGTGATGGTTAGCTTTAATTTTCAATTTGACACAACTAAGAATCCCAGGGGAGGAGAATCTTAGTGAGGAATTGCCTGCATTGGGCTAGTCTGTGGGCTCCTCTGTTGGCATTGTCTTGAGTTAACTGATATGGGAAGCCACAGCCCCCTGTGGGCAGTACCATTCCTAGGCAGAGATCCTGAAATGTGTGAGCTGAGACATTGTAGTAGTAGGCAGTGGTGGTGTTGCAGTTTATCCACTGTACTTCCTTTGCTTGCTTGTTTGTTAGTGACCTCAGCCACCCTTGTGGCCTTCACTGCTGACCCTCACACCTGTGCCTCCAGCTCTGGGCTTCCTCAGTTTTCAGAATCCTAGGTTTTATGGATCTTGAAAATGTTATATATGAGTACAGCGTACTTATTTTAGTCCAACCCCCACCCCCTTGCTTCAGTTCCTCCCATATCCCCCCACTCCCTTGAACTCATGACCTCTTCTTTTTTTTTCAGGAAATTTTTTTTAATTATTTATTTTATGTATATGAATACCTTGTGGTTGCTGGGAATTGAACTCAGGACGTCGGGAAGAGCTGTCATTGCTCTTAACCGCTAAGCCATCTCTCCAGCCCCTCATGACCTCTTCTATAATTATTATATGTATATGCATGTGTAGCCTACTGAGTCCTCTTAGTGTTGCTCACATGTACATGTATTTAGGGCTGAACTTGAGACTGGATAACCTGTCAGTGGCTTATTCCTGGAGATAACTGACAGTCGTCTCTCTTCCTCGGCGTCCATTGACTGCCTACAGCATTGACTGACTACATTAGTCTTCTAATGGTGGAGCCTTGTGAAATTTCCTCCATTCGGGTTGGTGTATCAACTGGAGTTGTCATTATGCAGGTCTTATTTAGGCAACCATATTGTTAGGATTTTGAGAGTGCAACCTCTCTGTCCTATCTGGAAGATGCTAACTCGTGGCAAGCATCCACCTTGCTTCTCTAACTCCTAAACTCTTTATGATTCCTCTACCAAGATGTTCCCTGAACCGTGGTGTAGAGATTGTGTAGGTGTACCCATTGGACTTTACATTTTAACCAGCTGTGGATCTCTAGTGGTTGTGTCAGCTACAAACATCCAGCTCTTTGCCAGACAAACATTTGGATGTTCCAGAGTCTCAGAAGCACTCCACAGTCACACAGCAGAGACAAATCACCACCTTCCTCTAGACCCAAGTCTCTGCTGTTTTCCCTTCCAACTTTCCATTCCCATTATCCTGTCACCTAAACAGAATGCCATAGAATTGTCTTCATTGCCTACATTTTGCTTCATCCTATGTAGCCAACAAATCATTAAGCCTTGCTTTTAAAAAGTCACATTGTTTATTTAGGTGGGGGATCACAGGTATCTGTGGAGGTCAGAGGACAACTTGCAGGAATCAGTTCTCTCCTCACATCATGTGGTTCCTGGTGACTGAACTCTGGTCACCCGGCTTGGCAGGAAATACCTTTATCTGCTAAGTTATTTCGCAGGCCCCAATCCCTGGTTTTAACATTTCTCAAGCCCAGTTCCCGTCTCAGCTTCTAGTGGCCTAGATACATCTCATATAGTCTTTGGAATGAAAGACCTGCTCTTCTACACGCACAATTTCACTTCCTTCAATTTATTTATCATGTACAACTAATCTTGTATGTATGTATGTGACTTAAAATCACTAACAGCTCCCTAAAATCAAATTGCCTGTAACTCAAGCTCCAGGGGATCCAGCACCCTCTTTTGGCCTCCAAGAATACCTGGACACATACATGTACATACGTACACTCAGACAATCACGTTCAACATACAGAGAGAGACAAATATTTTTTTAAAGAAGTCCATTAGCAAGAAAAACACAGCAACTCAACAGAAAAGAATAGACAAGAGATATAAAATAAGAAATCTAAAAAGAGGAAATCCATAAGGCTATTAAGTAATGTTCAATCAGAAGGTTGACAAGGAGGTTCAGCAGGTAATAGCACTTCCTGCTAGGCTGTTGACCTGAGATCCCTCAGACCCACAGGTGAAAGAACAACTCTCCCAAGTTGTGTGATGACCGTGGAGGTGTCTGCTGCTGAGAAGTAAGCCCGGGCTCTGTTACATCAAGAACAACTGGTCGGAGATAACGATCATTTGGGGTTTGGGGCTGGTTAATTTTGGTGTTAATGATAAATTGCTATCTTCATTTGACTTTGTGAATGTCAAGCCTTTATTCAGAGTTTGTTAAACATTATACATTGGCCTTTGCAGTGCTCCAAGGATCTGGAGTGAGATGTCATTTGAGATCAAGTAGTGTGTAGCCTACTAAATTTCAAAGATGCCAATTGACTCTGCAGCTTGCCCACAAACGTCTGTTCTCTCCCCTCCACTCCTCTTGTCTCTCTGTCTCACTAATGTAGGTGTCTCACCTTTCTGGGGCCGTTTTACAAATATGATTCCTGAAGGATTCCTAAATTTGCTGGGTTAGGGGCAGGCTAAGCCACCCAGTAGAGGGCCTCTTAGTCTGTAGACATTAGAAAGAAGTGCAGAAGCCCTGTAACCAAAATGGTCACAGACATCGTGGAGACTGTTTGAGACGGGGTCGTACTATGTTGCTCTGGCTAGCCTGAAACTCACAATGTAGATCAGACTGGCCTCAGACTCACAGAGAACTGCTGTCTCTGCTGCCAGAGTGCTGGAATTAAAGCCTAACTCATCACACCTCACCTTGGAAGAGTATATTTTACTACCAAAGAGGCTGAGACAGAGACGATCCTACTGCAAGGCCCGTGCCTAGGGACAGCCTTGAGAAATAATGCCATGCAAGACCTGATGTAAAAGCGGTTTATTGGGGGAAGGAAGAGGAGTGAGGGCCTAGGGAAGGAATAGAGGCAGACAAGTAGGCATGGACCCAGTCAGACAGGAGCAAAGCCATGGGGCAGAGAGAAGGGGATGGGGACGCTGGCAATAGACAGCTGCTGAGTGGCGGGGCTAGGGGTGTGTGTGTCTCTTTATCCGCAGCACACACCAATGGATTGCACCCGGTGGAGGCAGGTAGTTGCTAGGTCCCTGGGGGCAGGTCAGCAGAATGC
This sequence comes from Mus pahari, assembly GCF_900095145.1. Classification (NCBI taxonomy): domain Eukaryota; kingdom Metazoa; phylum Chordata; class Mammalia; order Rodentia; family Muridae; genus Mus; species Mus pahari. Next base: position 46,759,846 of record NC_034611.1, read on the forward strand.
CTGTATACCAACAGGGGCTACATCGCGACACCCTTTCTCCACTCCACACCCTCCCCCCCAAAAAAAACCCCAGTAACTTCAAACTGTCTCCCTCGGTTGGTGTTCATTTGTATTTGTTATTTGCCTACGGTTTTGTGGCTCATTTGCTACTAGCCCTTTAGATAACTGTGTTTCGTTTTACAGGCACAGGGATGGGTAGCCCAGGACCTGGACCTCACTACATTCCCCCCACCCCACCCCACCCCACCCCCGATCCAGCCTCCCAGGTCCTGGAGTCGTGGGCTACCACCCTGGGCAGGTAACCTTTTATTGTTTTGCAGTCTTTTCCTCCACAATGCCCTTTGATTACTACAGTGCCCCCCCTCTCCTCGCCGCCTGCGTGAGCCGCTCCAGGCCGCCTCTTAGCTGAAGGTCATTTGAAGCCGGGCGGATGGCAGGACTCGACAAAAAGGCGTTGCAGCTGGAGAACCCAGCAGCTCTGGAAAAACAATTACGCAAGTTGGGGCAGTAGATCCCGGGATCTGGGTCCCCTCCAGCCACTCGTCACCCCCCTGCGCCCCGCAACCCCCGCTTCCGCCCGGGGCCGGCGCATCTGTCTGACGTCCCAAATGCGCCATTTCACTGTGTGCTCAGGTAGCACCACCCCCTCGGCCGTCCACGGGCGCGTAGGAGCGACCGGTCTCTCGGCGCCGGAAATCCGGGACACGTGACCAGGTGACAGCCTTCGCTCGCTGGCGGGGCTCGCTTGCGGTGCTGCGGCACGGGATGGCGGAGGCGCCTCCGGTCTCAGGTACCGTCCCGTTCCCCCGCGCGGGACCGCCCCCGCCTCCCCCAGGGTCTAGCAGTCTAATCGGAAGGGCGCGGGCCATTGCGGTGGCAAGTAGGGGTGCGTGCTGCGCGGGGACAGTGGCTCGCGAGGGCCAAGCCACGCGCGCTGCACGTACGGAACCCACCTCCATCTTCCACGGGATGGGGAGGCTCGGCCCCTGGGTTTCCCGAGGAGAGCGGGCGGGTCCCGGCGCCGAGGGAACGGGCGTGGGCGTCCGGCCGCCCCCGCGGGGCTCCTTCCGGCCTTCCCGAGGCCGCGGGGAGCAGAGTCCGGCGGGCGGGCGTGCGGGCGTAGGCGGCTCTCCGTAGCGGGCCCTGGAGGCCAGCGAGTTTGCGCGCTGTGCTAGGGGTGTGTTCTCCACCTCTCCGAGTGGCGGGTTCCGCGCGCGCGGGCGAGCCGGCCACCAGCCGGCCAGCGGACCCCGTTCGGAGGGGGTTTGAAATCCCGTATTGTGGTGCGTGACGTGATCCAGTCTCGGTTACCTCATCTGTCAGCCTGGAGTTAGTAAGCTAATTCGCAGACCCTCCCTGTTCTCCCCGTGATTGTTGGCTCAGTCTCCCTCCTGGAGCTACCCGTGTGGTTAGAGACAGCCTCATTTGGCTGTTCGTATAAGTTATTTCCATTTCCTTCGGGGTGTATTGGTTAAATCCGGGGTTTCAAATTTTGTGGACAGCAATAAAAAAAAAAAAAAGAAAGAAGGAAAGATAAAGAAACGTTTTGCATGGGGCGTTAGTCCACATTTACCTAAATGTAAACGTGAACCGAGAAGCTGGGGCGCTGGTTCAAACAGAGCTGTCACGTTCCGCTTGCACAACCACCTGAAAGCTGTAGGCGATCCGACGCCCTCTTCTGGCCACGGAGGGCATCAGCAAACACGTGGCATATATCCCGTCCCCCCCCCCAAAGCACCCTTGCTAAAACAGGCACACACGATTAAAAGAAAAGTTTGTTTTTGTTTTTGTTTTGAAAGTAAACCAAATGTTTCAGTAGTGTCAGACGTGGTAGCACACATCATTAATCCCAGCACTCGGGAGGGCGAAACCGAAAGATCTTTGAGTTCGAGTCCAGCCTGATCTACATAGTTCGAGACCAGCCAGGGTTACATAGTGAGACCCTGCCTGGGAAGATGGGGTTGGAGGCGGAGAAGCAGCGGTTTCTTTTACTATCAACAGCAGAACTCTTAACATTATGATTTTTAAAAAGAACACTTGTCACAACCCACTGTGGAGATTTGACATAATGGCCTGCTCTTCCTGAAAATCACAGCAATATCCAACATTGGCTTGAATTACAATTGCACTTCTGACAAATTGATGGGGCACTATTAAGGCTGTGCCTGTACAATGCATTGGTGTGCCCTAGTCTTGACTTGGATATAAAAATCATCTTGGAGAGTGGAGAACTTAGGCACATACGTCGTCATTCCCCTCCTCCAGGCCTTCACTAGCCCTCTAAACCGAATCTGTTCATCTTCTCACCTGACCCTGACTTATTTCCACACCCTTGGACATTGGAAGCAGAGCTGAGTGAGGGCTAGCTGTGACTCAGAGTTTTAGCCTCTCAGGCTGTGCTCTAGGTTACCGCCGACACGCCCCAAAACATGTGCTGAGTCCCTGTGTTCAAGAAACCCCAGCATCTAGCTCATCCACTTCCAACGGTGGCTCTCGACCTTCCTAATGCTGCTGCCCTTTAATACAGTTCCTCATGCTGTGGTGACCCCAACCATAACATTGTTTTGTTGTTGCCTCATAACTGTAGTTTTGCTGCAGTTTGGATCATAATGTAAATATCTGTATTTTCCAGTGGTTTTATGTGACCCCTGTGAAAGGGTTGTTCTATACTCCCAAAGGACTCACAACCCACAGACTTCAATCTACTACCCTAAGTATGGTCTTTAGACTGATCCAGGATGAAAATTTCCCCCTTATTTTCAGACTTTCTAGTGCCAACTGTTTGGATTACTTGCTCATTGCTGTGTTTTGTTGGGTCTCTGGTACCCCTTGTATTATAATGAGTGATACCTTGGCTAGAGGACATCTCACTAATGGAGGAACTACTACTTAAAATACTGAAATGTGTCTCTTAGGCCATGGGACAGCTCCTTGATTCATGTGTCCCTTTCCTCAAGTCTCTTTCTTTTTTTTTTTTTTTTAAAGATTTATTTATTATATGTAAGTACATGTAGTTGTCTTCAGACACACCAGAAGAGGGCGTCAGATCTCATTATGGATTGTTGTGAGCCACCATGTGGTGTGGGATTTGAACTCAGGACCTTTGGAAGAGCAGTCAGTGCTCTTAACCATTGAGCCATCTCTCTAGTCCTCTCCTCACGTCTCTTTACAGATCTTTCTTTTAAAAAAAAAATTTTTTTTTTTACACTGTACATTGTTATATCTGTGTGAGGGTATTGAATCCCTTGGAACTGGAGTTAAAGCCATTTGTGAGCTGCCAAATGGGTGCTGGAAATTGACCGTGGCTCCTCTGAAAGAGCAGCCAGTGAGCTCAGCCATCTCTCCAGCCCTTTTTAAGGGTTTCCTGAGGGTTTTGGCTTAGGTCTAGTAAAAGCACAACTATGTAACTAAGAAACTTCCTTTTCAGGCTATTGGGCAGCTTTCCTGACCTTTCTCTAGCCCCCTTCTCCATCTTTGCTTCAAGCAAGAGAGAACTGTACAGCACCTCTTGGCACCATTTTACCCATTCCCACCTCTGCCACTCTGAGTGTCTCTAATCTTTTTTTTTTTTTTAAAGATTTATTTATTTATTTATTATATGTAAGTACACTGTAGCTGTCTTCAGACACTCCAGAAGACGGCGCCAGATCTTGTTACGGATGGTTGTGAGCCACCATGTGGTTGCTGGGATTTGAACTCAGGACCTTTGGGAGAGCAGATGGGTGCTCTTACCTGCTGAGCCATCTCACCAGCCCGAGTGTCTCTAATCTTGTTGCCATTGGTGAGGCCCTTCACCCACCCTCAGAACACTGCCTGTGTGGAAGTGTTGGATTGAATGAGATGCTTCTCTCTGGCCTTTATGAGCTCACCAATTTTTCACTGTGTTTCTATGGTACCGCTGCCTTGCCTCTTGTCGGTGTGCAGTGTGAATATAAGCACGAAGTCACCAGCGCGACGTGCTGTTCTACCATATCCTAAGGTAGAATTCTGAGTTGCCTTGGAGAGAGCACCTGTGGCCTTGGGCAAGCTACCCAGTTTTCTTATCAGCAGAGTGAAGGTTAAATGAGCTAATGAAGCTGGAGAGGTAGATGCTCAGCTGTTAAGAGCACTGTCTGCTCTTCCAGAGGACCCAATTTTGGTTCTTAGCATCTACACTAGGTGACTCACACTTCCTGTAACTCCAGTTCCAGGGGATCTGATACCTTCTCTTGCCTCAGGACACCTACATACACATGTGCTCACACCACAGAGATATCTACATGTACATATTTAAAACAGAATAAAGAAGTTAACACATGCAAAGTGCTTAGAAGAGTGTGTGGCCCATATTAAGTACCAGGTCTTACTATTAAAATTGAAATCCACAGGTTTTGCAGTATACTCACTGGAGTCTGTGTTCAGATAGTCGATAGCTCTAAGAGCAATAAGGTACCATCTTAACCGCTGTAGGAGTGCTATTAACTGGCTTTACTTAGGAGCCCTAGCAATTCTGATGTAGGGATTATGTTCTCCATTACATATAAGAAAAAAAGGGGGACTGGTGAGATGGCTTAACGGTTAAGAGCACTGACTGCTCTTCTGGAGGTCCTGAGTTCAAGTCCCAGCAACCATATGGTGCTCACAACCACCTGTAATGAGATCTGATGCCTTCTTCTGGTGTGTCTGAAGACAGCTACAGTGTACTTATGTATAATAATAAATAAATCTTTGGGCCAGAGCGAGCAGGGCTGATTGGAACGAGTAGAGGTCCTAAATTCAATTCCCAACAGTCACACAAGGGCTCACAATCATCTGTACAGCTACAGTGTACTTGTATACATAAATGTTAAAAATAAAGAAAAAAAGGGCTAAGTAACACATTAAAGCATGATACAGCAGGACATGATAGGGCACACTGGAATCCTATCACTCAGAAGATTGGGGCAAGAGTATTGCCTTTTTGAAGCCAGCCTGAGTTATATAGTGAATTTGATGGTAGCCTGGGCTACATAATGAGGTCTTTCTCAAAAGACAGATGATTTAAAACAATAAATAGTAGACAAGGACTTAAATTCATGTTTTACAGACTGTTGATTGCTACTATAACTCTGATAGATAGTTTCTTTTCTCTCTTCCTTCCTCCCTCCTTCCTTCTCTTTCTCACTTTTGAGACAAGGCCTCACTATGTAGACCAGCCTCAAATTTACAGAGATTTGCCTGCTGGGATTAAAGGTATGCATCACCATGCCTCTGCCCTGGCAGCTGATTTCCTTGGGTTTCAGTAACTGAGCTGGCTGTACTCAGAATCACCTTGGCAGGGATATGAGTGGGCTGAAATTAAAGTAAGGTTAAATCTTAAGACACAGGAATTTTATAACATATTGTAGGAGTTAAATATGAAAAACCCAAATGATATTTCCAGGGGAAAGAGAAAGACTGCATACTCACTGTGCTAATATTGTCTATGTGGAATCTTTTATGTGCCAGAATACTCTTTTGAAATAAACATTGTTGTCCTTTGTTACAGACATGGTAACTCTAAGGCCAAGGGTGGTCAGGTGGTAGCCTCAAGTTCATTCAGGCTTTAAACCCATTTTAGCTAATTTCAAAGCCTGTTGGCTGCTATTATGCAATGTTGCTATAGTATTTTGAAAGACCTCATCCCTAAATCTGACCTTTATTTTTTATAGAAACTAAGTCTCACCGTGGAACCTGGGCTATGCTCAAACTTGTGATTGTCCTGCCTAGACCTCCACGTTGTAGAGTTAGAGCATGAACTCACATGCTCTGCTCTCTTCCTGGGATTTGGTTTGGGTTATAGGTTCTCCTGTAGCTCAGGCTCTCCTTGAATTTGAATCCTAAGTGAGGGGACTACAGTACATGTTACCACTCCTGACTTTGGCTCTCTTAAGATTTTTGGGTAAATGCCTAGGTCATCAGTGGCTATCAGTGTCCACACTAGACATGAATACTAATTGTCCTTCACAGGGACTGATAGCCTGAGACTTTCATAAGAGACCAATCTCATCAAGCCTGTTTTATCCACTGATTTTAGGAAAATATTTTTTAGTCTTGCCTTTTAGAGTCTTATGGACTCCACAAGTGACATTTATTTCTTACCAGGTGTCTATTTTTTGTTTCCCAGGCACTTTTAAATTCAATACAGATGCTGCTGAGTTCATTCCTCAGGAGAGAAAAACGTCTGGTCTAAATTGTGGGACCCAAAGAAGACTAGATTCTAGTAGGATTGGCAGAAGAAATTATAGTTCCTCGCCTCCATGTCACCTTCCTAGACAAATCCCTTATGAAGACATCTCTGCTGTTCATCAGCACAGTTATGCCTCTGGAAGCAAACCTAAGACTCCCCAGGGTTTTTTCCAGTCGTCTAATAAATCACTCAAGAACCATGGCCTTCAGAATCAGCCATGGCAGAAATCAAGGAATGAAAAGCACCAACACAGAAATAAGAAAGCACAAGGGCTCACTGAGCAGACGTCAGATACGTCTAGTCTAGAAAGTGTAGCCAGATCAGAGAGTGGAACAAACCCCAGAGAACACAGCCCTTCCGAGAGTGAGAAGGAGGTGGTTATTGCAGACCCCAGGGGAGCGAAACCCAAAAAGGCAGCACAGCTTACATACAACTATGGCAGAGGACCAAAGGCCAAAGGGAGACTCAGAAGCGAGTGGGGTAATAGAATGAGCCCAAAGTCTGAGGACGAAAATACCAGATCTGTGGCGATTTCCCACACTGACTCTTCAGATGCCTCCTGTAGAAAACCTGCAATGGATCCATGTGTGTGCAGGCGGAATGAGCAGAGAAGATATCCCCAGAAAAGGCCTCCCTGGGAAGTGGAAGGGGCCAGACCACGGCCAGGCAGGAACCCACCAAAACAGGAAAGTCAGCGGCATATAAATGCAGGGCCCAAAAACAGCATGTCCCCCATTCCAAAGGATAATCTGAGAGAAAGACCAAGGAAGTCAGCCTGTGACACTGGGAATTTGGCAGTTGTCAGCAAGTCTTCCAGAAGGGTTGACCAAGAGAAAACTACTGTAAGGAGACAGGATCCCCAAGTGCTATCTCCTCTCCCCAGAGGCAAACAGAACCATATGCTGAAGAATGTGGAAACACATACAGGTAAGTGTGCCTGGAGGGGAAGGCGTCACTTGGTGCTCATTTTTAAGCAATACAGTTGCATAACTGAGAAATCAGAAAATAAAAACGATAACACAGTGAGATCTCTATCTGCTTGGATTCCATGACCCATTGCTGTTCTCAGTCGGTAATCTCTCCTCGCTCTCTCTTTTTTTCTTCTGCTTGGTTGTTAGGGACAGGCTTTTACAAGCTCTCTGACACTGAGCTATATCCCCATACCTTTTTTTCTTTTTCTTTTCTTTTCTTTTCTTTTCTTTTCTTTTCTTTTCTTTTCTTTTCTTTTTTTTTTTTTTTTAGACATAGTCTTTATATGGTAACCTGGGCTGACCTTGAACTGTTCTATAACTCAGACAGGGCTTGAACTTGTGATCCTCATGCCGCAGCATCCTGAGTAGCTCATACTATAAACCTGTACCACCAGGCCCAGGGGATTTTTTTTTAGTTTCCTTCAATAAGTTATTGTGTAGTGCTTTAGATGTAGACAACTATCTGGTTATATTCTTTTCTTGAGTTGGAGCAGAAGCAGGACCTGGTAATAACATATCAGTGCCTCTGCTGGTTACAGCCTGTAGTAACAGCTCAGCTCCTCCTTTTTGCTCCATTGCTGTGGTCTTGTCTCTTGTCTTCATTCTTTTTTCAGTTTTTTTTTTTTTTGTTGTTGTTGTTCCATCATCAGTGAACAGCTTTTCCAAAACAACACACCTTGAGCTCCTCGTTCCTCTGTTCTCTGGTTCTCATCTCCCGTGCTCTCTAGCTTCTGCTCTCGTCACCATTCCCATCGTCTGTTGCCTTACTTTACACAGTCCTTCCTGTTTTCTCTCTCCAAGCTGCTGGATGCAGTTCCCTCTTAGAGTGCCTACCCTGTGAACTTTTTGCTGCTGTTTAGATTGTTGTGATCTTTGTGTGTGGGTTTTTTGTTTTGTTTTGTTTTGTTTTTTTGGTCTTTGGGTTTTTTTTTTTTTAATTTTTGCTTTTTTGGCATTTTGCTTGTTTGCTTTGGTTTTTTGGTTTGTTTTATTTGGTGTTTTGTTGTTTGTGTTTTTTGGGCTTGTTTTTGTTTTTCAAGACAGGGTTTCTCTGTGTACCCCTGGCTGCTCCAGAACTTGCCCTGTAGAACAGGTTGGCCTCTAATTCAGAGATCCGCTGGCCTCTGTCTTCCAAGTGCAGATTAACCCCTTCTCAGGTTAAAGGTATATATTACCACTGTGTGTTTATTTTCAATTTTTTATGTGTACTACGAGTGTGCCTGGTACCCATGGAGGCCAGAAGGAGTCAGACCCTAAAATTGAAGTTGCAGCTGACTGTAAGCCACCAGTGCTAGGAATCAAACCCACATCCTCTAGAAGAAGCGGACAGTGAATGCTCTTAAGCATTGAGTATCTCCCCAGTCCCTTGTTTTGGTTTGAGATAAGACTGACTGTGTAGCCCTTGCTAGCCTAGAACTTGCTCTTCAGGCTAGGCTGTCCTTGAACTCAGTAATCTGCCTGCCTTCTGAGCGCTGAGGTTAAAGGCATTCATCCCTAGTACCAGTTAAGATTTATTTTTGTGTGGGTATACACTTGAGTTGTTAGTGTGTGCTAAGAAGCCCTCTGAAGACAGAAGAAGGGCATCAGATCCCCTGGCACTGAAGTTACAGGTGGTCATGAGCTACCACAGGGCTGTTAGGTCCTCAGCAAGATTAGTCCGCCACTGAGCCATCTCTTTAACAGAACTCCTTTCAGACAGGTTCTCACCATGCATTCCTGGTTAGTGTGGTGGAAATCCCTCTTTAGACTAAGTTGGCCTAGAACTCTCAGAGCTCTGCCCTCCCAAGTGCTAGGATTTAAGGCTTGTGCTCCAGTTCTACCAGAATTTATTAATGTTTCAAAAGCTAATTTAGTTACATATCCAGGGAGCCTTTTCTTACCCTATAGTATTTATCTCTTCCAGTCCTAAACAAGTATGTCTTTTTTGTTATCATCACTAATGTTTCCAAATTTATCACTTGAAACCATAGTCTACATACATGACAGTGCCACTAGTCTTAGACTAGTTAAAAAGAAAATGCTTTCCTGTTTTTGAGTCTCTCTATGTAACCCTGGCCTCTGGGTTTAGGGACTGAACATATGCACCACCAACACACCCAGCTTTTGTTGTTGTTTAGGTTTGGGCTTGTTTTGTTTTGTTTTTTGAGATGTGGGTCCCTTTTGTAGCCCTAGCTAGTCTGGACCTTGTTATCTAGACCAAGCTGACCTTGAACTACAAAACTCTTCCTTTCTCTGCCTCTGGATGCTGGTTAGAGGCATAAGACACTAGCCTTGGCCTAGATACCGTAGCTTTCCTTTTTTACCCCTTTGGTGCTCTTGCCACACAACTCTTGAAACATAGTTGTTAGTCAGCTCTAACTGTTACACAGATCTTCCTTTGGACTGAAAACTTTCCTGTAAGTACATTCTGTCCTTTGGTTCAGATTTTATCTTCTGAAGAAGCACATGTTCTCCCTTCACAGTTACCATCCTGCCCCCTTCTTTGTAAAGAAGCCTTTTACACTATTTGAAGACATTCCCCATTTTGTCCTGAGTGTTTATTTATCAAGGCAAAGAGCTAGGTATGGCAGCCATCCCCTCTGTTTTTACTTTGCTGGTATTAGGGGGTTGACCTTAGGGCGCCCACATGCTACCATTGTGTGTGGTGTGTGTATACACATGCTCAGAGGCCAGAGGAGGATGTCAGATTGATCCCTCTCCTCTTTCCTCCTTGTTTGTTTAGAAAGGGATATTTTATTAAGAAAAGGAAAGCACTCTTGAGGACGGACCAGAATGGGGGGGAAGGGGCAGTCTCATGTAACCCTGACTGGCCTTGAATTGATCATACAGTTATGAAGGAGGATGGCCTTAAGCTATTGGTCCTCTTGCCCCCACGTTAGAGTGATAGATACAGGAGTGCATTCTGCACCTGATTCCATGCTAGGGCTCTAACCCAGAGCCTCGGGCAGGTTAGGCAGGCGCAACCTACCGAGCTCATTGCTAGCCCTTCCATTTTATTTATTTAGACAGGTAAGGTTTTACTTACTGTTAAAGGGCTGGTTGGCCTGGAACTCTGTAGACCAGGGTGGCCTTAAAAGTCTGTCACCCAAGTGTTAGGATTAAAGGCAAATGCCACCACTCCTTGCTCTGTTTATTTTATATACGTATTTTTTATTTATCTGTTTGCTGTTACATTTTAAAGTAAAATTCTGATAATCAAGTTATTTTGGCCATACACCTGAGTTTCCATCTATCCAAGAGAAAACCCTTCAGTTTTCTTACATGATCACAGTACTACTGCCACACAGTTAGTAATGCTTTATCTAGCACAAAGTAAGTAATCAGACCCCTTGACTATCCACTCCCCCTCCCTCCTCCCCAAATATGCTCTTGAATTGTCAAAAGTTTTGTTTTCCATCTTTTTGTTTGTTTGTTTTTCAATACAGGGTTTCTCTGTAGCCCTGCCTGTCCTATCCTGGAACTCACTTTGTAGACCAGGTTGGCCTCAGAGAGCTCCTTGCCCCCGCCTCCCAAGTGCTGGGATTAAAGGCAGGCACACCATTGCCCAGCTAGTTTTCTGTTTCTTTGTAAGTATAGTTGATGTGGTGGGCTCACCCCATTATGGACAATGCTAGCCCTGGGGAGGTAGTTTAGGGAAGGTATGAGAAAGATAGCTGAGGCTAAAGAGATGGCTCCTCAGCTAAGGACTCGGGTTCTATTTCCCAGCCTCCATATGGCAGCTCAGAATTATCAGTAAGTTTAGTTCCAGGGACTCTGACACCCTTACACAGAAGTACATGCAAGCAATAAAGTACCAATGAACATGAAATAAAAATAAATTAATCGAAAGAAATAAAGGTAATTGAAGGAAATAGCAAGATAGGAAAGCAGTAGTCCTTCATGGCTTCAGTTATTGCTTCTAGATTCCTGCCTCAGGTCCCTGCCCTGACTTCCGTCACAGTGAGCTAAGCTGTAGGCTAAAATAACCCATTTCCTTCCCAGGTTGCTTTTGGTGACAGTGTTTTATCACAGCAATAAAAATCAAACTAGGACAATTTGTTTCTGGTTTTATTTTTTTAAGCTCAAGGACAGTTTTATTGAAGTTTAAAAGAAAAACCCCAGGAGAACAAGCTGTAAACCTTAGCAGCTGCTTGTGGAGAAGAGGCACAGCCATTTGAGTCAAGCCAGTGTGGAGGTTAGTCATATGTCAGCAGCAGCCACAGAGCAGGGAGAAGCAGAGCCCAGCGTGTTAGAGAAAGCAGGTTTACTACAGACATTTACGTTTTTGAAAGAGCTATATAGTGGATGAACTCGCAGCTCACTGGTGCTTCAGGGATAAGGATCTGAGGCTTTGGGGGTTGGAGACTGAAAGAAAAGATGTATTGGTGTATCTGAAAAGTTTGCAGTCAGTTAGCGTTTCCGTTAGCTCTGTGCTCTCCAGTCATTCCAGTGGGCGTGTCCTTTGACTGGCACTCTGTTCAATTAGAATCAGACAGTAGACCCAGTCGTGTCTGAGAACTGTTGCAGAACCCCTAGTGGGTAAAGGCCTGTGTGAACTGAAAAAGAGCCAGTGGTCAGATAGCTTGCTCCTAGTGTGGGCAGAGTCTTGGCAATGAAACCTGATAGTTTACCAGCATAGAGCAGCTCTAGAATTCCACAGCTACCATGTTTTGTACATTAGACATGCTTTGATAAAACTAAAGAGAAAATTACTATTGCCAGTGAGATAGTTTTATTTCTCTAGGACCTCTTTGGAGTCAGTTGTTATGTCTTAGTATTGTGGGTGCCCGCTATGTCCAGGAACCACTCTAATAAAAATCTCTCCACCCAAAGAAACTGTATCCTGTGTATACAGTTAGATAATGAGTGGTTTATATATAATATAATGCATGGTTTATCACTTAAGGTTTTTTCCTTTCCTTTTTATAAGACAGGGTCTGACTATGTGGCCTAGGTCAGCCTAAGAGTCTTAATCCTCCTGTCTCAGAACCCTGGGATTTCAGGGATGCATCGTGATGCCTGACCCTACCAGACAGCTATACATTGTTGAGGAAAAATACAGTATGGAAGAAGACTAGATTAATTCCAGAAATGAGTTGTAGTTTTTGTAAATGTGGCTGAGTAATGCTTCATGGGGAAGTCACATTTTGAGTAAATACTGGTCGAGTAAGGGGCTGAGCCATGCAGTTATCAGTAAGGGCTTTAATAACCATATAGGGTATGAAGAGCCATGTGAGGAGCTGCTGTGAGGATTTAGGCTTTTATAGTCACGAGATAAGAACTTTAGACAAGAGGCTAAGGAGGTGACTTAGCATCTAAGAACCCAGGCTCAGTTCTAGCACCCACGTGGCAGCTCACAGTGGTCTGTACTCCAGTTGCGAGGTATCTGACATTAGCCTCTAAGGGCAAAATACTCATACGTTCTTTGTGTTTTGTTTTGCTTGTTTAATTGTAACTGACAAGAAGTGTACATCTAATTTTTTGTACCTACTCATCCCTGTCCCCAAGTGGGAATTGAACCTAGGACCACATGGTGCCCCACAAGCCCTCTACTGCTGAGTTGTATTCCTGCCTCCCTTTCTATTTTAAGACAGTATCTCACTAAGTTGCCTAGCCTGGCCTCCCTATTACTCTGTGTCAAGCAGGTCACAAACTTGTGATACTCCTGTGAGAGTGCCAAGTGGCTAGGATTTCAGGCATACAGCCACCAGGCCAAGCTTAACTTGCAGTTTGCTGTTCTTACTGCTGTAGTCAGAAGTAGGAAGACTGCTAGCAAGGAGAGCACTGTAATAATCCAGGGAAACAGAAAGTTTAGACCAGAGTGAGAGCAGCAGAAATTAAGATTCTAAACATATTCTGCAAGTTGCTGACATGTGGAGTGTGTGAGAAAGCTTTTATAAAGGACCTGCCAGTAGTTTGTGGGGTTCCACAGTTTGTAGCCAGCCATCAACACAGGTATATGATGTGTATCTTAGAAGCCCAACTAAACGAACTACAACTGGATTATAAAACAGTTGTCATAAAACAGGCATAGTGGTGCATATCTGCAGTTGGAGCCTTCTGGAGGTTGATATAGGATGACTGAAGTTAACTTGATGAGTATAGCAAGACTGTCCTCAACAACAAAAAAATTGGCTTATTAATAAACTATAAGAAGTGAATATGAGAAAATCTAGCTGGGTGTGGTAACACTCGAAAAATGGAGACAGGAAAAGGAGTGATTATATAAAATGACAATCTGCAGGGTAAAATCAAAACAGTGGATGCTTGTAGAAAACCTCTTAAGTCTATTCAGTGCTTACTATTTATTTTGTTTGGGCTATTTTGAAGCAAACTTTTATTATAGCCAGTCTGGTCTTAAAATTGTGATCTCAAGTGAGTCTCCTGAACCGTGGGAGTACAGGTCTGAGCCTTGGCTCTGAGTAACTGTGTCGGTTGAGGGGAATGTTCCCTTCCTGATGTGAGGATCCCTTCTGAGTGCCTCTTCTCAGGCTTCTATCATCCACATCTGCCCTTCCTTGATCTCAAAAGTCTAAATAGCCATTTGTTCAAATCAGGGTCCCTTAAGTGAGTTAGAATTCCCTCTCAAATGGCTTATTTCCTCATTGACAAAAGTGAGGGGTAGTTTTTTATGTTTCAGTTTGTTTGTTTGTTTGTTTGTTTTCTTTTTTAACAGGTTCCCTGATTGAACAGCTAACCACAGAAAAGTACGAGTGTATGGTGTGCTGTGAGTTGGTTCAGGTCACAGCCCCGGTGTGGAGCTGTCAGAGCTGTTTTCATGTCTTTCATCTGAACTGCATCAAGAAATGGGCACGCTCTCCAGCATCGCATGCAGGTCGGTTATTCCTGTTTCCTGGGTGGACACAGTAATGCACACCTTTAATCCCAGCACTTTGGAGGCAGAAGCTCTGAGTTTGGGGACAGCCTGGTCTATAGAGTGAGTTGCAGGACAGCCAAAGCTATGCAGAGAAACCCTGTCTGCAAAAAAAAGAAAATGTCTTACACATTTTTATGTTTTATGACTGGACTTGTATATCTTAAATAAATCTACCAAAAATATGAAGGGCATAATAATTTTATTAAAAATGGTGGGTTTCATTGAAATGGCAATTATAATATACATTTGTTGGACTGATGAAATGGCTTTCGGGAAAGAGTACTTTCTGCCAAGCTTCCGTTTCAGGCCAAAGCACCACATGGTAGAAGGAGAGAGCCAGCTCCTGAGTTGTCCTCTGTGTGTTCCCAAGTGTGTCATGGCTCTTAAAAGAGTATACACAGGAGAAAATATGACACAAAAGTGATCTGGAAAAGCATTTACATTAGGCATTGTGGTGCACACGGATAGTCACAACACTTGGGAGGGGAAGACAAGTGTATCTCTGAGTTTGAGGCCAGCCCTGTCTACATAGCAGGTTTTGTGACAGCCAGAGCTACATAGTAAGACCTTGACAAACAAACAGACAAACACCCAGATATCTATATAGTTTGTTGGACATTTATTAAATAGTTTGTTTTCTGGCTATTTTTGCATTTCACAACTCAGTGTAGTATTATAGGCCCTTCTTAAAGGATGCTGGTGTTGATGGATAATGTAGAGTTGCTGATCCTGTGCTCCCTGTGCTGGGGTTTTCCTGTAATAGTATGCCTCTTTTCAAGTCAGTCTCCAGATATTGATATTAGAGGTGGCTGAACAACATGGATACCTACTTGATTTACTGTATTAGTAAGTCTTGGTAACCAGAATACAGTACTTAATGATGCATTCAGCATTGTGATTTTTTTTTTTTTAAAGAAAACTTTATTCAGAAATAAAGCAACAGGACAAAATTAATGCACTTGCAGGGGTGCAGCTCGGGGTGAGAATTACTTAAGACCATGGATCTCTTTCTTAAATGTCTGATAATAGTATTTTTATGGTGTGAATTCCTATAAGTTTACCTTTTTTCTTTTTTTTTCTTTTTTTTTTTTTTTTGAGACAGGTCTCACTAAACCAGGCTGGCCTCAAACTCACAGAGATCCTGCCTCTGTCTTCTGAGTGCTGGAATTGAGGGTGTGTGCCACTATACTTGGCCAGAGTTTAATTCTTTTTTAAACTGTGCTGCTTTTTCATGAGGGTGTGAAGATTAAGCCTAGAGCCTTGTGTAGACAAAGCCATTCCCTACCAATGAGCTATGTCCCTAATCCCTCTTACACTGTGGAAAGAAATTGTATTTAATATATTCATTCTCTCCCCACTCCTCCAGATGGCCAGAGCGGTTGGAGGTGTCCTGCTTGTCAGAATGTTTCTGCACATGTTCCTAATACCTATACTTGTTTCTGTGGTAAGTTTGTGTGTGCGCTGTAGTGCTCACCTCAGTGGCCTGCAGGTCTGGTTTCAGAAGTCACTGATGAGACCTGAGAGTCGTAAGAGGATATGCTGTTGTCCTCATTTATTGTGTCACCAGGTGGGTCGTAGACCTTGGTGCTATAACAGCTTTGACATTTAAGGAGCATGAATAAAAATGGTGTTTAATAAGAAATCAACTGTGTGTCTTTATAATGGAGAGATTTTCTCTAAATCGGTAACATAAACTATCCCTGTATCTTCCCTCTCTGCAGAATAGTTTTTCCTGGTTTTGTTTTGAGACAGGGTTTCACTGTGTTAGCCCTGGCTGGCCTAGAACCTACTATAAATCAAGCTAAACTTGAGGTCACAGAGGTCTGCCTGCCTTTGGTTCCATGCTGGACTTAGACATGCCATCCTGTCCAGCCACTTTTCCTCTTTTTAAATCACATCAGCTGTCTTAGGTCCAGATGAATTCCTACTGCTAGGTGTATGTCTTCTTCTTTCTCCTTCCTTTTAGTGACTTACCTCCTAGTTAGCTTTATTTCTTGATGGCTTATTTCTCCGTTTTGGACCATTAGGTTTTTGCATCTGCCTTGTCTCACTGAAACTGTATTCAAAGTCATCAGTCATGGTGGTCACATGGACTTACATAGTAATTAGCTTTTTGGCAGCATGACTCCCTTGACACTTTTGACCATTACTTTTGTAAAAGAATGAGTTTGTTCTGTTTCTT
Organism: Mus pahari; assembly: GCF_900095145.1. Classification (NCBI taxonomy): domain Eukaryota; kingdom Metazoa; phylum Chordata; class Mammalia; order Rodentia; family Muridae; genus Mus; species Mus pahari. Next base: position 46,776,042 of record NC_034611.1, read on the forward strand.
TTTGTATATTTTCTTTATTGTCCTAACCAATTTGTATATAGTCCTCCCCACCCCCAAAATGGCTAGCTATTACTCAGTCACTTTATTCCTTCACTAGCAAACATGTTCTCCATCTCCACCCTTTTTGAGGTTCTAGGGTCAAACCCAGGACCTCACACAGGCAAGGTGAGCACTCTACCACTGAGCTGTGCATCTTCATTTAACTGTCTCGCGTCAAATGCTGTTTTTTCCCAGAGGAAGCCCCTTTTGTTAGTCCCTTCTCACTTTAGCTTCTCTTTGTGTGGAATCTGCTGGTTGTATATGTTTTATTACCAAAATCTGAGTTTTGGATATTAAATCAATATTAAGTAAAAGGAATGAATATTTTTGATTGAGTATAATACTGGGAAGACAATGTAAATTAGACATAAGAATTGACTGGGAAGTTGGGCAGACAGAAAATAGCAAATCTTAATTATCTTAAAGGATATATATTTATTTTGGCTTTTTTGAGATAGCATTTCTCTCTGTAGCCCAAGCCTAGAGAGATGTCCTTGAAGATTTGTACAGTGACATTGACTATGGAAGTGCAGCCCATTTATGCCTACTGGGAAGCTTTGGAACCAGGCTCATCGTCTGTGGGTTTCTGTCTGTTCATCCTACAGCCTCTTCCTGGTCCAATCCCTTTCTTTACCCACCCTAAGAGCTCCCCACAGTGCTGGAGCAGATCTCAGGACATGGATCATGTTAAGAAATGCCTTACCACTGAGCTGTACCCTGGTACTCTTCCTTTCTTTCCTTCCGATCATTACCACAGATACTTGTCAGTTTAAGAAGATTTGTTAATGACTTATTTAGTATCTTTAAAAAATAGATTGTGGGGCTGGAGAGATGGCTCAGCAGTTAAGAGCACTGACTACTCTTCTGAAGGTCCTGAGTTCAATTCCCAGCAACCACATGGTAGCTTACAACCACCTGTAATGAGATCTGATGCTCTCTTCTGGTGTGTCTAAAGACAGCTACAGTGTACTTATATATAATAATAAATAAATATTAAAAAAAAATAGATCGTGTTCAGTAGTCAAAAATGACATTTTCATTTTTTTCAGGGCATCTTGCATTAAGTTTAACCACGCTCAGTAGATTGTATGATAAATAGCATTACAGCCAGCTCTTTGTTTCAGAATGTACGATAACATAGGTGGTGTACTGCTGAAAACCATACTTAAGTTTCACATTGTCTAGCTATCTCATAAAAGTTGAGAATATGGTTGAAATGTATAGCATTGACTCTCCCATTTGATCTGTTGTAGGCAAAGTAAAGAATCCTGAATGGAGCAGAAATGAAATTCCACATAGTTGTGGTGAGGTTTGTAGAAAGAAACAGCCTGGCCAGGACTGTCCACATTCCTGTAACCTGTAAGTTGGAAAATAGACTTCTGGGGAGTCCCTGTGGAAGTGCTTTGCTAATGGCTTTAAGTGTACATACTGTTGTCATGTAACAGTAAGGGGGAAAGAGTGATACGAGACATTTGTTGAGCACTGAATCTGTAGCAGACACGCTACTAAGTGTTAAATGCTTTCTACAGCCTAGTGATGGATGTGTAGGTATGATCATTTCCACTTCACAGATGAGGCTCAGAAAGGCCAAGGCTTATGCGCAGTGTTAACAGTGCTAGGATGTGATGGAGCTGGGTGTCAAAGCCAGTGATCCTTCTGTTGTTGTGTACTCTGGGCTCTAAGAAGAAAGCTTCTGAAACCTTAGAGGCATTGTAGGACACCCAGGGAAGACATTTATTTGTGCAGCAGCCTATATACATGCTAGTACTTTGAGGGTGTGAGGAATATTTGTTTCTCTTTTTCACAAATTTAGTTGCCTACCAAATTAGACTATTCCAGTTGCCTTTATTTCCCAAAGGATTACATTTGCCATCATTTAGAATGCCCCTCCCCAGAATACAAATCACAGACAGACACTTGTAAACTGGGACTTGAACACAGGTCTTCTGGAAGAACAGTGAGTGCCCTTAATTACCAAACTCATCTCTCTAGCCTGTAGATTCTACTTTTTTGGGTTTTGTTTGTTGTTGTGTTTAAAGACATGAAAGTAAGGGAAGGGGACCAGGTAAACTGGGGAGGGAGGATAAGAGAAGGCAGTGTGTGTGTGTTTGGGGACAGAGGCTGCGAACATCATCAAAATTACATGATACATGTGTGTGGAACATTATGTGGAAGCCAGGGGAGCATTCCGTGCAGTCAGCACTATGCTTCCGCCTTTCCATGGGTTTTGGGTCACCAGCTCAGAGCAGACACCCTGCTGAGCCCTGTCTTACTTTGTTCTGTCTCTGAGACGGGGTTCATGCTATAGCCCTGACTGCCTTCAGCCACTGTGTTGTCCTCAGACCCCAGCTTCCTTAGTGCTGGGATTGTGAGTGTGAGCCGCTGCGTTCAGCAGAAACCACTCCTGCAATTTGTAAAATCCCTAACTAGAGTTAAATGAGATGACTTGTGGGTAAGGTGCTTGCTGCCAAGACTGAGGCCTGAGTTTGAACCCTGGGATCTACATGGTGAATGAAGAGAACTGACTCTCAGACTTGACCTACACATGTTCGCCATAGACCAAGTGTGTGTGCACTCGCACACACAAAATAAATGTAATTCTTTCTTCCAAAAATATTATTAAGTGAATTTCTTAACCAGTCTGTAATTGATGTAATTGACAGTAGTTTTGCATGAAGACAATATTTATCTGAAATACTAAAATTCCATTTAGTAATTTTTTTCTTGTTCTAGCTTCTTTACAACATTCAGCTCGGGTGTCTGATTGTCTCGTAGAGCACATCAGCAAGCTCAGTTCTTCCCACAGCCTCTGGCCCCTGTGCTGGGATTATGGACCACTCCTCTGCCCCCTGTCTTAGCAGCATGCTGGCCCTGTGTCAGCCCTCTGTATTGTAACTGTTTGAACCCAGTGCTGGGTTATTAATTACTTCACCAGCTGAGGAGGATAGTTCTGTACTTCTCGTGGTCTTGGTAGACGTGAGCACTGTTGGCTCCCTCCTTTCCTTCCTCCCGAGAATCCTACCCAGGGTCTCCCACATGTCAGTAAGTGCTCTTCTACTAAGGTATGCACACATACTATTATAGTTGGACCAAGGCCACACATTTTCAAGTGTCACCTCTACTAATACTCAGGCAGCTTGCATATACACCCAGGACCACCTGCTGGGCAGTGCCACCCACAGTGGATTGGGCCCTTTCCCATCAGTTATCAGTTAAGTCAGTGACCCAGACATGCTCACAGGACGACCTGATGAAAGTAGTTCTCTGATTGAGGTTTCCTCCTCCCCGTGGTGTCAAGTTGACAACAAAGATTGGCTCTCCCGTTGCTGTGTTCACAGTAGACCACAGCTCAGGCAGCGCTGTTCTAGTTTTAATACATAGAAATGGCTTACTGGTTGAAATTTGCTTTTTTTTTTCTTTTCCTCAGTCTCTGCCATCCTGGACCCTGCCCACCCTGCCCTGCTTTTACAACTAAAACATGTGAATGTGGACGGACCAGGTAAAATTAGAAGTGGACTGAAGAAGTCAGTTTCCATATGTATGACTTACCTGAGAGTGCCTAACATAAAAGATTAGTAGTGAGTGGTAGGTATAAAGTCATCCCCTGCTATCCCTGGGACCTTGGTTCCAGGACCTCTGGGAATGAAAAGGTAAGCCAGTAGAAGCAGGATAATTATTAGAACAAGCTAGAATCAGAGTCCTGTCTTGTGCCTTGTTACGTATTATGGCTGTATGCAGTATGAACATGCTTGATCCCAGGCAAATACTGTTGTGCTTCTGGTCTGAGTGTAACAGACCTGGGCGCACATTGACTCCTTCCTTTCCTGGTTGTTAGAGGAGGACAGGCAGCTCCAGGCATCGTGACAGTGGAGCCCAGACTTGAACCCATCCTTCCTGCATGCTGCATGCTCAGTGAACTAGGACAGATTTTCAGAATTAGCTGTTGTTTCACCACTAATTAGAAACAGCAAAGAGAGAAAGGCAGAGTAGAAAATAGGAAGGAGGGAAGGGAGGCAATGGGGAGACTATTGAAATAAAAATGGTAGGAGGGGCCAGTGAGATTGCTCAGTGATTAAAAGTATATGACTGTTGAAAAGGACCTGAGTTCCATTCCCAGGACCCATGTTGGGCAGCTCCAAGAGCTGGTCACTCCAGCTCTGGGGATATGACATCTCTGGCCTCCGTGGCCACCTGCACACCCGTTTACAAACATGTCTACACAAAATTAATTAAAAATTCAAAGGAAACACTTAAAAAGGTGGGGGGGGGCAAAGTCAAGAGAAGTGTTTACTGGGTGTTGAGGGAAGGGCTTGGGCTTCATTGTTATTCAGTCTGTGTAGTGGGAACTTGAGAGTGATGTATTTGTGTCTGTCTTTATAGGCACACGGTTCGCTGTGGTCAGCCTGTCTCAGTCCACTGTTCTAATGCATGTGAGAATATTTTGAACTGTGGTCAGCACCACTGTGCTGAGCTGTGCCATGGGGGTCAATGCCAGCCTTGTCGGATCATACTAAACCAGGGTAAGTGGTATGTGCACCTGTTAGCACTGCTCATAGGCATTTCTAGAATTGTGTGGTATGTCAGTTATATTGCAACAACTGCTTCACAGAAGCCTGCACAAGAGGGAAGTCCAGGGAACAGGGATCAAAACCAAGTCCATAGCGAGGCATCTATTTATACTTACAAGGATGTCGAAAATGAAAGACTAAAATCCAGATGTTGGCAAGGGTGAAGAGCTAGCATCTTCATACAATGTTGACAGGTGTTTAAACTGCTGCAGTCACTTTGACAGCTGTTAACCTCAGCATAGCTATGAGCAAACGTGTGAAGTTAAGCATGTGTATGTCATGACCCAGTCAGACCCTGCCTCAGAATAGAAGAAAAGGAAAGGGGAAGAAAGCAAGCTCAGCAGAGAAAAGGCTGCTTGTAGAGCAGGCCTCTCTCAGGAGTCCCTGGCTGCTGGAGTTTGTCCACCAGTTCACTGGTTCCAAAGGACTGATTGTTCCCTGTCTGTATTAGTTCATCCAACAAATACTTACCTGGTAAGATGTGAGTTTTAGCGTCACAGTGGGTAAAGATGCACATATTCTTTTTTGAAGACAGATGTATTTTTTTTAATGTGTATGGATGATTTGCCTACATATGTGTGGGTGTGTCAGTGTGTGTACCATACATGCCTTTGTGCCCAAGAACGCCAAGGATACATCGGGTTCATGAAACCAGAGTTGCAAGTGGTGTGAGCCACCACATGGGAGCTGAGGAATCAAACCTAGATCCTTTTGAGGGTAACCAATTCTCTTAACCATTGTGCTCTCTCTCCAACACTGGAATGTTTATTTTTAAAATGTAAAAAAAATCATGTTTCAGTCACTTGAGGTTTTCCTCTTGCTGTGTGCCAAAAGTTGTTTTTGGCTCTGTTTACTATACTGTCCTTCTAGCTTTTGAGGTCATTGTTTACAGGGAATCTGCAGCAGCACTAGGACTGGCAGAGGGGCAGAGCTTGCTTTAGTTCCATGTAAAGCTCTTAGATGGGTGGGAGAGCTGCCGCATAAACAACATTCATTTCCGCATCATGACTGGTCTATACTAATGAACATTTATAGATTGTTGGGGACATTTTTAAAGCATGGATTGGTTATTGATTTGTCCTTTAAATTGTGTCCTCAAGTGTGCTACTGTGGCAGCACCTCCCGAGATGTGTTGTGTGGAACCGATGTGGGAAAGTCTGATGGATTTGGGGACTTCAGCTGTTTAAAGATATGTGGCAAGTAAGGGTTTCCTTTTTTTGCTTTTAGATTAAAGTTTCTTTTAGAATAAAGCTTCATTTTATGTAACAGTTATGCAATTAATTGTCTGTTGTTTTTCTTAATAGGGACTTGAAGTGTGGGAGCCATACCTGTTCTCAGGTTTGCCACCCTCAGCCCTGTCAGCCTTGCCCACGGCTCCCCCATTTGGTGCGATACTGCCCTTGTGGCCAAACACCGCTCAGCCAGTTGCTGGAGCATGGAAGTAATGCTCGGAAAACATGCATGGATCCTGTCCCTTCCTGTGGAAAAGTGTGTGGCAAACCCTTGTCCTGTGGTTCCTCAGGTAACTAGTTGACCTAAATTTATTTTTTAAGTATGTAGGAAATGAAGAGATAACTCAGTGACTAAGAGCACTGGCTGCTCTTTCAGAGGATCCAGGTTCAATTTTAAACACCAACATGGTGGCTCACAACTGTCTGTAATAAACATACATGAAGGCAAACCATTCATATGCGTAAAATAAAAATGAAAACGATTTTTTTAATGTAAATGTGTAGGAGTAATGACGTTTTCACCAAGTAATATTAAATGCCTAAGAGCAGAGGTTCTTATAAATGGAATGATCAAATTTGGATAGGTACTTTTTTTTCTTTTACTCAAACTACACTTGTGAAAATACTAATTCCCAAATCATGTCTCCAGTTTTATTGCCTAGTCTAGTGCAAACACCATATAGACTTTTACTGATCTAGCATTCCAGGAGTGTTTAAATGTCATTTTTTGTAATAGGAACATGCAAAAACAACCCTGGATGAGATATTTAAGAACTGAAGTTTTAGCCGGGCGTAGTGGCACACGCCTTTAATCCCAGCACATGGGAGGCAGAGGCAGGCAGATTTCTGAGTTCGAGGCCAGCCTGGTCTACAGAGTGAGTTCGAGGACATCCAGGGCTACACAGAGAAACCCTGTCTCGAAAAACAAACAAACAAAAAAAGAACTAAAGTTTTAAGTGTTCAGCCAGTTAAGTATTCAAAGAATGCCTTCTAGAGCTAAGCCCCTCCATAGCTGGAGGTGACGCCTCTAACCATCGTTCTGTCTGGGGAAATACTTTTCTAAACTTTTCCTTCGAGCAGGCTCTAACTAAGCAGCCCTGGTAAAACTGGCAGCCTTTCCAGGGCTGGGATGACAGATATGAGCTACCATACCCCGATCATGTTACCTTTTAAAGACTTGTAACGGGAGATGATTTCTTTTGCATTGTTGATTGATCTTTCTTGTGGACCTGTTACCCTGACTAAAGTGATGGTATGGGGCCCACTGAGGTTTCTCAAGCTATCTGCTCTGCAGCTGTGTGTGTGTGTGTGTGTGTGTGTGTGTGTGTGTGCGCGCGCACACACAGTTAGGATTGTATTACAGGTTTTCTGAGGCTTTTTGTTGTTTGTTAAGGTAATTTGGCTCTTCTTACTTATTCTTGTTAATATTTTTAGTGCTGCTGCCTTCCGATCTCTAGTGATGCCTTGCTTCTTCCTCTTTTATGGCTTCTGGTTATTTGTATATAGAAAATTTCATTGAAATTAGATATAAAATGATATCGTGAGTTTTGTTTGTTTTAAGGCCGTCATACTGTTTTTCTTTTTGAGACAGGATCTTGTATGTAGGTCAGGCTGGCCTCTGTCAGCCTGTCCCCTTGCCTTAGCCTCTCGATGGCAGGGTTACAGACATGTACCGCCTGTTTACTCGGTCACTGAAGGTTTGAGTGTGACTTGGTCTTTGAAGCACGCACAGGCTTAGCTTTGCAGTTACTCGCTGGGCTGAGGTTGTAGCTCAGTTAGTAGATGCTTACCTAGCATGAGTGAAGCTACCGGTTCCATCCTCAGCTCTGCACAGTCCACGGGAGTGGCACACTCCACAAAGCAGAGGCAGAGAATTTTGCAGTTCATAGTTATCCTAACTACTTAGTATTTTTCGGGCCAGCCTGGACTACATTGACACCATGTCTCCAAAAGTGAAGTTTTTTTCTTTCCAATTGATTTTAAAAACATATTGATAATACTGAGATAGCTCAGTGTTTAAAAGTGCTACTGCCAAACCTGATAACTTGTGTTCAGTCCTGGGGACCCACTGAGTTAAAGGAGAGAACTGACTCACTCCTACAAGCTGTCCTCAGACACTGCATGCATACACACAAACAGAATAAATGGTGGCACACACCTTTATTTCCAACACTCAGGAAGCACAGGCAGGCAGGGTTTTTGTGAGTTCAAGGCCAACTAGGTCTATTACATACAACTAGCATGTGTGCATATCACACACAATAAGTATAAATTAATTGACTTGGCTTGTGACAGGATCTCACTATGTAGTTCTGACTATCCTAGAGCTCACTCTCTAGACCAGCTAGCTTCAAACTCAGAGATCTGCCTGCTTCTGCTTCCCTGAGTGCTGGGATTAAAGGTGTGTGTGTACCTGGCTTGATAGGTAGGATAAATATAAACTAAATAAGAGCGACACTGATGTGGACTGGCAGTATAACTCCTCAGTAGAGCAGTTGCTTAGCATGCACAGTTCCCTGCGCTTGGTTCTCAGTGCTGCAAACATGAAAACAACTATGGTTGTCCTTCCATGAGCCTCTGAAAGATGACTTGGCCTGGGCCTGGGATGGTGGTACATACATGTAATTCCAGCACACAGGCCAAGAGGCAGGAGGATTATGACTTTGAGGCCACCCTGGGCTACATAATAATACCCTGTCTCAAGAAAGGGAAACAAAAAAGTATTTGCCCTAAATCTAGTTCTCTATCAGGTGAATGCAGGCTGTTCGTGGCTATGTAGAGAGCAGCCCCAAATGATGGAATTATGGGTTGTGGCTTCAGAATTGTCTGCGATCCCCAGATAACTTTCAGAGTCTAGAGCATTTCATCAAATCATCCACAATTAAATTTTAGGGAGATCTGAATGTAATGTAAAGACGTGGGACCTAAAGCAAAGGTGGGGAAGTCTATGATTTCCATCAGCAGGCAACATGCTAGTTCCCAGCCTGCTGGGTGGAGAGAAGCTGAGGACGAAGACACAGTGTTGGTAGTGAATTTGGAAATACCAGGATCAGTCAGTGCAGTTGTCACTCCCCGCTCTGTTCCTTTTTATTGCAGATTTCATCCACACCTGTGAAAAGCTCTGCCATGAAGGAGACTGTGGGCCGTGCTCTCGCACATCAGTCATTTCCTGCAGATGCTCCTTCAGAACAAAGGTAAGGTAAAACTGTTTAGCATGGTGATTGTGAGAGCGGAGGAACCAGAATAATCGAGCTTTACTCCAGTATATGACTCACTGAATTCCCCCAGTGGAGCGTCTGGAGGGTCGCTCACCCCAAGTACAGATGTGAAGAAAGAAACAGCCTACAAAACTCCTCAATTGAGAGTTTAGACAACTACTAACATGGCCAACATGGCCACTTATCCCTCATCTGAGCTGAAAGCCAGTGGCCCCAGGACAGCTCACAACGTGATAATTTGGTAGACCGAATTCACTGAACACTGTCACAGTTGTGATTGCAGGAAAGGACACAGTTTAGAATTAGTCAATAGAAAAGACATGTAGGAAAGAGCCAAGAAAAAGCAAATGTGATGCTCCATTTGTCCTTCCTCTACGACCTTCTTAGGGTCTGTGTGTGATAATATATGGAGAATAGTCCAGCCAGGAAGGCTCACAAAAACCTGTGTGTCTAGAACTGTGTTGTCATCCTGGTATGGTGGACTAGCTACAAGGCCAGTCTCAGTCTCTCCGGACTTTGGTAGCTACTGTGTGACCAAAGCCTCAAGCCTAAAACTGTCCAGTGTGGCCAGCCTGCTTCTATGTCATGTGCTGAAGACTACCCTGTTGACACAAGCCATAGACTAACAGTGTTACTCAACTAAACAGTACCTCTTGAGAGCCAAGTACAAAGGCCAGGATTCAGATTCTAATTTCAGCCCTAGATAGTGATTGGGCATCTGGCTGTCGCTCTGGAGTTGGGCTTTAGTGCCTATTTCTGTTTCTAACCAAAAGAGGCATGACGTGGAGCCTTCTAAGTAATGATCTGTCCTGTTGTTCTACCAGGAAGTCATTTCAGTTCATGTCAGGACTTGCTCTAAAGAACACAGGCTAGGATGAAAACAGACCTTAACAGTTGATTCTTTTTGTTAAAGTAGTTAAGGTCTGAACAACAACTGATTCCCAGATTATTTTGAGGATGTAATTAGTGTAATGGATAAGTTTCAAAATAAAAGAAAAAAGGAAACATAGTATAATGATTGCTATGATGGCCATTGTGTAAAGCTTATGGGGTATTTGTACTAAAAGCCACAGTGTATGTGACTGTAGCATCACTTCTTACTTTGTAAATGCCAGAGTAATGACTGAAGGAGTTGATGGTGTAGCTTAGTGATAAAACATGTGCTTATCGTATAAGGCTTGAGTTCAGTCTTCAGAACCCCCAGAAAAGCCAGGGCTTTGAGATGTTACCACTTAATGATCACCAATTTTGTAAGGGCCACAGGGTGCTGCTCTTAGGGACTTTTGAACAAGAGTTGCAAGTAGGGTGAGAAACAAGCTATATAGGCAACTGCTGTGTGCTTGCATTTCTCTCCAGCAGCCACATCTCTGCTTTCTTGCTTCCATTCATGCTGTCCTCACGCTCACAACCCATGCAGTGAGTGTATTCTTCAAAAGCTTTGTAAATTGAACTTATGCAACTCTTTCTAGTTGGTATGAGTAAACCCTTTTGACAAGTTAAAAATTGTCTTCATGCTCGACAGTGGTGGTGCATGCCTTTAATCCCAGCACTTGGGAGGCAGAGGCAGGCAGATTTCTGAGTTCGAGGCCAGCCTGGTCTACAGAGTGAGTTCCAGGACAACCAGGCTATACAGAGAAACCCTGTCTCAAAAAAAACAAAACAAAACAAAAAAAAAGCTCTTCAGAAAATTGATATCACTTAGCCACATGGATTTTTCTTTCTTTGTTTTGTTTTTCAAGACAGGGTTTCTCTGTGTGGCCTGGCTCTCTTAGAACTCTCTGTAGACCAGGCTGGCCTTGTTGTACCACAGGCTTGCCTATCTCTACCTCCCGGGTGCTGGGACTAAAGACGTGTGCCACCATGTCTGGCTACATGGGTGTTTCACAAAATGCTGCTTTTAGTGGGATGAAAGCAAATTTGAACAAGTGTTGTTTTCTTTCTTTCTTTCTTTTTTTCTTCTTATTGATTTGTATTTTGATCTTTTGAGATAGGGTCTCAGTCTGTAACCCACACTATACCTCACAGTACTGCCCAGGCCAGCCTTGAATTCAAAACCTGCCTCAGCTCTGGAGTGCTGAGATTATATGCATCATACCCAGCTAAAAATCTTTACTTTCTTATACCACTTCACATCTATTTGCAGTTGGCAAGTTTGTAAATTAGAGCCATTTTTACAAAGTGAGCCCAGTGCAGCTTCCCGCAGCCAGGCTCCTGCTACCTCGTGACTGATTCGGTTCCCCACGCATCATCCTTACCACATATTTCCCGCCTGATCTCGCCTAAGCAAATGGCATGTGGTAGGCCTTTGGGGCTCCTCTCAGGGTTGAAGCCATTGTAATAGAGCTCCAAGGCCCAAAGGCCTGCTTATTTTCTTAGCTTGTGGTATTTTCAGGGCACATGCTTTCCCTTAGATTAAATGACGGCAAATTATTACCTATTTTCAATTTTTAAAAGTTAATCTTTCATGTTTTCAATGAGTTACTTTTTTGAGACCTAGTCTCTCTGTGTTGCCTGACGTGAATTCATTGTCCTGGTCCTGCGCCCCCGTGCAGGCTTTACAGGCGTGTAGCATGCTCATCTTCAATATCCACTCTTGCATCTGTCTGTGCCCTGGTCAGGAAATCATGTTTCCATACCTTTAGACACCCCTTTCTTTTCAGACTTTATAATTCCTAATCTGCTTTGGGTTTCAAGACCAGAGCACAAAGATTGTTGGAATTTCATTGCCTGAAAAGTCAGGGAACGTAGGATCTTGTGATTGAAGCACACTGACATAATTGGGGCAGCTCCGGGCTGGAGCCGGTGAATAACCATGTTATAGTCTGTGTTCTTCTGCAGGGCTCATTTTAATTACTCCTAAAGTAGCTACTGTTTCTTTTCTTTTTCTATAGGAGCTTCCGTGTACCAGTCTTAAAAGTGAAGGTATGACTGTAAGGGGACACAAGGGAACTTTCTGGAATGAAGACAATGCCCTGTGTATTTATAAAATACTGAGTTACATGTTTGTCAAAATTCAGTGAAGAAACATTTAAGATTTGTCCATCACATTTATTTATTTATTTATTTATTTATTTATTTATTTATTTATTTTTTTGTTTTTTCGAGACAGGGTTTCTCTGTATAGCCCTGGCTGTCCTGGAACTCACTCTGTAGACCAGGCTGGCCTCGAACTCAGAAATCTGCCTGCCTCTGCCTCCCATGTGCTGGGATTAAAGGCGTGCGCCACCACCACCCGGCTTGTCCATTACATTTATAATTTTTGTGGTTAAAGGAGAAAAAAATCATCCATTGAATTCTAGTTAGTAGATTTATCTTCTTAAAAATTGAGCTAAATACACTCAGCTTACTTTGAAATACATATTAAAAATAAGTTGTACTCAGGTGTGGTAGTACGTGCCCACAGTTCCAGAATTCTGGAAATGGAGGCAGGACAGTTGAGGATCTGAAGCCTTGTCTCAGCCTCTAACAGCAGTTTCAGGCCCACCTGCATTATACGCCTATATTGTCACCTATTTTGAAATAGATATGAGGCTGAAATATCTCAGCTGGTAAAAGCTGTACAAGCCTGATGCCGAGTTCAATCCTAGAACCCACTTGAGCCAGATGTGGTATAATTCCACCATTCCTACTGCAAGATGGGAAGTAGAGACAAGACACTCAAGGGTCAGCTCAGTCTTGAGTCTCTTAAAGCTACAGATACTACAAAATACCTGCCTAAACAGGTGAAGAAAGACTCCCAGAAGCTGTTCTGTGACCTTCACCATACATATTGTATCAGACACAAAGTCATTTTTTAAAGGAGGCTCTCTTACAGATGACTCAGCCTGCAGTCATGAGAACAAGAGTTGAGATAATAAGCCGGGCATTGTGTACGTGATGTGCTCCCAGCTCCAAGCAGCTACATGTTCTACCTTTCCAGCCTGGCTAGGAAAACTGGAGCCATGTTCAGGGAAGACCTTACCACAAAGGAATAGTAGGCAGGGTAGTAGAGGACATCTGATGTACTCACCTGTGCATGTGTTCACAAACACAAGCACAAAGCTTAAATGAATGAATGAGTGAATGAATGAATGAATGAATGAATGAATGAATGGATAAAAATAAATAAATAAATGGCAAGGGCTCTGAGATTGCTCAGCAGTACTGGCTGCTCTTAGACGACCTGGGTTTGGTTCCCAGCTCCCACAGAGGAACTCACAACCATCTGTAACGCCAATTCCAGGGAATCTCATACCCTGCTCTTCTGACTTCCATAGGCACCAGTCATACATATAGGACATACACATATATTTATTCCTTTGGGGGTTTGTTTTTAGACAAAGCCTGGCCTAGTCACTAGGATTACAGGTATATATTACCATATCTGTCAATACCTTGGAAATTTTATAAGTTGTGGGTGCAGGTGAGGCTGGATCGATCGATTGATTGATTGATTGATTTTAAAGATTTATTTATTACATGTAAGTACACTGTAGCTGTTCTCAGACACACCAGCAGACACTCCCACTTTGGATGGTTGTGAGCCACCGTGTGGTTGCTGGGATTTGACCTCAGAACCTGCATTTATTTTTATGCTCTTGATGCCTGACCCCTTGGTGCCTGGTAGGACTGTGAGGGTCTTCCTTAGCCATTGATCCTGATCTCCCACTCTATACCTGACAGTTTGTCTTATCTAAGTCACCCTAAAACTGGAGAAGTTTGAGATGACAATATGTACAACATACTCGTGTTGTGGTTGGGAGGAGAGCAGTGTTGAGGGTGGTTCTGAAAGTAACCACAGAAGACGCTGGAAGTGCAGCTCACAACACGGAATTAGCCAGTTTAGAACATACAGCTCGGCAACATTCAGTACACTTACGATGTTACAGAACATCACTCTGCCGCATGCCAAAATAACTTCTTTATCCCAAAAGGAACCCCCCATGCTTCTCAAGCATTCACCCCTCACTCAGACTTCCTGTATAACTAACTACTGTCAACATTCAGACTCTGTGGATTAGTATATATGTATTATTATACAGTGTATATCTTCTTGGTTTATTTCATTTATCATTTTTTTTGAAGTTTGACACTTATGGCTAAATACTTCACTTTATTGATATACTGAATATTCTTTATCCATTCATTAGCTGATACCTATTTAGGGGATTTCTACTTTTTGGCTACTGTGAATAATGCTCCTATAAAATTTACATGATTTTTTTTTTTTTTTTTTTTTTTTTTAAAGTACATTGGGGTTTTTCCAGTATAGATGATTGTAAAAGATCACAGACAATTAAACCCTAACTGTTCGCTTCTCAGTGTTCTCCTGTCTGTTGTTGCATTTTCAGATGTTCTAACTCTTTTTTTTTTTTTTTTTTTTGAGCCAGGGTGTCTATGCTTAAGCTGGTCTCTGACTCACTATATAGTCAAAGATGCACTTGCAACTACCTGCAGAATGCTGGGACTATAGGCATGCACCTCTTCCTCCAGTTTTTAAACAAGTTTTTATTTAAATGCATTTTAAACTTTTTGCTTTTACTTATTTTTGAGATAAGATCTCACTCTGTAGTCCAGGCTGGCCTTAAACTTGTGCTGGTCTTCTTGTCTTGGCCTCTTATTTCAGTGCTGTGATTGTAAGTATAAAATGCAATACCCAATATGTTTTTGTTGTTCTTTTGTGAGAAAGGTTTTTCCCATATCCAGGGCTGACCTAGAATTCTCTGTGCATCTAAGAATCATCTTGAATTTCTGATCCCCTTGCCTAAACCCTCTGAGTCCCGGGATTACAGGCATACACTGCCACACTGGGATTATGCACGTTGTAGCCCAAGAGGGATCCATAGTAGTGGCAAAACCAAACCAACCTGTAGCCGTCACAACTAAATGCATGCGGTTTTGATTTTCATTTCTGTGGCCACTTGTATGTCTTTTGGGAAAGGATCTCTAAATCATTTGTACTTTTTAAAAGCTGGGTTGTTCTTTCTGTTGTCAATTTGTAATATATATCTGGATCTTGGATGCTTATGAGGTATGTAATTTATAAATGTGTTTCTGTTTTGTGAGGTGTTGATATTTTTTTATGATGTCCTTCAATTTCATACACAAAAGCTTTTTATTTTACTGAGTTTGTGTTGTGTGTGCCTTAGGTATCCTGACTTTTTTTTTTTTCCCCCTCTTCTCCTTTTTAGCGGGGATTGAATCCAGGGCCTCACACATTCTAGAACAGTGCTGTAACACTAAGCTAGCCTAATCCTCTAATTACTTTCTAAAGTGTATATATAAAACATAGCGCTACATACTGTCTGGTTTTTGTGTGTGGTGCCAGGGCCTTGAGCAGGCTGCATAGGCAACCTGCCTGAGTGCTTCTCCAGAGCCCATTTGATTTTTGTTAGATGTATATGTACTCCATCTACAGATTATGGGTACACCTTTTCTCTACACTTTTACCACATCATGTATTAATCAGCTTTGGTTCTTTGTTTTCACAGATAAAAGTAATATTTTAAACACATTTTCATCATTAATCTATTTATATTACGTTTGTATTTCTTCAGCCTGTATTCACTCAAATGTGTGTTAAGTGAATGTTTACACCTTTTGCATGTTTATTTTTTCTTTAATTGGCTGTAATAGATGCTACATTTATGTGCGACAAACGGTGTAACAAGAAACGATTGTGCGGGCGACATAAATGTAACGAGATCTGCTGTGTGGTAAGTGACTTACCATTTGTTGGTGTTATCTGAGTCCATTCATTTGGGAGCCTCAGCCCTCTGGAATGTGATTTAGAAATCAACCGGAGGGGCCCTAAGCGGCCATCAGAGAGCTCTCCTAGTCTGCACGCACACACATTGAGCAGACATGGCCTTTTGAGGCTCTCCATGATGGCAGCTCACATATAGGAAGACAGAAGGCCTCCAGCACTAGTCCTGAGAAAGTTTGAGGTTTAATTTTGTGGATATGTGCCTTGTTGGTCATTGTGGAGGCATGTACATGTGCGTGCAGGTGTCTGCAGAAGCTAGAAGGGTGAGATTTCTCTGGCACTGCAGTCACAGGCAGCTGTGAGCCATCTGACATGGCACCTGGCAACCAGTCTGTCCTCTGTGAAGACCCTAACTACTGAGCCATCTCTCCTGCTCCCAAGACAACTTCAGATAAGAAAGGTCCTTCAGGGTGACTTATGCCCCAGCATAGACTGGTGTGGGCTTAGCAGGTTGAGCTTTGGGTTTTGTGCCCAAAATGGGGCCAGATCAGAGGCCAGAATGGGTTTGCTGGGTTTGTTGGTTTGTTTTTTAAATGCAGATTCTCCTTCTGTTGCCTAAGCTGACCTACCTAAAACTTGCCTTGTAGAGCAGACTTGCCTTTAACTCAGATCTGCCTGCCTCTGCCTCGCAAGTACCGGATACCAAGTAAAGGCGTGTGCCATGACACTTGGCACAGTGTTTTCCTTTACATTTTCTGTTTTGCAGCTAGGGATATAGTACAGTGCTTACCTCACAAGCATAAGGACCTGCTGGGCATGGGGCCTAGAGAGGTGGCTCAGTGGTTAGGAACACTGGCTGTTCTCCCAGAGGACCCACATTCAATTCCCAGCACCCATATGGCAGCTCACAACTGTCTAACTCCAGTTCTAGGTGACATACATGTAGATCAAATATCAATGTACATAAAATATTTTTTTAAATGTTGTGCATGGTGGTATGTGTTTGAATCCTAGTGCTGGGGCGACAAAGACAGGAGACTCCTTAGAGCTTGCTTGCCAGCCATTCTAACCTGGTTGATGAACTCCAGGTTAATGAGAGACCCTATCTAAAGGAGGCAGAAAATAGTATGAGTTTGGCCTCTGGAATCTACACGAGTTCACACACACATGTGCACCCTTATATGCATAATGAAAAAAAAGTTTTACTTAACACAATGAAGTGCGATGGTACTGTGTTTTGAACCAAGGTTGATAAGTCGGTGTTTGGAAGCCTAGACTTCCTCTGATTATCAGAAAACTCAAACAAGATTAGAGCTGTACAGTGAGGCTCACCCAGTGTCCAGCTCCAGGGAGTGCTCTGCTCAGTCTCAGCGTCCCTGGTTCCCCTCCTCTCCTTGATGGCTCTGAAGCCCTTCTCATCCATCTTCCCTTCTTCAGTGTGCACAGCTTTGTGTTTGTTTTGTTTGTAAAGTGGAGATAATAGTGTTAACAGATAGAGCTCTTTCCTTCTAGGACAAGGAGCACAAGTGTCCTTTGATTTGTGGGAGGAAACTCCGCTGTGGCCTTCATCGGTGTGAAGAACCTTGTCATCGAGGGAACTGTCAGACCTGCTGGCAAGCCAGTGAGTACCTTCCTCTGGACTTCTGGAGCTGCTGGCAGCCCCATGCACCTTTATTCCCAGCACGTGGAGGCAGAGGCAGGCAGATCTTTGTCGGTTTGAGATTAGCCTGGTCTACATAATGAGTTTCAGGACTACATGTAGCCAGAGCTATGTATAGAGAGAGAGCCTGTCTAAAAAACAAAAGTTTCCTAGAAACTTTGAGCAATCGGTTTGCTTAGATTAATATGCGTTACTGAACTAAGTGTTAATATTTCAAACATGTTGAGACATTTTATTCTTAGCCAAACACAGTAGTGCATTACCATGATGAAGGTGGGAGAACAATTAAATCACACATCTATGCATATTATTATATTCATGTTCATCTATGTACAGACTCACAAAGGCTTCTTTTGTTTCGTCCTTTCCCTCAGGCTTTGATGAATTAACCTGCCACTGTGGCGCCTCTGTGATCTACCCACCAGTTCCCTGTGGGACTAGGCCTCCTGAGTGTACCCAAACCTGTGCCAGGATCCATGAATGTGACCATCCAGGTGAGTCACTTCGTGTTGTCACCTCCCAGCCTCCTCATACCCTGCCTGTCATTCGCAAGGTTGCTGTGTGACTGCAGAGTTCTGTCCATGTAGGTATGCGTGATCTAAGCCACACTGTGCCTCCTCAACAGAATGTTCGTCTCTTATAATTAGATATTTTCTTCCTTTACATTTCAGATGCTATCCCGAAAGTCCCCTATACCCTCCCCCAGCCCTGCTCCCCTGCCCACCCACTCCCACTGATGGCTGACTAGGCCATCCTTTGCTACATATGCAGCTAGAGACACAGCTCTGGGGTGCTGGTTAGTTCATGTCGTTGTTCCTCCTCCTAATTCTTTACTATTGTAGTTGTCAAGCACATCCAACAGTTTGGAAGAAACCCTACTCTTGTCTTTCTTGTCTTTCACAGACTTCTGTTTCTTTGTTGCCTCTACTTTTGATGCATATTTCAAAACTGAACATTGTTTTTATAGAATTAAAGGTAACCTAGTTAAAGCCAGCAGGTAAAGGGGATGGCCTGAGTTTGATTTCCTGGTCTCTTGTGGTGGAAAGAAAGAACCAATACCTGAGAGTTGTCCTCTGCCCTCCACACACATGCATGCCACATACGCTCTCATATGCATGCGCAATCACACGTGCGTGCGCACATACACACACACACTCTCAGTGTGAAAGAACAAGTAGGTAAATAATAATAACAAAAAATTATTGAGGGGGTGAAAAAAGAAAAAATATTGAACTTGGTTTTTGTTTAGAGAAGCCATATTAAATTATTAACCTGCCACTGTGGGATCTCTGTATAATTTAAATTAAATTATACAAAAATGTAAGCCAAATGATTGGTGTTATATCATTTATTATGGTACTTTTTTAAAGGTTCATTTTATTTTTAATTATAAGTGTGTGTTTTTGTGTGTGTTATATGTATATTCCATTTTTTCTAAAAATGAGGTTTTATTGAATGTAATGATTTTAAACTTGCTTTTTTTTGTTGTTATTACCTTTACATGTGTTTGAGTATGTTTATTGGGGTGTTTTCTGAGGGGTTGAGACAGTCTTGGTTTATAGCTAGCCTGATCTCCAGCTTGCTTATTAGGCTGGCCTCAAATTCTTGTTCCTTCTGCCTCTGTGTTTTGGGTGCTGGGGTTACAAGCATACAGCAGCATATCTTAACAATGTAGTACCAATTTGTATTCACTCACTTAGATAATTATTTTAGATTTTATTTGTATGCCATAGCACACATAGAGGTCAGGGGACAACCTACAAGAATTGGCTCTCTCTACTATTTAGGTCCTAAGGATCAATCTCAGGTTGTTGGATTTGGTGACAAGCATCTTCATCCAATAAGCCATCCTGCCCACCCACACACATTTTATTTTTAATGTGTTGTATGGGTGTTTTGCCTCCATGTTTATCTGTCTATACAACAGTTGCATACAGTGTCAACTAAAGAAGAGGGAATTGGATCTTCTGGAACTGGAGTTACAGATATTTGTAAGGTGCTATGTAGAATCACACTGGGGTCCTCTAGTCTTAACTGCCGAGCTATCTCTCCCACCCCCAACATTGATTTTTAAAATAACAGTAGAGTGACCTGTTACATCAGTGGTTCCTAACCTTCCTAATGCTGAAACCCTTTACTACAATTCCTTGTGTTGGGGTGACCCCTAGCCATGAAATTATTCTCATTGCTATTTCATTACTGTAATTTTGTTATGAATTGTAATGTAAATATCTGTTTTCCAATGGTCTCATGCAACTCCCTGTGAAAGGATTATTCAGTACCCACCTCCATCTACTTCCCCCAAAAAGAGGCAACAACCCACAGGTTGTTACTGAATAAACCACCATTTTTCTAGTCCATATTATGTTATTGGATATTTGTTTTTAGTTTTTCTCTGATAATTGCACAGGTACCAGGCCAAAAGCCATTTGAAATCACACTACATTTTTCCCTGTACCCAGTGTAGTTACTAACTGTTGTCTTGGATCATATTGGATGCTGCTGCGTGACAGGACTTTTCCTGAGGAGACACAAAACATACATCTACTCCCCCAGATAGGGGACCCACAACAGATCAAAGTACAGATACCACCAAAATCCAGCTTGGTTCATCAGTGACTTTTATTGGTGTTATTTGCAAAAATGGGTGAGGAATTACTTAGAGGAACAGAAAAGACTTAGTAACACCTGGATCAGCATAATCCACCTTCACAGTTCACAGCTCCCAAAGCTGAGAGCCTAAAACACACCTCACAGCCTACAGGCAGCTCAGCAGATTGGAGAGTGCCCTTTCCTGGTGCCCCTCCTCCTCCTCCAGGTCCCTGGGCTTGTGTCAGGGTCTTTGCAGGTTGGCTAGTCTGAAAGTGACTCTGCTTTCTATTGTTTACCCTGGAAGGGAGGGGGATGCTGACCTAGTCAATCTCAGAGGAAACCCATACACAACAGGTGCATTGTTTCATTTACCAAGCCCTGTGAAATAACTCAAGGCACTGGAGAAGGAATCCCACACTAAGTCTAGCCATGTGATTTGAGGACTTGCTCTCAGTCTTTTAAGTTAATAAAGTAAAATAGAACTAAGCAAATTTGTCTTGAAGTGAAAGCCCTTTCTTGGGAAACTTAGAATGATCTTCCCAACATGGTTTTTAAGTTCCTTTCTTGGTAGTCACACCAGCATGAATTGTCCTGAGGCCAGTTCCAGCCAGCCCCTCTTTCTACCACATGCAGGATTATAGGTGATGTCCAAATCCTCCTGCGTAGTATCCTTAGGAAGAATTTTGTCTTGACGTTGTCCTGTCTGTCTGTCTGTGTGTGTCTTAATATCCAGCATGGTGTCAGGCAGGGGGAACTTCATAGGTTTAAAAAAATTCCCATTATGAGGTTCTCTTGTTCAAAACCTGTGAGTGTAGATGGGCCAGGAAACAAGGAGGCAAGCCTTGTGCTCTGGAGGAAGACATGAGGGATATTGGAAGCTGAGGATGGGATACTTAACTCACACCGATGGCAAGGAAAGTAATCAGTGGCAGCATTTAAATCATTTTCTAAACAGGGTTTCTACGGATGGGTAGTTTGCCTTCATGTATGTGTGTGCACCCGGTATGCTGGGTGACTCAAGGCCAGAAAGGGGTGTCAGATTCCCCGAAACTGAACTTACAGATGGTTTTGAGCTACCATATGGGTGCTAAGAATTGAACCTGCATCCTCTGGAGGAGCAGCCGGTGCTTGTAAGTGTTGAGCTATGTGTGCAGCCCACTGTAAAAGCATCTCACATAGAATAGTTGATAGATGTTAGGACATGGCTTATCAGTGCAGTCGAAAAGAAAGCTAAAAGTCAAGCACAGACCAAAATGGCTCTCCTGGGGCTGAGAGGGAGGCGGCTCTGTTTCTAGGATTTGCATGCCTCTGGAACCAGAGCAGCGGACTTTAACTGCCAAGCCATCTTCCTTGCCCCAAATGTTCATTTTTCAGTACTCGAATATAAAGCAAAATAGGTTTAACTTCCTTGTCGTGACCATTTAGAGAAAGTCCTAAGTCTGGAATTTGAAAGTCTGATGCCATTTATAACATGTTTGTAGTGTTTGTGACCTTACTTAGAAATTATTCCTAAAGCTGTGTTTCTGTTTTTGCAGTATATCATTCTTGTCATAGTGAGGAGAAGTGTCCCCCTTGTACTTTCCTAACTCAGAAGTGGTGCATGGGCAAGCATGAGGTAAGTTTCCTCTCTGAGTGTTCTTTGTTCCACTCAGAAATGTATAATTTAATTGCTTAAACATTGTTAGTCTTAGTTCTCAAAATAAATATCATCCAGGAAGCAGTGCTTTCTGAGAGCACCTTTTTCATTTTATATTAAAATTTGCATACAATAAAAGTTACCAAGAGCTAACAGTGAGTCAGCAGGTTAAGAAACTTCCCTTACAGAACTGACGACCTGTATAAAAGACGGAAGTAAAATATTGACTCCAGAGTTGACTTCACATAGATGCCATAGCACACTTGCATGCACACACACAGTAATAATAAAGTAAAATAAAAATTTGAAATTTATTTATGTGTATGAGTGTTTTCCTTGCACATATATCTGTGTGCCTGGTGCCCATGGAGCCTAGAAGAGGACATCAGATTCCCTGGTACTGGCGTCACAGATGGGGTTCTGAGCTGCCATGTGGATGCTGGGAGTTTAAGCCTGGGTCCTCTAGAAGAAGAGCTGGTGTGCTTCTGAACTGCTGAGCCATCTCTAACCCTGTAGGATCTTAATCTGATTGCGACCCAGAAACACAGCTGATGGCCATGAGAGCTCATGCTGAAGGAGACCTGGGTCTTCTGGAAGAGAGAGCAGTATCATCTCTGTACTGCTGAGCCATGTCCCAGCCCCCAACACAGAGTTTTTAAGGGCATATTTGAGCCAGCAAGACGGCTTAGTGGGTAAGGGCACTTGCTGCCAAGCCTGATGAACTGGGTGTGCTCCCCAGAGCCCAGTTGGTGAAAGGGGAGAGCCAACTCCACAAGTTGTTCTCTGACCTCCACATACGTGTACACGTGTGTGAAATTCTTATATATTTTAAATACTGTGTAAGGGCTGGAGAGATGGCTCATCTGTTAGAAGCACTTGCTGCTCCTTCCACAGGAAGAGTTCCCAGCATCCACATGGCAACTCAAAACCATTTCTCATTCCAGTTCACAGAAATCTATACGTTCTTCTGCCCTGAAAAGGCATAAGCCATGTATATATACATGCAGGCAAAACACTTATGCAAATAATTAAATAAAAGTTTAGAGACCAGTGTATATTTAGGAGCCCGCCAGATGGTTCAGTGGGTAAAGGTGTGTGCCAAGCCTGGCAGCCTAAGTTCAGTCCCTGGATCATGTGGTAGACCCAGCGACTGTCCTCTGACTGCGACAGGAGCATGGCACATGTACATTACACACAAGCATCATTTATTTTATTTATTTACTTACTTACTTATTTATTTATATGAGCACACTGTTGCTGTCTTCAGACACACCAGAAGAGGGCGTCAGATCCCTTTAAAGATGGCTTTGAGCCACCATGTGGTTGCTAGGAATTGCTCAGGACCTCTAGAAAAGCAGTCTTAAACACTCTTAACCACTCAACCGTCTCTCCAGCCCACAAGCGTTTTTTTTAATGCATATTTATTACAGATAGTTGAGAAAATACTGTTCTAACAAAAAATACTTTTTGCTGGGGATTAAACCAAGGGCTTTGCACATGTTTAGTATACTGGTTAGTTTTAAATAACACAACTGACACAACATACATACATACACATATATATGTGTATATATATATATATATATATATATATATATATATATATACATATACATATATACATATTTTTTCCCCCTTACGAGAGAAGAGTTTTAATGAGAAATTACTTACACCAGGTTGGCCTGTAGCTTTGTGGATGGAGAACTGACACTTAATAGATGTGAGAAAACCTTTCCTCAGTGTGTAAGAGTGGAGAAATCAAGCTGAGCAGCAAGTAAGCAAGAAATGGAACAAGCAGCATCTCTTTGCTCTTAGCTTTGGTTAGCTGTTGAGCTCCTCTCTAACTTCCTGCCATAATGGATTTAACTTGGAATTGTAAGCCAAACAAAAACCATTTCCTACCTCTGAGACCTTTTTCTTTGGGTGTCTTTGGGTATCTGTCTCAGCAATATACCTAAATAACACATAAATGAGGCTAGAACGGAGGTCAGCACTGAGGAGTGGGGTTGTGGCTGTGATAAATCTGAACATGTTTTTGGAGGAGGAATGTGGAAGACTTTGGAACTGGGCTGAAAAGCCCAGTAAATGCTTTTTGCAGAGCTAAATGGGCCATTCTAGTGGAAGCACAGAAGAAATATGTGCCCTTTGAGGGCTGATTCTTGAAGTTTCCAGGGGAAACAAGAACTTTATCAGGAATTAGGCCTTATATTTAGTATTTTGGCTAATACTCTGTGTATCCTGATCAGACTGTGCTGAAGAAAAGCCATGATTGATAAGAGATCAGCACTACGGAGGCAGAACCTTCTGTGCCTCCTAGAGACAATAGAAAGTATGTCCTTGGGGTCCGCACAAAGCAGCTAACCGAGCTGTTGTCCAGGGTCAGGCCACATCTCAAGCCTGCAGCAGAACTTGACATTGTAAGAATTACCTACCACATGATACTGGTTTTGAAGGCACAAAAAGATCATGGAAACCAGCTGAAGGCAGACACTGTATGGCAGGGTCCAAGTCCCTACAGAGAGTCGTGGAGAAGCCATTGGTGAAAGTGAAGCCTCAGTAGCAATGGAGAGACACCCCACAGTATTGGAGATGCCAGAAGTGCTGAGAGCTGCTGGTGTGGCATCGATCCAGCCTAAGAAAGAAGCTCTGTGTCCTGTGGATGCGAGTTGAAGAAGTGAGGCTGCCTAAGCCCTCTGGAGCCTGGAAGATAATATGATTGAGTTCCACGTGTTGGACATTGAACTACAGGATTTTGGTTTTGCTTTAGCATAGCTGCTTTTATGCCCTAGTTCTTCCCTTTTGGAATAAGAATGTTTAAGTATGTAACTTGTTTTTTATTTTGCAGGAGCTCACAATTAAGAAACTTTGGACTTTTAAAGAGACTTTGGACTTTTGAAGTGTTGGAATTTTTGAAGACTTTGGGGGGCTTTTTTGGAGTTGGACTATATTTTATATTAAGATATTACCATGAGATTTGGGGATAAGAAATGGAAAGTTATTGCACAAAGTGATATGTTTGTGTGCTAAGTTGACATGGGATGAATTGTGCTGGTTTAACTGTCAACTTGACAACCTAGAATCACCCAGAGAGTCTTAGTGAGGAATTGCTTAGATCTCTATCGGTATGTCTATGGGAGATTGTCTTGATTGTTAATTAATGTGGGAAGACACCACCCACTATGAGAGGTACCATTCCCTAGGCAGAAAATCCCAAACTGTATGAATGGAAAAATCAAGCTGAGCAGCAAGCAAACAACATGCATGTATTCATTTCTCTCCTCCCTTGACTGTGGATGTGATATGACTAGCTGCTTGAGTCCCTGCCTTGACTTAATGCAATAATGAACTGTACCCTGGAATTGTAAGCCAAATAAACCCTTTCCTCCTCTATGTTTCCTCTTGTCAGGCTGTTTTATCACAGCAACAGAAATGGCAAGGGTCCTGTGACTGATGTATGTACCCAGCCCAGTGAAACAAAAGTGCTGTGTAACTAGGGATATGTGATACATGCTTCTCCTTCTCCAAGATGATATGTTTTCTAACCTGCTCTTGTTACTTCATAACATGACTCTTGACATCTGTAACGTGTTTTCATTATTCTTTTATCTTTAATGAACTTTTTTCTGTACTTATTTCCTGTGGTAGTTCTTTTTGATTTTTGAGACAGTTTTACTGTGTACCCTGGCTAGCCATGAACTCAGAGATCCTCCTGCCTCTGCCTCCCAAGTTCTGGAATTAAAGGCATGAGCTGCACTGTCTAGCCTCCTGTGATAGCTCTTAAGTCTCTATAAAGTGTGTGTGTGTGTGTGTGTGTGTGTGTGTGTGTGTGTGTGTGTGTGTGTGTGTTTGCCTTCTTGCTTTAAGGTAGGATTTTATATTGGCCTCGAACTTGCCATATAGTCAAACATCTTGAACATCATGTTTCTCTTGCCTCTGTGTCTTGGTACTGGTATGTGCCACCCTATCCAGATTGCGAATCTTACTTTCTGTTAGTTTATCTACCAGGAAATACTCATTTATTATCTTTACTCAATGAATAATAATCGAGTACCCAATCTAGACCAGGTAAAAGTATAGATGTGTGGTCATACCCCTGCCTTTATGGATCAATTGTTCAGGAATGAGTGTGTTGTTAGAAACAGACAATTGTAAGAATAATTTGAGGACTGAGGAGTCCTAGGGAGACAGATCTTGCCCAAGAAGGCATTGTAGAGCAAGTAACTCTACAGGACACTTAAGATCTAATGAGGCGTGAAGTGTGGGAGGCCAGTGCACAGCATAAGCAGAAGGTACCTCTTAAGTCCAAAGCCACTGGGAGCATGTGTGCTCGACATCTGGAAGTCAGGTGTCATGGCAGCTGGACACTAGCCTGTGCTTATAATCTCAGCCTTAGACAGGCTGAGAGGAAGATTGAGAGTTTGAGACCAGCCTGGGTTATCCCATGTCAAGTCATGTGTTACTTAAAAATTATCTCTACATTTCAAGGGCTCTTGAATTTGAGTGAATATATAAAAATATCCCTGAAGCTGAGCACAGTAGCTTACACCTGTAATCCCAGCCCTTGGGGAAGTGTAAGCAGGAGGACCACAAGTTCAAAGCCAGCCTGTACTGCGAGAGCCTCTTTCCAAAAAAAAAGTCATCTTTGATCCCATAGTAATAAATTTCCAATGTGTTCTCCAGCCATGGGAGACCTAGAAGCAGGTAATTTCTCAAGAAATAAAATGAGTTGGGAGTTCCTGTTTCCTCTTCATTTTTTAAGTGTGTGTGTGTGTGTGTGTGTGTGTGTGTGTGTGTGTGTGTGTTGGGAGAAGGTGTGTGTCACAGTTTTGTGTGGAGATAGCATGACAGCTCAGAGGAGTTGGTTCTCTCCTGATGGGTCCTAGGGATTGAGTTCAGTTCACTGGGCTTGGCAACACACGCTTTCACCCACTGAGCCAATTTGCCAGTCCTCGCCGCTTCTTTATGACAGTGTTACCTGAAGTTATAAGGCCATCAGCTTAGAGATGTGATGAAATAGTTGAAGATTTAATCACATAATACAGCCCTGCAGCAGTGCCAAGGGTATCCCCATACGTTAGTTTTCCAACTCGGAACCCTATCAGACTGGCTGATGATACGTCTCATCCTCCTAGCCTGTCAGAGTTCATTCATCCTACCTCACCTGAGTGCTAGGGCAGTAGACGTGTACACCGTCATGCTTACAGTGTTGTAAAAGTATTCCCTAGTTACCTGGGCCCATCTTACCCAGCTGAGGAAGCTTGTTGGCTCACACATGGTTGCTGCCACAGCTTTATATTTAAGCAGAGTTCCATTTGTCTTCCTTTCCTGACCACTTGGACATTTGGACTTTAAAGTCTAACTGTTGCCAGGTGGTAGTGGTGCATGCTCTTAATCCCAACACTCGGGAGACAGAGGCAGGCAGATCTCAGAGTTGGAGGCCAGTTTGGTCTACAGAGTGACTTCCAGGATAGTCAAAGCTACACAGAGAAACCCTGCCCCCCCCCCCAAAAAGAAAACAGCCATGCACAATGTCATGCATATGCATAGAACCCTAAAATCAGGACTCCAGGGCCACCCATGATTGAATTGCTTGAGGCTGGCCTTGACTATTGGAGATACTGTTTCAAAAATTCCTAAACAGCAGCAGGTAAAGGAACCTGCCACTAAGCCTGATGGTGGCCTGAGTTTAGTCCCTGGGCTCACATGATGGAAGCCAGAGAACCAACTCCACCAAACTGTTCTTTGACCTCTTCATAGATACCATGATGCACATACTAAATTCATATCAAAACAACATACAGCTCTTTTCTAAAGAGTCTAAGGTCTAGGAACATAACTCAATGCTACAGTATTTACCTAGAATGCCTTCCTGAGGCTCCCAGTTCAGTCTTGATGCTGGAAAAAAAAAAAAAAAAAGAAAGTAAAAGAATGCATTCTAAGTGAAAACTCACCCAGAACCCACACAAAGATGAGAATCTGGCTACTTCTGTCTCTCCTAGTTACGAAGCAACATCCCCTGTCACCTGGTTGACATCTCTTGCGGATTACCCTGCAGTGCCATGCTACCCTGTGGGATGCACAAATGTCAAAGACTCTGTCACAAAGGAGAATGTCTTGTGGATGAGGCCTGCAAGCAGCCCTGTACCACACCCAGAGCTGACTGTGGCCACCCATGTATGGCACCCTGCCACCCCAGTTTACCCTGCCCTGTGACCGCTTGTAAAGCCAAGGTAAGTGTTAACCCATGGCTAGTGAGTCCAGAATTGACTTCAGCGGCCACCATATATGCATTCTGGGAACTGCAAGTCATCAAGAGAAATCATACTGTCTGTGCATGATACGGTGTGAGGTACCGGTGCTGAGCCTAGTGAACGAGAACAAATACGTGGTCCCTTACAATCAAACAGTAGCTAAGCGATGGCTCAGGTCATTAAGACCATGGTGTCATAGTTAACCCTCTTGGAAGGTAAGATTGGTCTGAGGAATCACAGAAGGCCACCCTGCAGAGATGAGACGAATCATCTTGAGTCAGCTAGGCCTTGGTTGGACCTGCGTCAGATATGTACACTGGATTCGGTGGTACAAGCTTCGATCTAGATTTGCCCTGTCAACGAGGAGTAAGAAGAGAAGTAGTTTCCAGAAAGGAACCTTATGACCAGGACATGCGCCTCCCAACGTGCCCATTGCTATGCCCTCAGTTTGCATGTATGGTGGTTAGCAGCTTCAGTCTGGAGAAGCCGATCCAGCGGCTCTTAGCCGTGGCTGGATCTGGGACGGGCTGTAAAAGTGAAGCCTGCCTGGCTCGCATGCGGGTCTCCTGTGGGAAGAGTCACTCCACGCTAACTAATGTTTCAGGTGGAGTTACAGTGCGAATGTGGAAGAAGGAAGGAGATGATGATTTGCTCTGAAGCATCAGGGACTTATCAAAGGTTAGTGCTGCAGAGATGCTCAGAATGGGTGGCTCGGTGGAATAGGGGTTCGGGTGCCGCCTCTCTAGTGCTGGAGACATGCTAAGCAAATGAGTGCGCTGCCACCAAGCTCTAGTTCCAGCCCGAGGAGGTTGGTGGGTTTCTTGTTACTTTTGGGTTGTCTGGGGAGTATTGCCTGTGTGTGTACGTGCATGTTCGTGTACATGTGTGTACATACACATGTGCCACAGCGCATGTGTGAAAGTAAAAGGACATTTGAGGGAGTTGGCTTTCTCTCTCTATGTGGGATCAGAATGAGATTATCAGGCTTGACTGCAAGCAGTTTCACCTGTTGAACCATCCTGCCAGTCCCTTAGAAAGATTTTAAAGGGGCTGGAGAGATGGCTCAGCAGTTAGGAGCACTGACTGCTCTTCCTGAGGTCCTGAGTTCAATTCCCAGCAACCACATGGTGGCTCACAACCATCTGCAATGGGATCTGATGCCCTCTTCTGGGGTGTCTGAGGACAGTGATGGTGTATTCATATAAATAAAATATATAAATATTTTTTAAAGAAGATTTTAAAGTAGAGTTTTACATCTAGGGCCGGAGAGGTGGCATAGCGATTAAGAGCACTCATTACTCTTCTAAGAGCCTGAGTCCGGATTCCAGGCAGCTCCTGATCTGACAACACTGGAGCTTCAAAGAGTCCAATGCCCCCTGTGGCCTCCTCCACTCCCACACAAGCACATGGCATGCACACTCGTGCACACACACAGAAGAGGTTACTCTAATGCGTTTGACGTGCTTTACGGTACCTTTATGGCTTGGTGAGATGGCTCAGCAGGTAAAAGCTCATACAGACTTGATAACCAGAGTGTCACTCCTGGAGGGAAAGGAGAACAGTCCCACTAAGTTGTCCTCTGACTGCTACCTGTCATCATGACATGCAGGCCCCACCAACACATACATACATCATGCATACACAGTAAGAAAATTAAAAATATTTAAGTGCCTTTTCTTCCCTTTAATTTGTAAAAGACATACTTTGCTTCCCTCCTTCCCCACTCTTTCCCCTTTTCATCTAATTTCCCTGTGAGATAGGATGGAAGCTGTCTTGAAGTTAGGTAACTGCTTTACTATTTTACCTTTTCTTGTTGGAGGCACAGTAAGGCACTGTGTCTCGTCACAGCGTGTGCTTTCTGACTGTTCTGGTAGATATTCTTTTAGCCCCCCAAAGCCTGGACAGCCATGTGGTTGTACAAAGATCTGAGTATAGAGGTGAACTGTGAACGTCTGGCTACATATGTCTCTAACTAGATGTGAAGGCGTGCTGTGGCTATAGGACTACAGGTGTGCACCGATGTCTGATTGGCTGTTGGTTGCTTTTGCTCATTGTTTTTGGTTTTGGAGACAAGGTTTTACTTTGTAATTGTGGCTTGCCAGAACTCACTGCGTGGACCAGGCTGGCTTCAAACTCACTGAGGTCTACCAACCTCTGCCTCCCAAGAGCTAGGATCAAAGGTGTTCACCACTGGTTGTCTGTTTGAATAGAGCTAGGCATTGGCCTAGATGCTCTGGAGATGGAAAGCCTTGTTAACTCTTCATGTGCAGCTGCTTAGGACATAGATCATAAGCTTCCAAGTAGTACTACGGTAAACATTAATAATAGAGCTTCCGAGGTCACACACGCTATCTTGTGGTTAGTGGGCTCTGAGGAAGTGTCCGTATCCCTAGCACAGGGGGTCCTGTTGTCCTGAAATGCCTCTTTTTTTTTTTTTTTTTTTTTTTTTTTTTTTTTTTTTTTTAAATTTCAGAATAGCTGCTATTTCTATGGCCTCTAAAATAATGGACATGCAGCTTGGAGACTCGGTGGAGATCAGCAAGTTCATTACCAAGAAGGAAGTCCAACAAGCCAGGTAATTCTGGAAGTGTACACTGCTGCCTTCCAGTTCAGTAGTTTCTACAGGATTTCATATATCTCAGCCCTCCAAGGCAGTCTCACACAAAATGGGAATTCAGTAAATGTGGATGTTGGGATCGTGTGCACCACGATCGCTGAGGCCTGCTCAGAACTCACCTAAGATCCAAGTCGGTTTTCGGGGCCTCACTTCTGTCCATGACAGAGAAAGAGGCAGAGATCTGAGATCCAGAGTGGACTGAAGTGGGGCACAGTCTGAACCCACCAAGGACTGCTAGACCCCCTATAACCTGGGAGGCCACCCATCTCCCTTGTGGAGGACCCACTTAGCCATCTCTGAACTGCTCGTAGGGAAGACAGTGGTGGCTGGGTGTGCAAGCCTGAGATACACATGCCCTCCTAACTGCGCCTAAGCTACTGTGTCCTCGCAGTCTGAGATTGTCTTACAAGCAGGAGCTGTGGAGCCTGTGCCCTGACCACTGTTTCATTTGTTCCTCAGGCTGCAGTGTGATGAGGAGTGTGCTGCCCTGGAAAGGAGAAAGTAAGTGCTTTCAGGAGCTCCAGCAACTAACTGGAGGAGGCAGCCCTCTTCCCTCACCTCTGTCCACGGTCCTAACTGCTGTCAGCAGAGGAGTGTGCTCCTAAGAGCGGGGTTGACTGAGATAAGCCAGTCCGGTAGCTTCAGTGTGTTCAGAACCGTGAACAGTGTGGTTTTGGCATGGTGTCAACTTCATGTGGCACACACTTCCTTCCCAGCAGAGATAAGAGGCTGTGAGAAGTGTTGAATGGGTGTTTTTATTGTAACATAACATAAGGATCTAGGAAGATAGCTCCGTCTATAAATATTTGCACAGAAGCATAAAGGCCTAGAGTCAGATCCCTAGCACTCAAGTACAGTTGGGCATGGTGCCAGGGTGGCGGGGGGTGGAAACAGAAGGAAGCCAGTAGCCAGATCATCGGCAGGCCCCACGGTCACAGACACCTCATCTCGAAGATCTCCAGTGTACAGCCAGTATGATCTATATAGTGGATTCCAGGGCAGAAGGACTATGTAGAAAGACTTTGTCTCAAAAGTAGTACTCTAGTCTGCACATACACAATACAGCCAGGCACGGGGGGACACACCTGTACTGTCCGCCAGGCACGATGGGACACACCTGTACTGTCCGCCAGGCACGGTGGGACACACCTGTACTGTCCGCCAGGCACGGTGGGACACACCTGTACTGTCCGCCAGGCACG
>NC_034611.1:46808716-46828716 GCF_900095145.1 Mus pahari
AGCCTGCAGCATTACAGAAATGTTCCTCTTTGCTTGTGTGTGTGTGTGTGTGTGTGTGTGTGTGTGTGTGTGTGTGTGTGTGTGAGTGCTTTGCCTGCGTGTATGTATGCCTACTGTGTGCATGTCTGGTGCCTTCAGATATCAGAACAGGGCATAAGATTCCTTGGAACTGGAGTTGTGGATGGTTGTAAGCCACCATGTGGGTAATGAGAACTGAATCTGGGTCATCTGCAAGAGCAATGAATGACCTAACCATCTCTCCAGCCCCCTTATTTTTTAAAGATTTATTTTTATTGTACTTATGTGTCTGTGTGAATGTATGTCACATATGTGCAGGTACCTGAGAATCTGGAGTAAACTCAGATCCCCTGGGAGAGCAGAGACCTCCGTTGACCTGAGCAGCTCCCCAGCTCCAGGACTCCTTATTCTTAAGCATCTGAGAAAGTCTCCAAGACCAGGCTCCCCTCCCCTGAATAATCGCAGCTCTACTATGCTGCTTATTTAGACACACCTATTTTGCATATTCTCTATGAAAACAATAATTTGCTCTAGATTGCTTTTTTTTGAAAAAAAAATATATATATATAGGTGTTTTGCCTGCGTGTATTCTATGCACTGCTTGCGTGTCTTGTGCCCATGGATGCCAGAAGAGAGCGTCAGGTCTTCTGAGCTGGAATAGTAGATGGTTCTGAGCCGCCATGTGGGTGCTGGGAATCGGGCGTGAGTCCTGCAAGAGCAGCAGTGCTTTAGCGGCTGGCTGTCTCTCCAGCCCCGGTCGCACACTATTGGAAGTAAAACAAAATCTCACGCCATCCACCCTGACGTGGAAGGATGGGATTGACTCCCTTATCCCATGTATCCACACTGAATAAACTCTCCACACAGGCGGCTCAGTTGTCACCTCAGCTGGTGGCACTATCCAAGTGTTTGTGTCCAAGTAGCCGCTGCAGAAGCTCCAGTGTAGGAATGCTTTTTCATTGTGGTTTGCTTGACTGGGGAGTTTCTCTTTATTGTCTGCTTGCTTACCTAGGGGTGTCTGTGATTTTTGCTGATTGGTTAGTTGATTAGTCTTTGAGTTATAATAACCCTAGTGTTTGAGAGACAGAGGCAGGAGAATGTCTGTTATTGGGGGAATCCTGCCATACAATGTTTCAATGTTTCAAAGCAAAACAGAAAAGCCAAAAGGCCAGTACTTGGCCGGAGGAAAAGGAGTTCAAGGCCTCTCTTGGCTCTCAATGAGTTCAGGACAGCCTGGAGTACATGAAACACTGTCTCAAAAACCAAATGTGTGTCAGGGTGACCTCTGTAGTAAAGGGGATGAGAGTTCTTAACTTGTGTGAAAACATACGCTGAGATGACTGCCATGTATGCTACACTAACGACTACTACATCAAACTCATACATTTAGCTTTATCATAGGTTTGTAGAAAACAACCAAACAGTATGGGGCCAAGGTTGCAGCTCAGCTCATAGAGTGATTGCCTAGCATACAAACAGCCCTGGGTTTGATCCCAGTACCACATGAACCTGGTGTGGTGTAATCTCACTCAGTGGTAGGAGGATCACAGCCACCTTAGCTGTGTAGCCATTTTATGGCTGACATGAGACGATGTTTCAAAAACAAAAAGTAGATAGCTGGGACTGGAGAGAGGGCTCAGCGGTTAGGAGCACTGACTGCTCTTCCAGAGGTCCTGAGTTGAGTTCCCAGCCCCCACGTGGAATCTGACGCTCTCTTCTGGACTGC
Source organism: Mus pahari (assembly GCF_900095145.1). Taxonomy (NCBI): domain Eukaryota; kingdom Metazoa; phylum Chordata; class Mammalia; order Rodentia; family Muridae; genus Mus; species Mus pahari. Next base: position 46,810,461 of record NC_034611.1, read on the forward strand.
AGACATATGTGCAGCAGAGCCCTCAAACACTGAACGAGTAAATTGTTTTTCAAAAACTAGCTAGCTAAGTTGTTAAAGGGCTGTCCATGCAAACATGAGGCCAGAGCGTGCTCCCAGCACCCACGTAAGAACCCAGGTGTGGGGCACATGCTCGCTATCCCAGGGCCAAGGAGGCAGGGATGGGGTCTTTGGTACTCAGTGTCCGGCTTGGCCTGCCCAACTCAGCAAGCCCCAGATCCCAGTGAGAGGGTCTGTCTCAGAAACCAAAGTGGACAGCATGGAGGATAACACCCAAGATTGACCTCTGCCCTCCACGCACACCCGTGTGCACCTACCTTAAAGCCAGAACGTTTGGGGTTCGGGAGTCATTGCTAGGGAGTCTTGAGACAATCACTGTGAGTAAAGAGAACTCCCACATAATCTCCCTCTCCACTTCGCCTCACATTCTTTTATTTCTCAATCTCTCTCAGGAGATTGGCAGAGGCCTTCGACATCACTGACGATTCTGATCCTTTCAATGTACGTTCTTCAGCATCAAAATTCAGTGACAGTTTGAAAGACGATGCCAGGTATGTAACTGGTTATCCACTTTCCTCGCTGTGGCTGATGAGCACATGGAATTAGTATTATAAGCTATGGTAACCAGTTATGTGTTTTCCCCCATTATTAAGCCACATAAAGTAAGCCTATGTTGTAAGAAATGACATGTTTAGCTGTCCGGGCAGAACTCAACAGTGGTTAAGGAGTGATCCTCACGGGAGGAGTCTAGACCTCCCGAGGGCCATTAGGCTGAGCCACCTCTCACCTGTGTCACTTCACAAGGTCCTTATCTCGGGCAGTGCAGCTCCTGCTCTAGCAGTTGCTCTCCTCTGCACGTTCTCTGCAGTGCAGTGTTGTCCTCTCTGTACTGTGTGGGCAGACGGGGGGGTAGAGGTTCCCAGAAGAGCAAGAACAAGCGGAGTTAACCGCTGCCTTCTCCTTTCAGGAAAGACTTAAAGTTTGTCAGTGACGTTGAGAAGGAAATGGAAACGCTCGTGGAGGCCGTGGATAAGGTTGGAGTGCTCACGTCCAACTGGGCATTTCTCAGAGACCAGCTGGAGTTACAGAAAATATTAATAAATATGTCTCAGAAACACCGTTAGCCTAGAGGGTTGCAGGAGAAGGTTGCATATTTTCAGTACCAAGCCATTATCATTCGTGGAAACTTGGATTGCTTCCATCATAATAGAAAAGATGTCTACAATTTAAATGAGTGTATATTAAGAATAACCCTCAGTTGGACATGGTGTCACATGCCTTTAATTCCAGCACTCAGGAGGCAAAGGCGGGCAGATCTTTGTGAGTTCAAGGTCAGCCTGGTCTACAGAGTGAGTTCCAGGACAGCCAGAACTAAGCAGAGAAATCCTGTCTCATGGGAAACTGGGGTGGGGGGTCAACAGTAATAACTGAATGATTTCAAGTTCGAAAACATGCAAGGCCCTCAGGTGACTGAAATGTTGCCTGTGAGAGAGCACACTCTTATTTTCTCAGAGTTGGGACACAATTTCTTGTGGGGAGACTAAAGATGAAGATCAGGGGGACAGACTGCGGAGAATGGGCCCCAGTCTGCCAGGGATCTCAGCGTGAGAAGTGATGTAGTGACCTGGGCATAGTGATGAATGCCGTTTATCCCACCACGTAGGAGACAGACAGGTAGAGCTCTGTGAGTTGGAGGACAGCCTGATCTACATAGCAAGTTCCAGGATAACCTGGGCTACACAGTAAGATTTAATAAAATAATAATAATAACAAGCAGCAGCAGCCAGTACTGCTTTGGCTCCTTGTCCTCCAGTCACTGGGTTGCCACCTTCTCCTGTTTGTCACCCTGTCCATCTGCCTGCACATTATAAGTTACAGAGTGTGTCAGATCCCAGGCTCACACTCAGCAAACCTTTGAAATTCAGTCACAGGCTCATGAGATGACTCCACAAGCCTGACAACTTTAGTTTCATCCCAGGAACCCACAGTGAAAGGATAGAGCCAACTCCCAGCAGCATCACCCGACCTGCACAGTGTGCAGTGATAATGACAAAGGCGCCAACAGGAAAGCATAAAGTAAAAGCAGCCGTCCTTGGGCAGCTCCGTTCTTGTGGTGGTGAGGAGGAGTCTTGAGCTTGTTCTGATTCCAGGGCATGGAGATAATCGGTCCTCTCCCCTTCCAACCAGGGCAAGAGTAACAAGAAAAGCCACTGCTTCCCCCCCATGAACAGAGACCACCGCCGAATCATCCATGACCTGGCCCAGGTTTATGGCCTGGAGAGCGTAAGCTACGACAGCGAACCAAAGCGCAACGTCGTGGTGACTGCCATCAGGTTGGTTGACCTTGCTGTCACAGGGAGAGCTAGCTCTTCAGCAGGACAGGCAAGACGCTGGGACGTCACTGTGCTTTTATCATTTCCTCTCCTGGAGGAACGGAAGGGAAATATATACTTCTTTGTAATAGTCTTTTTACCATTACTGAAAGATCCAAGCCAGAGAGCAGAGTGCGCACCTCACCGTGCAGGGCTCAACTGCCCCCATTCAAGGCAGATGCTGAAGGTGTCCCTCTGCAGGTGGAGGAGTTGGAGTGGAATGCCAGCTCCTCACTCTGTGCTCCTCCCCGTCTCCTGCCTCTTCCGCTGACCTCCCTGGCTCCAGTCGTGGCATGGTGGAGACAGAAAGAATGCTGGACTCTGTCTGACTCCATGTTGTAACCAGAGAAAATGGAGGTGGTGGTGTGAGACAGGAAGGGACTGGAAGGACCTAGAATCACCATCAGAACCTGAGGGTGTTGGGAGAACTTCTCGGTGAAGAATAGTGAAGTGTGGCGTTGGAGGAGGTGGCTGCAGGGTGGGGGACTAGGGGGACAGATAAGGTGGTGGTGGGTGTGCTCGGCGGAAGGCGCTGCCCAGCAAAGGCTGGGTTTCTGGCTCTGCTGTTTCTGCTCGGGATTCTCTCTTCTCAGAGAATCTTTACTCTGCTTTACTCCTCACAGAGGGAAGTCCGTTTGTCCTCCTACCACGCTGACCAGTGTGATTGAAAGGGAGTCACAGACACGGCCTCCACCACCAATTCCTCATCACCGACACCAGGCAGACAAGTAAGGGCTCTTAGCTGCTTTCTCGTAGAGCTTGTGCCAACAGAGGAGCTGGGGTAAACTGCTGGGCTACAGCTGCCATTGCTGGCCTCCTGGGGCTTGTCTTGAAAGCGTGGTGTCCAATACGCATGGAGTGCGGCATCAGACACGTGTGGTTTCTCTCCCCTGTAGAGAAAGGGCTGACCATTCTTTGCTTTGGTTGCAGGGCTCCCGGGAGCAGTAATTTACAGAAGATACTGAAGGAGCCCGTGATCGACTACTTTGATGTCCAGGACTGAGAAGATAGATAGATTTAGATAGAAGAGTGATTCTGTGTAGTGGAGGAGACTCATTTGCCAGCAGATAAATCATGCTCATTCCTCCTGCCTGGCAGAACCCCAACACACATGCTGTCTTGTACGGATACAGCCAAAGCATGAGTGTGTCAGAACCCCGTCTGCTCCTGTCCACAGACCTCTGGCTGTGTGGCCACTGGATTTTTAATCGTGTGTTTGAAGAGGCTTCTCACACATCACTGTGATTACTAAGAGATTGGGGGAATATCAGATTTTATTTGGATAAATCAGAATTTTTATTCCAAACTGGCTTTGTGGCACCTAGCCATAGTCTGTTTGTCCCGTTTGTTCTGGTGGGCCTCACCTTCCTTGTGAGGAAAGACATGAAGTCCTGACCACTGGTAAACTGTGTCTGCAATCATGTGTCTTATACCTAGCCATCTTACCCGAAAGCTCCCAGATGTGTCTAGACTGGTTAGGTTGCTTTATAGAGTTCCGTTTTCTGGAATCCATGGCATTCTTTCAGCATGTCACCAAGCCTACCCCGGGACCTAATGGCAAGACATATGGTCTCTCATAATGGCAGGAACCTGGGACCAGCTCTCTGCCATGTTCACAGTGTGGCTCTCTGACCACGTCCACTACAGCCCTGAGTCCTCTGTAGAGGCTCTCACATAGACAGCGGTACTGGGTTGCTTTTTCCCTGGGCTTTTCAGCAGCCACGCTGACTCTCCCTGCATCTGAGCTCTGAACCACTGTTCAAATATTCAAAGTATGTGGACAGTCCAGAGTTTATGCCAAGCATCCTACTGTAGGCCTTCTTCAGTCTCCTTTAAAGCCACTGTGCCCATCTGTGTGTCCCCTCTTCTTCACAGGCTGGACTTCTCTCTTTGTTGTTGTCTTTTTTGGTTTTGGTTGCCCTGGAACTCGCTCCTGTAGACCAGGCTAGCCTCAAACCTACAGAGATCCACCCGCCTCTGCCTCCTGAGTGCTAGGATTAGAGGCATGTGCCACTACCGCCTGGCTTCTTTTTGCTTTAAAATAAACTTTGAGCCCCCCAAAACTTGAAATCATTAAACAAGGCACTTAATTTTTACTTGTATTTTGTTTATTGAGACCGGATCTCGCTAAGTTGCTTAAACCCGTTCAGATCTAAAACCCTCGACCGTCCCTCCTCAGCCTGAGTGCTGGCATTGCAGACTCTACCACCAAGGCCAGCTGAGAGACACGCAAGGCTACAGGAAAAACCACAGTCTCCATGGAAGTCACGGGGACATGGCAGCAGGGACAGGTGACAGGAGACAGGTGATGGCAAGAGCAGTCTCTCTCTTGGGCCTGTTCAGTACAGGGTCTGTGGCCTCACACAACAGGAAGTCAGCAGCTGTCGTCCAGGGGTCTTAGTGGGTGGTCTGTGCATGCAAGAGAGAGAAATCTGACTTCTGAGCTGAGGATCAGAGCCCTGGGAGTTCTAGCACCACCCCTGGTGGAGTGGGGCCTTCCTGCTTGACCTGGGACTCGAGGATTACAGGGGCCACAGCCTGGGCATCTGAGCACGGCCCTCAGGTCTTGTCTACACCACAAGTCACACGGACACAATGACACCTGTCGAGCCTCTCCTGGTGAGTGAGGAGAGAGCTAGTGCTGAGGCCTGGAGTGTCTGAAGACAACTACAGTGTACTTACATATAATAAATCTTTTAAAAAAAAAAAAAGTTCTGACTTCCCAAGCCATCTTAAAATTAAAAAGAGGAAGGTCTGAATTTCATCATAGACATGTCTCCCTGACCTCAGGCAGAAGTGTACGTGTGGGAGAAAGTGAAGGCTGCTTTGAGGCAAGAAGCCCAGGAGGCTACGGAAGTAGCTCAGCTGAAGTGGTGGGGCTGCCTCTAGGCGGAAATTCGGGTCAGGGAAGTAGGATTGTAAGCCAAGGGTCAGCAGGAAGCTTGTTTCTCTCTCGTCCCCAAGAGGAGCCCAGGCCCCAGTGAAGGCTTCAGTAGTCTATGGGTAGGAGATTCCCAGAGACTGAGTTCTCAGTAGTAATTTTACTGTCCAACATGGCTGGCCCCTTTCAACCTTAGAGCCATCCATGTGAACAGAGGGATGCTTTGTCTACAGCTGAAGAAGAGAAGCCTCACCGACGGCAGGTCTGTGAGAGACAGCTCTGGATCCTGCCTGGCCGTATTCCAAAGGCCACAGTAAAGAAGAAAGGCTTGGGAGCAGGGCCTGTCCTGTAGATTGAGCTAGATTGAGGATCTCGTCTAAAAGAAGAGACATGGCCAGACCAGGCCAGCACCTCGGCCTTCACTAACCTAACCTCACTCGCCCACACCCAAGAGAAAGTTCTCACACAGCTCATGGCCTCTACAAACATCTTCTGCACCGTCTCCCATGGCAGTTTAGAACCCAGGGTCCCACAGGAATTCTGGAAGCCACTCTGGTCCCTCGGCTGACAAGCTTGGAAGAAACAGAGTCGTTGGGATAACAGTGTGTGACCCCAGTCAGGTGTACAGGTCAGGAAGAAGGTACGTCTTGGAAGAGTGGGCTGGGGCCCTAGCTTCCATGAGTAGAACTCACTCGGAAGTCCTTTCCTATGGTCAGAAGCCTGCAGCTTCGTGTTCTTCTGGCACATAGACTTAGGACATGTGGCGGCAGAGAGCCCAGCTGAACACCAAGGCGACTGGGTTGGTGCCTCAGCTTGCTCTGACCCAGACTCTTTGCCTACAGTGGGTACCGGGTTCTGCATCCATAGGGCGGAGTGATGGCTCCTACCCATGTGCTGGGCAGGTTCTGCTTCCTCCCAGTGAGCCAATGATTCTCACCTGTGTGCCGTGCCAAGACATCCTAAGGGGAAGTGGAGAGTCGGCATGCCACGGCATCAGAACAGCTAAGCCACCAGCCCAGACCTGCACAGTCACAGTAGGTGGCGTGGGGGTGGGGAGAAATGGAGCCGTGGTCAAGTGGCCCTGGCAAGGCTGGAGCTTTCAGTGACCCCACTTTGCTCTCCTGCTGTGCCAACACAGCATAGTTGTGAGCAAAGGAGTCTAAAGTCCGTCTCTCCACCCTTTCCCAGGAATCTTTTGTAACAGTGGGTAGCAGTCACCGAGATAACCACCTGACGGGCACCAGGCTTGACCACCATGTTCATCTCTCACTCCTCAAAGCTAGAAAGTTATGTTACTTCCCCAAGGTTCCTCATGAACAGCTGGGAATCTGGGGTTCTCACTAGGTACGCTGTGTGCTCCCCCACAGACCCACAGGACAGAGCTCCTTTGGAGACTCTGTGGGGCAGGATGGTCCAACAGGTCTTGTGAAGTGGGCAAGAAAATGCAACAGAACAAGCTGAACCTCTCAGAAGACGGGACTTTTTCTAGAGTGGCCACTGGAGAGCAGTCCAGAACCCTAAGCCAAAGAGGGGTACTTACCCATCCTTGGGAAAGTATTGTAGTTCAACCTTTTTGTATTCTTTCTTTCTTTCTTTTCTTTTTGTTTCAAAACAGTTTCTCTGTGTATGTAGTCCAGGCTGTCCTGGAACTCACTCTGTAGACCAGGCTGGCCTTGAACTCAGAAATCTGCCTGCCTATGCCTCTGCCTCCTGAATGCTGGGATCAAGGGTGCGCCCCACCAGGACCTGGCAGTTCAAACTTTTTAGTAGCAGTTACAAACCATATTTTTGTCACATTTTCATTTCTTTGCTGATATTTTCCTCTATTTGTTGTTATATAGACACAGGGAGAAAACATAAACCATGCAACTACCCAAAGGAAAACTGTTCCCAGCAGAGGGAACAGCCACAACAAAGGGCTCTGCTTTGGAGCCATTACCATACACTGTAGAGAAACAAGACCCAAAGGCCATGGGGGAGCCAGTGACAGAGAAGAGCAGCTGTCCAAAAGATAACAAGCTTAATGGCGTCAGACCTCAGGCTTTACTGGCCAATGGAAAGCTTTGGGTAGGGTAATGTGTAAGATCTAACTCAAGAGCGCCCATTGTCTTTCCAGAAGACCCAAAATTTAGTTTCCAGCACCCTAATCAACACACACACACAACCTCCTCCAGCTCCAGAGGTGCCCTGTCCCTCTGGCTTCCACAGGTATGTACGACCCACATACAAAAAAAGGAACTTTAATAAAAATAAATAAGGGATCCAGCCCCTATATTAAGACTGCAAGGAAGAGCATCTTCAGACGAAGAGGCTATCATGCACTGGTGCCATCCAAGAGAGACAGCAGTGTCTGTGGTGTGTGGTGTGGCTGGATTCTGGATATGTTTTGCAGATAATAATACCTAAGAGGTTTGTTGACAACTACAATGTGGGATGTGTGAGAGAGAAGAGGCAGGGATGATTTCAAAGTTTGTCGCCAGAGCAGCTGAAAGATTGAATTTGCCATTTACTCAGGAGAGTGGGGGAAGAAGAGGCATTGGAGATGACAGTTTGGGGCTGTGGAGAGATGGCTCAGTGGTTAAGAGCACTGACTGCTCTCTTCCAAAGGTCCTGAGTTCAATTCCCAACAACCACATGGTGGCTCGCAACCATCTATAACGAGGTCTGATGCCCTCTTCTGGCATGCAAGTGTACATACAGATAGAGTGCTCATATACATAAAATAAATAAAAATATTTTTTAAAAAAGATGACAGTCTGCCAGATAGGAGCAATACATGGAATCTGAAGTCTCTGGAGACAGGACTGGGCTAGGGAGCTAATACATCGTGATTTTTAAAGGATGAAGAGGTCATGTCCGGAGAGTGGATAAAAAGGAAGAGATACTAGGACGGTCTCAGAACACTCTGTCAATCATTCAGGGCACAGGCCAGGACAGAGGACCAGGGCAATGGTGCCTCCAGCCTTCCCAGCCTTGCCCCCTCCTCCACCTTTGGTTCACAACCCTGAGCCTTGACCCGACCATTCCCTGGGTGTCTGATATGCAGGAGTTCTTACAGACACTACCCAGCCCCTTCTATCACAGGGAAATGATAATAGCAAAGTAAAAACAGAAACTCCTCTGTCTCCGAGACTCATCTTTATTTAACGAGTAAGCAAACCGAGGCCCTCGGAGGCTCAGCAGCCTGCCAGGGTCTCAGAAGTGGAGGCTTGAAATGTTTTGTTTTGAAACAATGTTTTTCTATGTTGCCCTGCTGCCTTCAAACCTCTTAATTCAGTCTCTTAATTATCTGGGACTAAATATAACTGCTTGTTTTGTGTGTGAGGGCATGAGAAGTGTGTGTGTGTGTGTGTGTGTGTGTGTGTGTGTGTGTGTTCATTTAATTGTTCCTGTATGTTACTTACATTCTTGTTACATATTATATTTGACAGTTTAAAGCCCAAAGCTAGCCGAGGTCATACCCTTGGGTGACCAGACACATGGCCCTTAGCATCCTTGAATGGAAGAGGACTGGATGGTAGTGGCGTAAAGGCAGCGAGCATGAAGCCCCCTGTGCCCTGCAGAAGCCCTGTCTTCATAGCACTGGCTATGAGGTGGGAGCTTCTACCTCAGGTCATACGGCTAGTGAAGGCAGAGCAGGGACTCAGATCCAGGTTGGTGGCTTCCTGTGATTTTAAGTGCTCCATGCTCCTTATATAGGATGGCTGGAATCTCTCTATGACCTACTCATTCCACTACAAGGTCAGTGCAGAGGTAGGTATGAAGTCAAAGCGAGTGGCCACAGACTCCTCACATAAAGGGCATCAGCATGAGGTGGCTGTTCCTACTTCCCAGCCCGAAAGACGCCATCTGAAGGTCAGTAAGACCATCCAGAACAGAGTGCAGCTGGCGTCTCCTAGAGAGAGGGGGAGGGCAGGCCAAACAAGGAGAAGGGACTCCTCCCAAAGCTGGACCATCAGGCTGAGACCCAAACCCTCTCCAGAGTCTGCGAGGGGCCTGCCGTGGGACTAGCTGTCCCTGCCTCACGTCTATGCCCCTTTGCAATAGCACACTCAACTGGAGAGGGAGCAGGATGGAGAGAGAGGTCATAACACAGGTCTAGGAAAGTCATCTAGGAGACCATGGAACACCAACAGATCCAAATCTCATTGTCCAGATGGGAAAACAAGGCCCACAGCCAGGTGGGGCCCACATCCAGTGTGTACTGGGTCAGGAAGAATGGGAAAGGGATGTATAAGGAACAAAGTTAAAAGCCCAAGGCCCCACAGGTGCTGTGACTCCCACCCCACCCATCCTGGCTGCTTCCTTCCTTCCTGCACTTGTAGGACCCCCTCTCAGGGACCCCCCTCAGGTCACCGGAGTCAGGGACTCACCAGAGACCTTCTTGTGGCAAAAGCATGAGGCAGTTTAATGGCGGAGCTCCAAGCCGATGCATACCTCACACAGGAGGTAGAGGCATCAACCACGAGGCTCGAAAACTAGGGATTTTTATGGGGTACGGGTGGGGGGGGGTTGGGGAGAATTGGCACGGTTACACGTGATTGGCTCATTTGAACGTCAGCAAGGCGGTTACAAGTCAGCGGAATGGTACGTGTGGGCTAGGGAATTTCAGGGGCCGGGGCTTATCGGGAAGGACAATACATCTGAGTGATATGCAACTTTAGGCACGTTAAACTAAGTCTTAACGAGGGGAGGGGTGGGGGTGGGGGAGGCGCTGTCCTGCAAGCCAGCCAAGGCCAAGTTCCTGCACTCCTCAGATGGCTGTTGAGTCGGCCAGAGTAGCCAAGGCCAGTTGACTTTAGTTTCAAGGCGACCTGGGCTTGTTTTTTTTTTTAAGGCAGTTTTTAACCTTAAGTTTTTACATTAAAAGAACCCTTTTATGTCTCACATTATTTGAACCTTGAATTTACACAATTTCCTTTTAAAGTTACATGAATCCCAGGCCTTAAATTTCATTTCCCTTTACGCTGAAACCTGGCTTTCTCCCCCCAGAGATTCCCTTACCTCTCCCCCACACTCGTCCTCTACCATCTCCTGGGCCTGGCCTCAGGCTCCCAGGCCTAACTTCTCTGACCTCATCCCCTTCCCGCCCTTCACTACCTTTGCACAGCAGCACAGTGACTCCTCCAGCCTCCCAGGCGTGGGCTATGCACTGGCTTCACCTTCAGCCTGGCAGGGCTCTTCCCTCAGGACCCACGTGGCTTACTGTGTCATCTTCCCACTGCCTTAGCATCATTTCTCACACACCATGGATTGTACAGGAATATAAATGACAGGAGAGCAAGGATGTCCTTGTGTCTCTAGCCCTTTTAAGCTCAGTGATGTCTGCCCCGGTGTAGACTTTCAGTCAGTATCAACTGAGAATGGAGACAACTGATCTGTGGATGGGGTCAAGGCTCTTGTGACCTGACACTGAAACTGCAAGGTGCCAGTCATGGTAGCACAGGCCTGGGATGCCAGCAGGAGGGTTAACAGTTAGAGGCCGAATCTCAAAACAACAAACAAAAACCTTATTTCCAGTGTGATGGCTTAGCAGGTAAAGACACCTACTTGGATAGGGGGAAAGAATCAATAAATTCAGGCTATAGTGTGGCTCTCAGTTCTAGTAAGGGACACTTGCTAGACACCACATTGCTGTCTGCACTTCTGGAAATTGATCTCTGACCTAACCGGCATGACTATCTGTGATCCCCCCTCTGATCCCAGAACCCTTGGGGCAGCCCTCTCCCTATTCCTTAGCTCCTTCCCTGCAAGGATCTATTCCCACCCAGCAATACACACACACACACACACACACACACACACACACACACACACACACACAGGAATGTACATATACACACATGTGCACACAAGCACACACAGGCACACATTCACACACACACACACACACACAGGAATGTACATGTACACACATGTGCACACAAGCACACACAGGCACACATTCACACACACACACAAACACAAACACACACACACACACACGTACATACACACGTGCACGCGCACTGAAGTCCCCAGATGCAAAGGCCTGGCCTCTTGCATCATGCATTCCCAGGACCTGCACACAGTAAGGACTCAGCAGCTGGAGACAGTAATGGCAGGACAGAGGGATACTGTCTTCTGAATCCAGACTGACGTCACCAACAGTTGGTCCTCCAAGCGAGCCTTCCCTCCAGCTCAGGAGGCTTTTTCATGTCCCTTACCCTGTTTGAAAGATTTTCCTGCTTGGTCCCTCCTTCCCACCTCTGGACTCAGTTCCTCCTAGTGGCTGGAAGGAAGAAATTAGAGGCCAACCCTTAAAAGCGTTCACCCCATACCAAGCAATACTAAGAAAATTAAAAAATGATTCTGGAAATGGGTTTCAAGCACTTTTCAGTCAAGTGTGGTGGTGCAGGCCTTTAATCCCAGCACTCAAAAGGCAGAGGCAGATGTATCTATGTGAGTTACAGGCTAGCCTGATCTACATAGCAGAGTTCCAGGTCAGCCAGAGTAATGGTGAGAGCCTGTCAAAGGAGGAAGAAAAGCAGAAGGGGGAAAAAAAAAGGAAGAAAAAGAAAAGGAGAAATTTGCACATATGTACACACACATACGTATCACAGATGGAAGGCACACAGACACACAGTACATATGTGGTATTAAAATTTTTATTTAAGAAAAAATTGGGGCTGGGCAGTGGTGGCGCACGCCTTTAATCCCAGCAGTTGACAGGCAGAGGCAGGCGGATTTCTGAGGCCAGCCTGGTCTACTATAGAATGAGTTCCAGGACAGCCAGGGCTACACAGAGAAACCCTGTCTCGAAAAACCAAAAAAGAAAAAAAAAGAAATAAAGAAAGAAAAAGCTGGGGAGCTGGGATTTAAGTTAGTTATAGATATTACCTAGCATACACAAGGCCTTAGGTTTGATCCCAGCACCACATATAAGCTGGGAATGGCTGTACACACCTGTAATCCCAGAACTCAGGAGGTGGAGGCCAGATGATCAAGCGTTCATGGCTAACCTTGGTTATATAGAGTTCCAGTCAAGGCTAGCCTGGGCTACATAATTTTAAGGAAAACGGGTGGAAACCGTCAGAGACCCCCAAATCTGATCCCCCATCAGCTACCTCCGGTCTTTTTCTCACTGTTCCCCCAACACACAAACTGATGCATAAAAGCCCTTTATATCACTCACTCTGAGCCCCCAAAGTAGACATTCCCCCTTGACACCCCACCTCCTAGAGCTGGAAAGAGCTGGAGTCTTCTGACCCTATGCTCTAGTGCTCAGAAAAGAGTCCAGAATCACCCTGGAATATGCCAGGCAGGGTAGTAAATGCCTGTATCCTCAACACTCAGGAGAAAGAGGCAGGAAGATCACAAGTTCAAGGCCAGCCTGCTCGACACAACAAGTACCAGGCTGGAATAACTCAGAAGCTCCCAGAAAAACCTAGGAGGGAGTTCAGCTGCAGGAGATCCCAAGGAGTGGGGGACCACTGATAGGAGGTGTGCTTTATTGCAGTAGGGTTGTGGTCAAAGATAAGCTCTACTTAGAAGCTCTCTAGAGGCACAGAGCCACTTATGTTCGCAGAGGCTGCATTCTTGGATGATGCAGTTACCTTCTGTTCTCTTGCTGTAAAATTCTCCAGTCTCTGAGGACCCTGTGGTATGCTGGGGTGAATGAAGCCCAGGTATACAATGCCACCTATGTAGGAGCCCAGAAGGGGTGCCACCACCGGCACCCACCACCAGTTGTTCCCGGCTCTGCAGACAAAAAGAAGGAGACCTGCTGAGGACACCAATGCCCGGGATGCCTCTTGTATCCAGCTCAGACCAACATAGGGAGACCATCTACCCTAAGGGACTCTTGTCCTTAGCCTGATCCAGGGACACAGTTGATGGTCCAATATCAGGATCTGCAACTGAAGGTCTTTGGGGTCCCTCCTCCTCCCATTCCACCTGAAGGCTTCATAAGATTCTTCTGTGTGCACCCCAACAATTCACACCTCTGCATGCAGGGACCCCCCCCAGAAAGCTGATGGGAATGGGGTCCAGCAGGGGTTGTACCTGAACACTTGTTTGCCCCAGCCAGCAATGAAAGTGAAGAACCGGGGAGGCAGGTCACGGGATGGGTTGATTGCATATCCCGAGTTCATGCCTAGCGACACCCCAAGGACCGTAACAAGGATGCCTATCACGATGGGTTCGGTCCCTTGAAGTGCTGGACTGTTGTTCTTGTCTGTGATGGCGAAGAGACACAGCTGCAGCATCCCAGTCACGAATGCCTGGGGAGTAAATGCCAGAGCAACCCACTGGGGGGCAAGTCCCAGGCGCTCAGCGGGACCCCAGATCTGCAGTGGCAGAGATGTGTCTTGGAACGATCCCGTGCAGAGTTCTTCTGCTCTCTTTCTCATGCGGGACTTGAGGTGGGAATTCCCTGGTCACTGACCTCATCCAGAAAGCCCCGCCACAGTGTCATGTGTTCAGGAAGATAGGTGGCAAAAATGTTTGCCGTGGACTTGGAACCTGTCACCAATAGGTCTCCGCCTGCAAAGTGGTCAATGGCGCCTGTGGAGACAAAGATTGAGCTAATCCCCACTGGGGTCCCAGAAAGGAGGGTGTAACATACGTGGCTGGGGATAGTTCAATGGCTTTACTCTGCTAGGGTTTGGGGGCTTGTGTGTGGGGGATTGGTTGGTTGGTTGCTTGCTTGCTTTTTTTTTTTTTTTTTCTTCTTCTTTCTTTTTCTTCCAGAACAGGATAGCAAGATGGAATCCAGCCATGCTTCAGAAAAAGAGGCAGGAGGTAGACAATCCAGGAAGACTGCTCACCATAGAAAATTAAGTAGGTGGTAGCTGCTGCTGAGAAGGAGCCCAGGAACTGACCCAAAACGTATACAGGGAACTTCTTCCAGGCCATTCGGCCTAGCGCGCAATTGGTGAAAGTCACCGCGGCGTTCATGTGGGCCCCTGTGGGTGCAGTGGGGAGAAAAGAAAAGAAAACAAGCAACTGTGGATGACAGCAACTGTGAATAGGAGTTTATGGGATGTTCTCCGTGAAAAGACCGCACACAGCGTTTCCATCTCCATTTCTACCATAAGACAAGTGTGGGAAGAGAAGCTTAATCTTTTGCCGAAGATAACCCAGCTAATCAAGATGATGAGTCAAAGGGGTCCATGGAGAATCTGGGAAGACAGGGGCAGAGGCCAGGGTGTCACCGAGGTCCTCCTCCCTCTGAGTCACCTAAAGGTGACTCCTCTAGCTGTGCCAGGGAAGGGGCTGAAGGAGGCCGAAACAACCTCAGGGAAGATGTGGCCTTGCCTGTAAGGCCAGTATGGGCTCACTCACCAGAGATGCCGCCTGCCACATGGACTCCCATGGTCACTCCGAAGCCAAAACCCAAGTTGACACCGAGATAGCTGCCAAACTTTTCTCCTAGAACCATGTGAGCCACAGAACCAAGGCCAAACACCTGCGAGAGAGGGCTTCTGAGGGAGTGGCCTGCCCAGCGTCCTCCAATGCCCCGCCCCCCTCCCCCGTGCTCTCAACCCCGGTCCTCCACAACGCCACGTATAAAGATCCTGCCTTGCCTTCTCTCTATATATAAACTGTTCTCCTTGCCTACCTAGTGAGGCCTCTCAGATCTGAGTCAGGGAGAGCCGAGTGACAGCGATAAAAAGGATTCAGGTAGAGGATCGCACACCCCGAGGCTAGAGCTATGACAGTCCAGAGCCACCTGAAGTGAGGGGTAGGAACAGGGCTTCAAGGGAGGGACAGCTGCTGTGAACCCCCACCCCCCGCATCTCGCTCTACAGGCTTACCTAAGGAGGTTCTAAAAGTCCAAGTGAAACATCATTTGCCCTATTCCACAGATGGGCTACTTGAAGCTTAGAAAAAAAAAATGTAATGACCTATTCAAGGTCACATGACATGAGACACGCTGAGTCAAGCATGAATCTAGGAAGCCATCTATATCTGTCCTTACTAACAGGAATGCCCTTTGTGTTCTTAGGAAGGCTAACCCTCTGCCTGGAACTGGTTCTATATCATAAAACATTTAAGGGACCAGACCAGAGAGATGGTTCAACAGGAGAAGGGATTCACCACCAAGCCAGACCACCTGAGTCTGATCCTAGAACCTACATAACGGAAGGAGGGAGCCAACTTCAAAAAGTCATCTCCCCAGCGTGGTGGTGCATGCCTTTAATCCCAGCACTCGGGAGGCAGAGGCAGACGGATCTCTGAGTTTGAGGCCAGCCTGGTCTACAGAGTGAGTTCCAGGACAGCCAGAGCTACACAGAGAAACCACATCTCAAAAAAAACAAAAACAAAAACAAAAACAAAACTCAACAACAACAACAACAACAACAAAAACAAACAAAACAAAACAAAACAAAACAAAACAAAAAACAGTCACGGGCTGGTGAGATGGCTCAGTGGGTAAGAGTACCCAACTGCTCTTCCGAAGGTCTGAAGTTCAAATCCCAGCAACCACNTGGTGGCTCACAACCATCCATAACAAGATCTGATGCCCTCTTCTGGAGTGTCTGAAGATAGCTACAGTGTACTTACATATAATAAATAAATAAATCTTTAAAAAAAAAAAAAGTCACAAAGTCATCTTCTGACTTGCACAGGTGTGATACGGCACACACGTGCTCACATGTACATGCACAAAGACCCATAAACGCTAAGATAAATAGCATGTGATAAACTTTTAAAGAGAAAAAAAATACTTACACTCAGTCAGTCCTTCCTTCCCAATGTCAGTGTGTTTTGTACATGTGCTGTGAATAGATCCCTAATGGTCAAGCTACTGGAAATCGGAGTGTAGAGATGTGTCCTCTGGCATGGCAGGCACTGGCCAGGTGTGGCTGGCACCTGCTGGAGCGTGGCTCCTACAAACTAAGATCTGCGGTGGTATAAAGCTGCACAGGATTTCACAGACTTGCAATCAGAAACGAGGACCGCTTTAGCAGTTTACCATTGGCAACATGTTGACACAAAGTTTGGGATATATGGGTTAAATACAACAGTGATTTAAAATGGTTCCACTTGTTCCTTTTATCTTTTTTTAATGTGGCTACTACAAAATATTAAATTACATTTCTGATTCAGTGTATTTCCCTTGTACAACTTTGTTTGTGATAGGAAAAAAAAAAAGAATAATTGTGGTTATGAGAGCTAGAACCAACTCCATCTGGGGATGAGGCTGCCAAGGGAGCGCAGGGCGGGGGGGGGGGGCACAGAATTGAACCTGTGTGGGACTCATGGTGGGAGTCAGAATCCGGCTGGAACATTTATCAAAATGAAAGAATGTCATGAACACAGCTGGGTGGGGAGGTGGGGGGTGGGGTGACACACCCCTTTAATCCCAGCACTCAGGAGGCAGAGGCAGGTGGATCTCTGAGTTCAAGACTAGCCTGATCTACAGAATGAGTTCCAGGTCACCCCGGGCTACACTGAGAAACCATGTTGAAAGAAAGAAAGAAAGAAGGAAAGAAAGAAAGAAAGAAAGAAAGAAAGAAAGAAAGAAAGAAAGAAAGAAAGAAAGAAAGAAAGAAAGAAAGACAAAGAAACAAAGAAAGAAACAGAGAAACCAAAAATCGTCATAAACACCAGGGTGAGCTGGCATTCCAAGAAGAGCAGGGTCAGCTCTACTTGGCAGCCTGACTCACGTGTATAAAGGTCTAACTAGCATTCCTTTGGGTGTGACACTCCAAAAGTCACTCGGATTAAGTGCTGTGTGGTTCAGGCCCCTGGGGACAGTGGCTGAGTCTCAGAGATTGAGAGGCAAATGGTAGGAAGGAAAAGAATTTTTTTTGTTTCATTTTGAGTTTTGGACACAAGGTCTCACTATATTGCCCAGAATAGCTTCAAATGCTTGAGCTCAACTTCTCCATCCCCTGCAGGCACACCCCACTGCGGTGTCCAGCAAAGATAATGTGGAGGGACGGGGGTGTGGGGTTCTTGTTTGAGGTAATAAGGGTGGAACCCAGGCCCTTGTTCTGCCAGTGAGCACAGCCCCACCAGATAAAAGGAGTCAGAAGGAACATGTATAGACTGCTGGTGTGATCGAGTCCATCTTGTGTTGTTAGGGAGAGAGACTTAGAGAGAGAGAGAGAGAGAGAGAGAGAGAGAGAGAGGTTAAAGAGTGAAACAGATGAAGTTCCTGGGTGAGTAGGTGTGGGTGACTGGAGGGAGGGCATCTGCTTTAGCTGAGGGAGGAGGGAGAGCATCTGCTCTAGCTGAGGGAGGAGGGAGGGCATCTGCTCTAGCTGAGGGAGGAGGGAGAGCATCTGCTCTAGCTGAGGGAGGAGGGAGAGCATCTGCTCTAGCTGAGGGAGAAGGGTACATGTACAGGTAACAGGTAGGAAAGCAAGGAGCTGCAGGGAGCCCCCCATGATAATTTTCTCTGGTGAGCTGGAGCTCAAACAGCTTTCAGGGGCAGGGCACAGTTGGGAAGACCCAGGCCTAGCGTGGTGATGCACGCCTGTCATCCCAGCACTCCAGAGGCAGAGGAGTCTATGCTGAGTTCAAGGCATTGTGTTCACATAGTATATGCCAGGCCTATAAATACAGTGAGGCCTTGCCTCTAAAAAAGAAAGGCGTGAGCTAAGGAGATGGCTCAGCAGTTAAAACATGTACCAGGCAAATGTGAGGATTTGAGTTCAAATCCACTGAAACCCACTTAAATGTTGAAGGGTGTGTTGGCCCACCAGTAACGCTAACCTCAGAAGGCAAAGACAGGGAGTAGCCCTAGAGCGAGCTGGCCAGAGAGACTAGCCACGTCGGCAAGCTGTAGGTTTGGCTGAGAGACCCTGTCTGAATGAGAGAGATGGGAGGGTGATGAGCCTCACCATTGATCTTGGTCTCCACATGCATGTGCACACCACGTGTGAAAAATGGGATAAAACAAGCAAGCCATGCCTGTGATCCCACATTCGAGGCTAACCTGATGGCATGGTGAGACCTTATCCAAAATAAAAAATAAATAAATAAAAAAGCT
>NC_034611.1:46833716-46848025 GCF_900095145.1 Mus pahari
CCCGGGGGCCATTGTGGAGGTGTGGGTGGACCTGAAGCAGCAGAGCAAGCCAACAAACAGAAAGGAGATTCAAGTCTGCCTCCTGCCCATCTGCCCTTCAACTCACGACTGAGTTAATGGGTAACCCAGTCGCCTCTCCCCAGTACCTTCTCCTGCCCAGGGCAGTAGAGAGAGCTGGGATGAAGGCATCCTAGAGCTGTAGGGACACGGGAGGTAAGATGACTCGGCTAGCCCTCTTCTTCCTTCTGCCCCAGACTGAACAGGCAGGAGGGGGTGTACCAAGGTGGCCGCTTTGCAAAGGGGGTGGGCAGGGGACTGAAAGTGCAGTCTGTTTGGGGGCGGAGGCAGGGTCTGGGGTAGATGGGAAACGGAGCTCGTTGTGTCTGTCTCTCTGCAGAGCTTGGGTTTAGGAACATTGGGGGAGGGGGGGAGCTCTGCCCACGAGGTTTGGCAAAATCTGATGCTGGGCTCTACAAACAGCACAGAAGCCTGAAAACAAAAACTAGAGTCTTCAGAAGGGGGGGAGGGGCCCAGCAAATGCACTGGGCTTCTACAGCCAGGCCAGCACAGAGATGCTTGGCAGTGAATGGATGAAGGAGCAATGGGGAGGAGGAAAGGAGAGGCAGGGTCTCATCTCCCCGAGGACCCTCAGTGCCAGGCCGACAGACGTGCACGATCACTGGCTGAATAACCTACCAAGAACTGGGCAATCTATTTCTCACTCTTAACCAGATTGATGCCAAAGCCTTCCTAAGGAGCCTGACACTTGATAAACTTTTGTTCAATAAGAGCTTTGTTTGAAGCCGGGCAGTGGTGGCGCACGCCTTTAATCCCAGCACTCGGGAGGCAGAGGCAGGCGGATTTCTGAGTTCGAGGCCAGCCTGGTCTACAAAGTGAGTTCCAGGACAGCCAGGGCTACACAGAGAAACCCTGTCTCAAAAAACCAAAAAAAAAAAAAAAAAAAAAAAAAGAGCTTTGTTTGGGGACTGGTGGGACGGCTCAGCAAGTAAGAGAACTGACTGCTCTTCCAAAGGCCCTGAGTTCAAATCCCAGCAACCACATGGTGGCTCACAATCACATGTAAACAGCAACAGTGTACTTACATATAATAATAAATAAATCTTTTTTTTTTTCCGAGACAGAGTTTCTCTGTCTCGGAATATAAATCTTTTTTTAAAAAAGAGCTTTGTTTGATGGACAGACAGATGGAAAAATGAGTTTTAGACACCGGTGTCTGTTAGGGGATACAGGGCTGGCGTCTGGAGAAGGTGCTGGGTCTCAGGGATGAAGAGGAACAGGACAGGTGTGACTAGGTGGGCCATCGGGAAGGGAAGTGGGGGGACACAAAGCCTAGGTATTTAAGGTATCAATGCCTAGATGAGATCCATGGAGAGGGAACATTAGGACGTTACCCTTGACTTCTTGCTGGAGCTGAGGAGAAGGGGACCCCTGTCTAAGCTGAGACCACAGGAAGACGAGAGAGGCTGGGAGGTGCGGAGAAGGTTTTCACCCGGCGTCGAGCTGCTGGTCTTATGAAGTAGGTCTAAAGCCAAGAAGGGAGACATGGCTGAGACAGCAAGGTCGTCAACGCAGAGGGAGCCGCTGGGTTGAGTGAGAGGGCACAGAGGGCGAGCATCTGTACTCTCGTGGCACTCAGCGATGAGTTGGAATAAGCATGCTTGCCTGAGAGAGCAGTGAGGACCTCAGAGATCTAGAAACCAGAGGAAGGGCACTAGGAATGCCTCGGTGGCCGCTGCGCAGGGAGTGGGACGAACCCTGACTAGTGCAGGCTCTGTCATCACCAAGAGTCAAAGGTGATGGATTTGGGTCAGCTCATTGCCATTTACACAGGGCAGACCGAGCCTGCTCACCAGTCCGGTATCCTTCATCTTGATCTTCAGAGCTTCCCTTAACCTGATTATCAGCTGTGCTGTGGGACATCAGACACAAGAGGGCTGCACGGCATGGGGGGCCACTGTGTGGGAGGGAAAGAAGGGGCCTAGGAGAGCAGCTGCCCTGAGGGGAAGGCTGGGGACAGGACAGGAGCGCAACTGAGTTGCTCTGGGCCAAGGATGGGGGCTAGAATTGGGGGTATGGGGGATAGTGACCACCCCAGCAGGTCTGTTTGAGCCATTGTTTTTCTGAGTTTTAGACGCTGTGGTACCAGAGAGGAACCTAGGGCTGAGTGAGGGACTCAGAACATGGTCCCATAGTCCCATTAAACCTCAGTTTCTCGCAGGAGAAGCAATCAAGACAGCGCTATCCCAAACCGAGGCGAGCTGGAGGGAGGAGGGAGGGGAGAGGGAGGAGGGAAGAGAGTGCCTCAAGCAATCGTGAAAGTGTCCTGTAGTCCCACCCCCCCACACACACTACTCATGCTACCCCAGAACCCTGGACCTCAAGACCAGGCTCCTCAAAGGCCCTGTTGGCCTCCCCAAGTCTGCCATCTACTTAGTTTTGCTAAAGTCGGCTCTCCCACCTCCCTAAAACTTACCCTGTATTCATTCCATCCTCCTCTCAGACTGTCAGGTTAACTCCCGAGTTGCCCTCAGCCAGACTCTGCCCAATTTTCTCTGGATGAAGCATCAATTTATATCCATACCCTTAAAGTGCCTGAGGAGGACTCTGGGGAAGGCGCCAGCAGCCGACCCATCTCTGACCTGCCTCCCTTCTGCCCAGTCTGTTTGCTCTCCCCTCCTCCCTCCACGGGGGGCCTTTCTGATGGTGCGGCCCAATGCACCCTCCCACCCTCTGCTCCACTCAGCCGCTCTGATCCTGCCACAGCCAATCTGTCCGTGTCACACAGCCACACGGGGCTGAACCAGGACGGAGAGTCATACTCCAACTCCTGATGAACTTTCTTTCCCAAACAGTCCCTGCTGGGCTTGCCCCAAGGAGGCTCCCCTGTCCCAGCCTACCTGCAGCCCCGCACCCCTCACTGCGTCTTTCAGCCTCGGTCTCAGCCCCTCTGTTAACGTTACAGCTGGTCTTGATTCTGTTTCTCCATCACCGAGGCAGACTCAAGCTACAACTGAACTGTAGCTCTGCAGTCTCAGTTAGAGCCCGCCTCTCGGCCCTCCCCGGGGTGGCTGTGAGTTCTGTTGCTGCTCCTCCGGGGGAGAGGTCAGTAGGGCAGGGGTTTGGCTCATGCCACTTAAGCCAAGTCCACCATACACACTGCCCAAAATAGCATCTCTGCTCTTGCCAGTAGCACCGTGGAGAGTTCTGAGGCAGCCCTTGTGAGGTCAGAGGTGGCGTTCCAGGTGTGAATTCTGGGCCTCATAGTCCCAGAGGAAAGGCCAGTACTACATGCCAAGTGTCTGGCTTATCTCGAAGACCAGAGTCAGAGGTAGCCTGCAGAAGGCCACAGAGGTTCCTGAGACCCAGGCTATAGAGAAAGCTGTGTAGAAGGGGATGTAGATAGACGTTTCCAGAAATTAACAGAAAGGTGGAAGGACTGGAGAAACAACCCTGGGTCAGTCCTCAGAGAGCCCGCAACCTGAAGCAGAGGGAGGAGAATTAGACCCTCTCCTCAGGGGTCCCCATCTTGGAGAAGATGAAAAAAAGCCAGACCTGGTTTCCTGCAGCCCCCATTCCAAATCCTGTCTTCTGGACACGGCCTCTCTTAGGAAAGGTATGCCCAAGGCTTTATGAGAAACAACCAGGCTAGCCCAGTACGGGGCTGTTGGCTCAAGGCAGCAGTGGGATCTCAACTATGGGAGTGAGGTCAGAGGGAGCCGAAGACCACCCGCAGCCAAAGAGGTCCTCTGGGTTCAGGGGCCTGCTGGGGCCAGGAAGAACAGGCAGGCATACACGTGTCAGCAGGGGCTGCAGTGCCAAAGCATGAAGGTGGATGCCTGCCATCAAGAGGTGGGTGATAGGCAGGAAGCCCAGGGAGACACACAGTAGTACCTTCCATGGGAGACGTTATAAGACTTTGTTGTCCAAAAGCCCTGTGTGGGAGTAAGACCGTCTTCTAGAGATCGCTGAACAGGGTGGCAGGTGTCTGTAGCCTGTACCCACGAGGTAGAGACAAGAGGAACACATGTTTGAGCACAGCCTGGACTGCCTAGAACTCCAGGCCCTCACTACACAGTAATCCCAGCATTGGAAAGCAGGGAAATGGGGTGAGACTGGTCTACAGAGTGAGTCCCAGGCCAGACGATGCTCTACACAGTCAGAGTCTGACTCAGAGTCGAAGAGTCACGTGCCTACAATCAGGAGTTCAAGGTCACTCTCCACTACACAGTAAGTTTAGACTAGGCAGCCTGGGCTGTGGCTATATGAAACCTTAACTCAATTTTATTTCAAGGCAGGGTTTTTTGTTTGTTTGTTTGTTTGTTTAGCCCTAGCTATCCCTGGAACTTACTTTGTAAGCAACCCTAGCCTCAAAGTCGGAGGCCAGCCTCTGGAGCTGCCTCTGCCTCTGGAGCGCTGGGCTTGAAAGCCGTGGCCACCACCCTGCAGAGGCCAGTTCTTTATACACACACCACACCACACACACACCTCCATTCAGGTGAAACCAGAATTGCTGTCTGCCCTACACTAAACAATTTCAGGGAGTTGCCAGTAAATTGAGGCAGACTTAAGAAAAGTAGCTTAGGGGCTGGAGAGATGGCTCAGTGGGTAAGAGCACGGACTGCTCTTCCAGAGGTCCTGAGTTCAAATCCCAGCAACCACATGGTGGCTCACAACCATCCGTAATGAGATCTGATGCCCTCTTCTGGTGTGTCTGAAGACAGTTACAGTGTACTTATCATAAATAAATAAATAAATAAATCTTTTTAAAAAAATAAAACAAAAAGAAAAGAAAAGTAGCTTAGTTTATAGAAAGTTTACCCTGTGTGTGAGCAGCATATTAAAAGAATGGGCAAGCCGGGCAGTGATGGTGCACGCCTTTAATCCCAGCACTTGGGAGGCAGAGGCTGGTGGATCTCTGAGTTTGAGGCCAGCCTTGTCCACAAAGTGAGTTTCAGGACAGTCAGAGCTCCACAAAGAAACTCTAATCTTGAAAAAATAAATAAATTTTAAAAAGAAAGAAAGAGGTGCTCGCCCCCTTGGTAGCACATATCCTGAAATTGGAACAAACACAGAGAAGATTAGTGTGGTTCCTGCACAAGGATGATATATGTCAAAGGATGGCATATTTTGTTGTAAATTTTGTTTTAATTGAGCTTTGGCACAGTTACTTTTAATGTTCTAGAGGCTGGACTTGTGTTGGGAAGTAAAACTGAACCAAGACTGGGGGGGGCAGAGAAAAGGAAAGGAAAGGAGAAAGGAAAGGAAAGGAAAGGAAATAGGAAAGGAAAGGAAAAGGAGAAAGGAAAGGAAAAGAGGAAAGGGAAAAAAACTAAAAGAAAAACAGGAAAAGGGAGCACAGTAGAAAGAGGAAACTCTGTCCTCTAGAGGGCGCCAAAGACCTGGCCATGACTGGAACTCTCCTAGCCGGCCACATCCTTCTGCCAAAACAACTCTTCCAGAAGTTCCTGATTGTAGCCAGAGCAGCTAAAGGTTCTGGCTCGCTCCGTAGCAGACCCTAAGTGGGTTCAGATGCTGCGTTTCTTCCAGGAAAGGAGAGTTGCACCCTGGAAAAGAGGAACACCTGCTTTCATCGCCCTTTGAGTCTATCCAGTCAGAGATGAGTTCCAGAGTGAGCTATGGGCCGTGGGATGGTGGCGCACGCCTTTAATCCCAGAACTCAGGAGACAGGGGCAGGCAGATCTCCGAGTTTGAGGCCAGCCTAGTCTACAGAACAAATTCTAGGACAGCCAGGGTGTCACAGAGAAACATTTTCTTGGGGGGTGGGGGAGCTATGGAACTGGGTGTGGAGGTGCACACACGATCTCCGCGTTCGGAAAGCCTGGGGCAGATGTAGTGAGTTTGAGGATGGCCTGAGCAACACCGAGGAACTCTGAGTCAAATCAGCGAAGCTGGGATCTTCTCTGAAGCCAGAAGCTGGCTGTTAGACTAGAAAGAGAACGGGAATGTGTCAGTCTAGAGAGTCAAGAGTCTTTCAGAGAAAGTGACATGGAAGCCAGATCCTTCAAGATTCAGCCAGGGAGGAAGCGAATGACTCTTAGAGCTGTCTCAACCGAGGCCTGTGAAAACCTAACCTGGAAACGGAGACCGGCTTACAGAGGGTGCGGGATGGGCTGGGGTTACCATGAAATGCTTTACCTGGTTTTCGATGCTATCCCAAGAACCAAGCAGCCTCTAAAGAGATCTAAGCAAGGAACGCTAAGCGTAGAGCTTCTTGGCTTCCTATATCCCGAGCCCTGAACTTCTGGCAAACTCCAGAGGAGGGCCCAGTCAGTGAACAGGTGACCAGGGGCTAGGACCTTGGGTACAGGGGGACTTGGAAGGAATGGGTGGAGGGAGATGGGAACGTAGGCCCTGGGCTGCCCAGAGGCTATGGATCTGGCCAGTAGCCACACTGAGGGGAGCTGTGGAGGGGCCGGTGAGGCATGTGTTTGTGAAGGGTTACCTGGGAAAGCTGGCAAGATGGAAGGTGGTCTCTGCTGGAGGCAGGGAGTTCCACAGTGCAGAGCCAGGGGGATGGGGGGGAGGCAGCACAGGGGCCAGGAGGGAGGGAGGGATTGGAATAATGAATCGCACTAGTCTGGACAGGACCAATGCAGATAACTGGGCACAGAGAAGACCCACCAGAGCCCTTTCTCCTAGGGATAGGCTCAGTGCAGGGCTACCACATCCAACACAGCTAAATGTGAATTTCAGAGAAACAGTATTTGCAGTGTTTAGGCTATACATATAGTAAAAATGATTTTTTTCATTGTTTCTTTGAATACTGTGTGTGTGTGTGTGTGTGTGTGTGTGTGTGTGTGTGTGTGTGTGTGTGTGTATGTGTGTGTATGTGTGTGTGTGTACAGTAGGAATCAGTCTCTTGGTGCTTCACTTGCTGTGATAGTGTCTGTCCTTTTTAATCCCAGCACTGGTGAAGCTGAGGTAGGAGGGGTACCAAGATTTGCAGCCAGGCTGAGCTACATAGCAAGTAGGGAGCCAGCTAGGCCTGTATAACAAAGCACGACTGTCTCCAATCAACAGAGCCAGAGTCCCAGCACCCACAGGGCAGGAAACAACGGTCACTCCAGTTCCAGGGGAACTGACTCCCTCTTCTGGCTTCTGTGGGCACTGCATGTAGTGTGCAGGTACTTGCAGGCAAAACACCCATACGAACGCCCACACACATAAAATAAATGAAATATAAGGGGGAAAAAAAGAATGGTGAGATGGCTGCGTGTGTCAAGGCATTTTCATACATGCCTGATGACCTGAGTTCTCTCCCGGGACTCAGTGGAAGAAGAAAACTGACCCACAGGTTTGTAGAGGAGTAGCTTTGACTCTGTTTCCTGACACTGACCAATTGGGGGAAAGGATAAATAAATAAAGATAAAGATAAAAAGCACAAACAAACTTTGCAAAGTGGCAGTATCATGGCAAATGAGATTTATCTGAGGCACTATTTTTGCTAACCAAAAAAAAAAAAAAAAAGTACAAACAAAAATAACCAGCGTGCTGGGCGTGGTGTCACATGCCTTTAATCCCAGCACTCGGGAGGCAGAGGCAGGCGGATTTCTGAGTTCGAGGCCAGCCTGGTCTACAGAGTGAGTTCCAGGACAGCCAGGGCTACACAGAGAAACCCTGTCTCGAAAATAAATAAATAAATAAATAACCAACGTGGGGGGGTATAGGGAACTTTCGGGGTAGCATTTGAAATGTGAATAAAGAAAATATCAAATAAATAAATAAATAAATAACCAGTGTTCTCCTACTGAGCTACATGCCCTGAAATTCCAAAATTCTTATATTTTTCATTTTTTGTTTTTTTTCGATTTTGGGTTTTGTTTGTGTTTGTTTTTGTTTTTGTTTTTGTTTTTGAGACACAGTTTCTCTGGTTTGCCCAGGCTGTCCTGGAACTTGCCCTGTAGACCAGACCTCCAACTCAAGAGAGATCTGCCTGCCTTTGCCTCCTGATTACTAGGATTAAAGGTAGTGTGTACCACCACCACCCGGCAAAATTCTTGTTTGTTAGCTGCCTTTTATTTATTTACTATGTATATGGTGATTTAGCTTTATTTTCTTTTCATTTAGTTGTTTGAGTTTTTGGTTTTGGGGTATGTGTGTGTGGGAGAGAGAGAGAGAGAGAGAGAGAGAGAGAGAGAGAGAGAGAGAGAGAGAGATCCAGCACTTCTCTCTCTTCCTCTGCCCTGCAATGAAGAGCTTCTGTCTTTCTTGTTCACTGATTTAGATTTGAATCCCAGCCTCCAGCCTCTGCTTCTGCGCCTATGAATCAGGCCCAGAGGATAAGGGCTCTTCCTGCTCATTTATGAGAACAGGGTTGTGAAGGCAACTGCAGATCCCCGAGGTAGAAAAACCAGCCTGCTGGGGCTGAGAAAGCCCAAGAAAAGAATTGTAGTGTGGGTGTTCTACAGGGACGGCCTCTGATGCCCTCGGGCATTCTGTCTCTCTCTTAGAAACTGCTTTGTTTCCTGAGGCTGTAACTGAGTGGGGAATACCTGACAAGCCAGAGGCCCTGGGATCAAACCCAACAATTGCCAGGCGTGATTCCCCAACACCTTTAGCTCTAGCGATTGGGAGGCAGAGGCTGGTGGATCTCTCAGTTCAAAGCCAGCCTGGTCTACAGAGTGAGTTCCAGGACAGCCAGGGCTACACAGAGAAGCCCTGTCTTGGGGGAGGGTGAGAGGGTGGAAGAGGGGAGAGAGAGAGACAGACAGACAGACAGAGACAGAGACAGAGACAGAGAGACAGAGAGGTGGGAGAGAGGAGGGGGAGAGAAGAAACACAAACAGACCCTGTCTTTTAAAAAGGATATTAAAAGTATAATTCTAGCATTTTTGTGACCAAAGCAGGGAAATAGCCCTGAGTTTGAGACCAACCTAAGCTAAACAGTGCATTCCAAGCCAAACTGGGTTACAGAGCAGGAACACACACACACATATATATATATATATCCATAAATATTTTTTTTTCACTTTTAGATAGGCTATCATCACCATGTAACACTGGCTGGTTTGAAACTTACTATGGTAGACCAGGCTGCCCTCAGAGATCTACCTGCTTCTGCCTCCTGAGTGCCGGTATTAAAGTCATGTCACACACACACACACACACACACACACACACACACACCCCAGGCCATAAGCAAGGCTTCAGGTGTTTGCGAGGGGAAGGTTGACACTCACCCACTGACCTCTATCTCAGTGCTACACTGAGAATCTGACAGTGCAAACTGGTGACTGGGAGTATATTACTGTTTACCTAACAGAAATTTTAACTATTTATTGTCACAGAGCCAAACAAGTTCATCAGATAGAATCATCTATTGCGCTGGAAAGTTTGAAAAGGGGAAAAAAATTACAAAAAAAAAAATTTTTTTTTTCTTTTACTATTTAATCACTGGAAACCAGCTGAGCCACAAGCGCCCTCATGGGCTTGTTTCCCTTCGCTCCTTCTTTGAATCCTTTCTCTGTCTACACACACACACACACACACACACACACACACACACACACACACGCGTGCGCGCACACGCACACGCACAAACATGCACACACACGCACACACGTACACACACGCGCGCGCACACACACACGCACACACACGTACACACACGCACACGCACGCACGCACGCACACACGTACACACACACACACCAACACTCTCTAAATTATAAGTGAATAGTACTTACATAAGGGGGTTTGGTTTTGAGACAAGGTCTTACTGTGTGGCCCTGACTGGCCTGTAGACCTGTAGACCAGGCTGGCTTCAAACTCACAGAGCTCCACCTGCCTCTGCCTCCCAAGTGCCGGGCCAAACCACCACACGCAGAGGCATGAGGTTTTTAACCTACTCTTTTCATTCAGGCAGTCATTAGATTATTAGTAGGCGCACACTCTTCTGCAGTGTGCCGGTCCAGCATCCTGCCTGGTGGATCTGCAGTGTGGAATCCCCTAGCACGTAGACTGTCACCACTTGCAAATGGCTTTGTTTCCTTTTATGGAAGGCAGGAGATTGACTCCGGAGCCTCCCTCGCACATGCTAGACAAGTTTCCCTGCTCCTGAGCTCACCCTACATCCTCACTTCCTCTTTTTCAGGAGGGGAAACTGAGTTTCCTCTCCTAAGGTGACCCAGAAACCTAAGACACCCCCCACCCCTAGCAAGAAGACAAAGGACCTGGGTGCTGGTGCTGGTGCTGGCATGCACCTCCGTCCTGACAGCTGCAGGTTGCCAAAGCTGCTTCAGGCCTAGCCCACTGGAGCTTACCCTTTGCAAAAGCCTACAGGAGCCTCTAGTATGGAGGACGGGGTGGAGGTAGGGGTGATAGGCAGAAAGGATCAAGCATCCTGGCGATTTGCCCAAGGGGAAATGCCGCGGACAAGGGATGCAGGGAATGTGTGTGTCTGCGCACATGAGCCCATATATAATTTTTAATTGACTCCGGTGCCTCCCACACATCAGGCAAATGCTCCCCAGCCCTGAGGTATAGGAATTTAAGGCCAGTCCTGCTCTCTCTGAGGCCTGTGTCAAGGCCAGCTGAGCTTACACTGTGAGCAAGGTGTGGTGTTGCATGCCTGAAATCCTAGCACATGGGACGCAGAGGCCCTGTGGGGAGTGGGTAGTCAGTTCCAGGACAGCCAGGGCTGCAACACAGTGAGGCCCTGTCTCAGAAAGCAGAGAGAGAGAGAGAGACAGAGACAGAGACAGAGACAGAGACAGACAGAGAGACAGAGACAGAGAGAAGAGGAGAGGAGAGGGGAGGAGAAGAAATAGAGAGAGAAAGTAAAAAGAAAGGGAAGAAATGAAGGAAAGGAAAGGAAAGGAAAGGAAAGGAAAGGAAAGGAAAGGAAAGGAAAGGAAAGGAAAGGAAAGGAAAAAGAGAGGAAGAGAGGAAAAGAAAAGCCCATGCCAAGCTGTTTGGTTTAACTGGGAATCAGGAACCAGCCAGACAAGACAGGCTGGGCCTTCTATTTCTAGTATAAGCACCCAAGGAAGGTTTCCTGAAGCCTAGAGGAGGGCCAGCCATGGACAGAGGCAGCTGGGGAGAGATCACAGAATTTGCATGTGTGAGAAGAATGGAAGTGTGTGTGTGCGTGTGTGTGTGTGTGTGTGTGCGTGAGTGTGTGTGCGTGTGTGTGTGTGTGTTGGGGTGTGTCTGGGTGTTCTGAGATACATCTATCTAGATATCTGTATATAAGGTTATATTTACATTTAATTTACATTAATATATATTTTTTACATTTTATGGAGGGGTAGACAGACAAGCTCACACGGGGACATCAGAGGGCAAATTGTTGGAACTTGGCTCTCCTTCCACCGTGTGGGCCCTGTTTCTAGTTTTTTTTTGTCCCAGGATCTCAAGTAGCCCAAACTGGCCCACACTAGCTGTAAGTAGTCTGGAACTTCTGACCTCCCTGCTTCCACCTCTCAGGTACTGAGATCATAGTTGAGCTACTGCCACACTGGGCTCTCTCAGTCTCTGTCTCTGTCTCTGTCTGTGTCTCTGTCTCTGTCTCTGTCTCTCTCCAGGGTTTCTCTGTGTGTAGCCCCCAGATGTCCTGAAACTCACTGGGATTAAAGGCATGAACCACCACCACCCAGCTGATGTTTGTTTGTTTGTTTGTTTTGTGACAGGACCTAATAGAGTGTTCCAGACTGGCCTCAGAATCCTGTTGCCTCCGACCTCTGAGCCGGGATTGCAGGTGTGGATCACCATGCCTGGCTCTTCTGTATCTGGTTTCACATGTGTGGGCAGACGTGTGCGCACACACACACACACACAGGTGTGCACACGTGAGCATGCTCCTCTTGGGCTGGGTTAATATTTTCCTGCCTGCGTCAGCGTGGCCCCAGTCAGCAGGCAGCTTGCTGTGGGAACGTGCCCTATCTGATCCGGTTAGGGGTTGTGGGCCTGGGACCGTGTGGGCTTGGGGTGGGCAAGGAGCCCATCAGCTCCCCCAGGGAAGCCACACTTCATTCCCTGTTCAGCCTGAGGAAGGAGGCAGGCCCAAAGGCCACACAGCTTCAACATGGTTTGACTGCCTGCCTCCCCACATGTACTCTGGAGGCTCCCAGCCAAGAAGCCTCACGGAAGTCAGCTGAGGCCTGATATCATCCGACATCTTTGCCATACACATCTGTCCTCTGAGGGACAAATATGGGCAGAGACCCCAGGAAATGCTCACAGTTAACCTTTCAGCAACAAAGCGCCCTTGAAATGGCCTTGGGAGCCTGGCGGGAGGTGGGACTGCAGAGCCAGCTTTCCCGCAGCTACATGGAAGACCTGCTCAGAGGCCTGTGGAACAAGTGTCTGGGATGCCAACGTCTGTGGGCACTGAGCCTCAGCCAGGAAGGCTTAGTAAAACACAAGGGCCTCGAGCAGGGTGGGGCCTTCCCTGTTCCCCGGGCCTCTCCCTGTGTCATCTGAGGGCCCTCCCACACCTACAGCGGTGGGTCCCTGTGGCACAGGATGGGCCTACTGGGTTGGGCAGGCAAACACTTCTCTTCACCTCCTAGCATAACCCAAGATGCAAGATGAGTCAAACTCAGGTGTCCTGGCTCCTAGCCCAGCTCGAGGATGCCCCAGTGTGAAGCTGAACATGAGCTACGATGATGAGGATGCTCCACGGAGGGAGGGAGGGAGGGAGGGAGGGAGGAAGGAGGAGGGAAGAAGGGAGGGAAGGAAGGAGGGAGGAAGGAGGGAGGAAGAAAGGAATGAAGGAAAGAAAGGGAAGGAAGGGAGGAAAGAGGGAAGGAAGGAAAGGGGGAAGAAGGGAGGGAGGGAGGAAAGGAGGGGAGGGGAGGGGAGGGGAGGGAGGGAGGGAGGGAGGGAGGAAACTGTCCCCACTGAGGTCATTTCTCACAGCACAGACTCTGAGCCTTCTCACCATCTCACGCAGTCCATCCCTGGAAGCTCCCTACAGCCCAGGCGGCCTTCACTCTAACTCATGAACCTATGGAGATATATATATACAAAGTTAAAATTTGTCATCCTTTTTTACTTAAAAATTTTATGAGATGTGGACTAATGACATTACGAAAAAGCATCCAAGTGTGTGTGTGTGTGTGTGTGTGTGTGTGTGTGTGTGTGTGTGTGTGTGTGTGAAACCTAAGAAGGAAAATAGTTAAGTGCTGCATAGAAAGTCCAGCTGAGAAAGGAGGCCTTGGACTCCTATTGGCCCACAGCCATAGAAACATAGAAACAACTCAGGGAGGCTGGAGAGATGGCTCAGCGGGTAAGAGCACTGGCTGCTCTTCTGAAGGTCCTGAGTTCAATTCCCAGCAACCACATGGTGGCTCACAACCGTCTGTAGTGGAATCCAATGCCCTCTTCTGGTGTGTCTGGAGACAGCTACAGTGCACTCATATACATAAAATAATTTAAAAAAAAAAACAATTCAGGAGTTTCATGGTTCAAAGCATGTATGCAGGAGTCCTGGCAGAACCTACACATCATGATTGGTGTGTGGGTTGTGTGTGTGAATGTGTGCAGAGGTCAGGAAAGGATGTCAGACACTCCGGAGCTGGAGTTACAGGCACTTGTGAGCTGCCTGGTGTGGGTGCTGGGAAGCATATTAGGTCCTCAAGAGCAGAGCCAGCTTTCGCCGCTGAGCTGGCTCTTCTGGCCGTGTGTGTGTGTGTGTGTGTGTGTGTGTGTGTGTGTGTGTGTGTGTGTGTACAGGTGCCCTTGGAGACCAGAGGCATCAGTTCCCCTGGAGCTGGAGTTAGAGGTGGTTGTGAGCCACGTAGCATGGATGCTGGGAACTGAACCACAACCCACTGCAGGAGCAGCAAGTGCAGTTAACTGCCGCGCCATCTCCCCAGCCCCTCGTTTCCTGTCCTTTACAAGATGGTCTAACTGGGTGTGGTGGCACACGCCTTAGAGGCAGCTGGATCTGAGTTGGAGGCCAGCCTGGTCTACAGAGTGAGTCTGGGGAGAGCCAGGGCTACACAGAGAAACCCTGTCTCAAAAAACAAAACAAAACAAAGCAAAAAAGACTGGTCTCACTTAGCTGGTCTCAGACTGGAGCTGCCCCTGCTCCAAAGTGCTGAGATGACAACCATACACCACACACTCAAGCACACACCACACACTCAAGCATACACCACACACTCAAGCACACACCACACACTCAAGCACACACCACACACTCAAGCACACACCACACACCCAAGCACACACCACACACTCAAGCACACACCACACACTCAAGCACACACCACACACCCAAGCACACACCACACACCCAAGCACACACCACACACTCAAGC
>NC_034611.1:46849815-46856320 GCF_900095145.1 Mus pahari
TGAGCCACCATGTGGTTGCTGGGATTTGAACTCTGGACCTTTGGTAGAGCAGTCAGGTGCTCTTACCCACTGAGCCATCTCACCAGCCCCCCCCCTAGGGCCCGCTTTTAACTCAGCTTTATGTCCAATGCCCTAGACCTGCCCTTTCCCCAGGCCCCAAATCTATGCCGTCTACAGAAACCTCTCCTGGGTCTTGCTGCCTGCGTCCCCCTCACCCATTCCCCACCTTAGTGACATTTCTCCCACCCAAGTTGCCGTGTTTTTCGTTTAAAGTTGTCCAACCCTCCCTCCTCACCATGCAGAGACATAGATTCAGGCTTGCAATCAAACTGGACAGTTCCTGGCAGGACACGCTACTTCTATGCCTTTACCGTTTTTACAGGCGTGGTACCAGCTCTGCTTCCCGGAGGACGGGAAGAGCTCTGCTAACTTCTGAGACTAACCCCAGCATCTTGTCTTCAGTGCTCACCAGTGCTTCCTGGCTCCAAGCTGTCTATCAGCACCTTTGCCACGGCCCTAACTTCCCTCGATGAG
The DNA here is from genome assembly GCF_900095145.1 of Mus pahari. Lineage (NCBI taxonomy): Eukaryota > Metazoa > Chordata > Mammalia > Rodentia > Muridae > Mus > Mus pahari. The sequence continues at coordinate 46,850,350 of NC_034611.1, forward strand.
TCTTCCTGGAGGAGGCCCATCTGGGCTTGCTAGGGCAAGCGCATGAGCATCACAGAAGATGAGCGTTACAGTGGTGTTAACTGACAGAAAGAAGAAGTTGCTGGTGGGGAAGATGGGGGTAGAGGAGAACAGTATGATGTGGCACAGGTAGACCTTTGGTTGTCTAATGATAAGAAGAAAAGGAGGATGTTCAACGAATCTGGATAAAAATCAATAAGGGTTGGGAAGAGACCCTCCCGAAATAGTCTTCAGCTTGCCAGCTTTTGGCTCTTGGTCTAAGTGTCTCCATGGTCCTGCTCTGGAGGACACAGGAGGGCATCCAAAGAGCTCTTCTCCCCACCCAGGTTCCTGCTCATCTTGGTTGTCCGGGAGATGGTCCAGGTATTCCTGCACAGGAACAAGAGCTCAGTTCTCAGCTTCCTTCCCACTGGGGCAGGCACTAGGATATGTCTGATGTCCATAACCCAAGTGTCCTGGAACCCAAGATATAGGCTAAACTGGCCCCAAATTCAGAGAGAGCTGCCCACTTTGGCCTCGAGTACTGAGACCAAAGGCACGGACTGTCGGGGCTGACTGGTGATGGCTCAGTGGTTAGGAGAGCTGACTGCTCTTCTAGAGGTCCTAAATTCGATTTCCAACAGCCACCATGTGACTTCACCATCTCTAGTGGGATCCCTGGGAGAGACGAATTCATCCCTGGGAGAGAAGATGTCATTAGTTACCTATAGTTCTTAGTTTAGGGCTGGGACATGTCTTAGGGGTTTCACATTGCTGTGAAGAAACACCATGACCAAGGCAACTCATAAAATACAACATTTAATTGGGGCCAGTTTACACTTTCAGAGGTTCAGTCCATTATCATCATGTCGGGAAGCATGGCAGTGTGCAGGCAGACACGGTGCTGGAGGAGCTGAGAGTTCTACATCTTGACCTGAAGGCGGAGAGGAGAGACTGTCTTAAGGGCAGCTAGGAGGGGAGTCTCCTCTGCACAGGGTGGGGCCTGAGCTTCATACCTCAAAGCCCGCCTACACAGTGACACACTTCCCCCTACAAGGCCGTACTTCCTGAAAGTGCCCTTTCCCCGGGAGCTGAGCTTATTCAAACCATCCCAGGACCCCCATGACGTTTTCCTCTTCACATGGCCATGCTGCTATAGCCGTTTCTAGGAAAGGCAGTTTCACGGAGGACCTCAGCACCTACGATTTTTAGGCCCCCCTCTTCCTCGATGTCCCCTGAGCCACAGACGCAGGAGCAGTGCTATAGATGCATCTGCTGGGGCTGTGTGCCACACAGTCCGCCCATGGATCTCTGCACTGTGTCCATTTGCTGTACAGAGGCTCTGATGGGGTGGTAGCTCCTCTGTGGGAGAGAACAGGATTAGAAAGCAGCATCTTAGATCTCCACTTTGCCTACTAAATGATACTTTTACAAGCCTCACAAGTCCATCTGCCTCACATTCAGTGCGAGTGGATAGTGGATTCAGGATGTCAGCCTGGTCCTTCCATGTCAAGTTCCCCCATCATATTTTACACCATCTGATATTTCCCTTGACTTCCTTCCTTCCTTCCTTCCTCCCTTTCTTCCTCTCTTTCTTTCTTTCTTTCTTTCTTTCTTTCTTTCTTTCTTTCTTTCTTTCTTTCTTTCTTTCAGATATCATGTAGCCCAGACTAGCATCGAATTTGCTATGTAGCTACGGGGCTACGGGTGACCTTCCTGCCTCCGCTCTACCAACTGAGCTATATCCTCAGCCTTCCTTTGAATTTTACCTAAATCAATTTTAAAAGTTTTCCAAAATAAAGCTTTTTGTTTTTCTGAGAGAAGGGCTCATGTAGCCCAAGCTTACTGTGCAGCTAAGGATAACCTTGGACCTGACTCACTGCCTTAGTGTTGAGATTGTAAATGACTGCTACCTATCACACCTGGCTAAAACTTCTCCCCCCCCCCCCCCGGGAAATAAAGGATCGAACATGAGTAGGTGGAATAGAAGAGGAGTCAGGTTGAGGGACTTTCACCCTCATGAAAGGATGGAAGAAAAGCCTGAGCACACATCTCAGAGATAGAGCGCTTAATCACATAGCAGATTACATTGCATGGCATGTAAGACGTCTGATGAGTCCTATGCCTAGATGCATCCTCTCTCTCTCTCTCTCTCTCTCTCTCTCTCTCTCTCTCTCTCTCTCTCTCTCTCTCTCTGGAATAGTAGCAAGAGCAGGAGGGTGGTGTAGAGCCCTCCTGGCCAAGGGCCTGTGCTAGCTTGCTGGAGGCATCCTTATTCAGGGGGACTCCTGTGTCTGTGGTGAGGCCTTCATAGCTCAGGCTTTGTAGACAGGATCCTTTGAGCTTGAATCCAGCTCAGCCCTTTCGTGTGTACGGGTGAGTTTTAGTACAAGACCTATGTGGGTGTCGCCACCAGTGTTGGAGGAGCAGACTGAGTTGCTATGGAGTGTGGTAGTTTTCAGTGCTAGATGAGAGGCTTTTGAGCAAGAGTCTACTGCCGGTCCCTGACCAGTAGTAGGATGTAATATGCTCATTTCCCAGGGTTCTACCGAGACTGCCAGCGTGTGGGTCTGGCCAACCAGCCCTTCCCTTTGCAGCCTGGCGTCGTCAAGAGGTTCGGCAGCCTCGGGCACCCTCCAATCCCCAGTGTAATCAAGTGTAATCAGCAGGCAGCTGGCGCAAAATCACTGAACTGTTGGGGGGGATCCAGGCGTGACAAGGCCTGATCAGGCTGCCTTTTAAGGACACTGGGCCTTCTGAGCTCTTTGGGAACAGGGATTCCAGGATCTTTCCTTCAGAGGGAACACAGCAAGTGCACACTAACTGGATGCTGAGTCCCCTCTGCCCTCGGTAGAAGAGAAATTGTTTACCCTGGAGAGCAGCCTGTCTGCAAGTAGAATGGGGAGAGTCTCTTAGGCATCTGCATGAATTCGCGCCTCCAAGATCCTAGGAGAAGATGGTCCTGTCTCTACTTCCAGGCTGTTCGCTCCTCGGGGCAACAACGTGGCCCAGTTAGCCTGGGCATACATGACAAGCCTCAAGTCTTTCTTTCCTGCAGCAGCCAGCCTGAACCTTGTCCCCCACCCCACCCCCCACGACGAGTGTGACAACTGGGGTGGGGGTAAGTGTTGGGGGCAACTCTTAACCCTCAGACCCCGCCCCCTTCTACATGAGGCTTGTACTCGCGCCCCCTACTGGTGACCCATGCAGATTTTTTTGGGGGGGGCCCTGCAGGCACGAGCCAGCTGGGAACCCCCACCTAGCTAGAAAACTCCACCTCGCTTTGAGAGTCTTGCCTGCCTGGCTTTAGCCCCGGGGTCCTCCTCTAAAGGAGATACTTGGCTCTAATCAAGGCAGCCCACACACTTTCTCGTGTGGCTTCCAAGTTTTCTTACCTTGTCACCTGTACCTACTTCACTACTTGCTGCGTTGACTTCAGCGCCATCTCTGTTTGCTGTGACTAAGCCTGAGGAGGAAATCTCTGAACTGAAAGTGTGAAGCTAAAAGGCAACAAGCGAGTGTGGGGGTGGGGAAACGAGGGACGGACAGAAGCTAGTCCAGGCTTCTCAGCTGAGGGAGAGCTATTGTTCAACACCACTGCCACCACCCCTTTCCCCACCTCTGGGACACAGCCTAGGGGCAGGGATGGGTGGAAGAGAGACTTTCCCAGCCTCACTACAGGCAGGTCTTAACCTGTGACATTGCTAATTTGTTTTTGAAGCCCAGCCCCAAAACGCTAATGTTTCATGTCTCCAAAAGGCTGAATGCACAGTTCGACAGACTACAAATCCTCTCTCCTTTGTAGCCCTTAATCCTTCTATCACATTACTCAAGGAATGCCTGTCACCACTGTGGAAGACAATCTTCCCAATTTCCCATATACACATGACACCCATGAGAGTTCACAAGGGTTGCATGGCAACCCTGAAGGGACTCCTCCTCCTCTGGCTTTTGGGTTGGTTGTCTTTTAAGATTTATTGATTTATTTTATGTATATGAGTTCACTGTAGCTGTACAGATGGTTGTGAGCCTTCATGTGGTTGCCGGGAATTGAATTGAGGACCTCTGCTCGCTCCAGTTGACCCTGCTCTCTTCGGCCAACCCTGCTTGCTCAGTCCCTGCTGGCTCTGGCCCAAAGATTTATTTATTATTATAAATAAATACACTGTAGCTGACTTCAGACACCCCAGAAGAGGGCATCAGATCTCAATTACAGATGGTTGTGAGCCACCATGTGGTTGCTGGGATTTGAACTGAGGACCTCTGGAAGAGCAGTCAGTGCTCTTACCGGCTGAGCCAGGTCTCCAGCCCTACCCCTCTGCTTTTTAGAGTGGTCAGTGGTTAAAGAAACCTCTGACGGTCACTGTGTGACAGCCTGGGGTAGTTCATACTTCCTGGCTCCTGGCCCAGATTCTTTGCCCCACTTCAGGCATCTCTCGAATCACAGAGCAAATCAGGAAGGCCGAACCAGGCCGCAGGCACTGGGGCAGGGGCCAGCATGTCCACTTGTGGTGTATGCACACGACACAGGCCTGTGAAGAAACGGCGCTCCAAGCAAGTTCCATGGGCAATCTGAGGCTCTCTGTGTATTCCCACAGAGCAGACAGTGTGTAGAGAGGTGAGACGGAGCTCTGACATCTGAGTCCACCACCACCTTCCATTCTTGCCACTGTAGGCCCGCGCTTGTGGCCTATAGCCTGTGTATGCCCTCTCATGGACAGGGTGTGAGAGCCGCCATGACCTGCAGGGGAGGGGGGCTTAAAGAATAAACAGGAAAGGTGCCAGCCATCATCATCACAGACTTAGGGTGTCTGGCTCTGCCAGCTGTGCCAGCCAGGCTCTTTGAGAAAGGAGCTGTCATTGGCACCTTGCCACCACCAAGGCCTCCTTCCCTAGTGGCTCACCAGGATTTGAAGCTACACCCACACTCCTGCCCACGTACTATTTGCTCCTTTACAGCCTCTGCCTCAATTACCCAGGGAGGCCACCCCAGCTGCATGCATGGCGATCTCCTGTTTATATACAGATCCAAGTCTGCAACACGACATATCTAGCTGTAGAGATGGGCAGGGTGCTACATTCTGCAGACCTCCGCCACTTCCTGAACAGAGTCATTTTAGGATAAGGGATGAGTCACCTGCCAGGCTTTGGGATCTGCTGAGCCATCAAGGTAGGAACCTCCAAGCTCCCTGGGACAACCGTCTGCCTCCACATCCAACCAGGCCTCCTAGACAAGAGGCAAATCTATTAAAAAACTATTTAATTTCATACATGTAAACTAAGCTCCTCTGTTCTTTTAAATCATCTATATGATAGGTCAGAGGTGTAGCTCAGTGGTATAGCGCAAATTTAGCAAGTACAAGGTTCTGGATTTAGTCCCCGGTGTACACGTGCACACACACACACATACACACACACACACACACACACACTGGGGTGGAGTAGCTAACTTCTCTATGCCTCAAGGACTATCAACCAGCGTCTACTTAACCCAAATGCCCTGTAGGAAACACCTTCAGGATAAACTATCCCGACAGCAAGTAACTTAAGAGAGAAATGGTTTATCTAAGTTCACAATTCTACATTCTAGCCCATCACCACAGAGAAGTCACAGCATCCGTAGCTACAGGTGGCTGAACACATCATATCCACAGATAAGAACACAGAGAAGTAAACACATCTCTGCTTGCTCGCTCTTACTTAGCTAAGCTTTCTTCTCGTATATTGTATAAGGTGCCAGGTCTAGGGAATTGTGCAACCCTTAATGGACGGTGTCTTCCCACACCAGTTCAGGTACTCAAGAGAAGTCCTCAGGGGCCAACCTGTTCTAGACAATTCCAGGAGATTCTAGTTGGCAGAATGAACCACCATACTGGCCATCGTAACTACTCTTAGAGAGTTCCTATTTCTCTCTCTCTCTCTCTCTCTCTCTCTCTCTCTCTCTCTCTCTCTCTCTCTCTCTCTCTCTCTCTCC
>NC_034611.1:46859150-46868686 GCF_900095145.1 Mus pahari
CCTCCCCGCTTGATCACTAATTGAGAAAATGCCTTGCAGCTGGATCTTGTGGAGGCATTTCCCCAACTGAAGCTCCTTTCTCTGAGGTAACTCCAGCTTGTGTCAAGTTGACACTCAAAACCAGCCCAGTACATCTCCTTTGTCCTAGTAAGTCATCTTCTTCTCCCATCTTTAGTCAGTGGGCCGTGAGGGAGGTCGAAGCACTTAAGAACCCTTATTAAAGTGGGGTTTTGAAAAATATAAGCCTACCAAAGAAAACAATTTAAGAAAGACCTGTTGAAACTGGAATAAATTATTCAATGGTATGATGTTTTTTACATTTCTTGTATGTATGTATGTATGTATGTACGTGTGTATGTATGTGTGTATGCCTGCATGTATGTATGGGGTTTATACATGTGCCTTGATGTCCATAGGTCATAGGACATACTTTCCATTGATCTCCTTTCACCATCTGAGCTGCAGGGATTGAACAAGGGTGATTAGATTTGGCCATCGGCACCATTAAACTGAGCCATTTTGCTAGCCTATAGTTTTTTTAAGTGTGTATGTGTGTGTGTGTGTGTGTGTGTGTGTGTGTGTGATTTTGTGATTTGTCCCACTGCAAATTTGTGGAAGTCAGAGAACAATTTGCTGGAGTTAATTCTTCCTTCTCCCATTTGAGACCCAGGAATCAAATTCAATCAAACCCAGAAATCAATTGGCTTGACAGCAAGCATCTTTAGCTCTTGAGTGTGTTGGTTAGTTAGTTAGTTAGTTGTTAGTTAATTAGTTAGTTAGTTATTTTGAATGCAATTTTGCCATGCAATGCTGGCTGGCCTGAAATTTGCTAAGCAGATGAAATCAGCCTTGAATGATGGTCAGCCTGCCTCTACCTTCTGAGTACTAGAATTACAAGTACGTGCCACAATACCTAGAAAAAACATCCCTTTGTTTTGTCTCTTGAACCTCATCTCTCAGGTTGTTTTGGTTGGTTGGTTGTTGGTTTTGTGTTGAAGCCCCTGGCATCTTAGTCTCCACCTTGACCCTGGACCGTCATCTATTAACTAACACTTCTTTGTTTCTTCTATCTTGCTTCTGTTCCCTAACTCAGGGCTCTCAGGACACTTTACAATAGGGGGCTTTCCAGACATTTCACAATGGGGACAATCCTTTGGCCAACGTGCTATCAAGCAAGAACACAGGTTTGGCCTGTGACCTGAGCAAATACTGTTTGTGGTTTTCAGCTTGATAAGACCTCCATTACCAAGAGTAAACGAGACTTGAATTTTTTGTCTTGCCTCCTTCCTTTGCATCTTCTGATCCCAAGTTTGTCACTGTTGCTCCCTTCCCTCGGGAACCCTGTTGTTTAAGACCTGCAGGTTGGGGCAGTTTTGGTTAGGTTTTTGATGACTAGGTTTCTCTGTTTAGCCCTGGCTGTCCTGGAACTCACTCCGTAGCCTTGAATTTACAGAGATCTGCCTGCCTCTGCCTCCTGAGTACTGGTATTAAAGGGGTGTGCCGCCACCACCCAGCATCTCATTTTTTTTTTGAGTCTGGGTCTCATGTGGCTCAGGTTGGCCTCAAACCTACTATGTAACCAAGGCTGGCTTTGAATTCCTGATCTACCTACCTCTGCTTCCTGAGTGTCAGATATGCACCACCATGCATGTCTTATTTTGGGGTTAGGGTTGGTGGTGTGTACATACATGTGCATCAGACATGTGGCAGTCTGTCAGGAAACAACTTTAGGAACTCATTTCTCTACTCCCACCTTTACATGGATTCCAGAAACAAAAAACAATTGGCTCGTCAGGACTGCACAACCAGTACTGTCACCCATTGAGCCATCTTACCAGCCTCTTTCTGTTATTTTTTTCTTTGTATGTATGTATGATATTAAGAACTGAACCATGGGCTGGAGCAAGAGGGGCTGGAGCAAGCAGGGGCCAAAGTGAGAGCTGGAGATGGCTCAAGTGGTTAAGAGCACTGACTGCTCTTCCAGATGTCCTGAGTTCAAATCCCAGCAACCACATGGTGGCTCACAACCATCTGTAATGAGATCAGATGCCCTCTTCTGGTGTGTCTAAAGACAGCTACAGTGTACTTACACATAATAAATAAACCTAAAAAGTGAACCAGGACCTAATTCATGCCAGATATGCAAGTTCCCCACCACAAGTCTATCGCCCCAGCCCACTTTTTACTTTATTTTGAGACAACTTCTCACTAAATTGCCCAGGTTGGCCTCGTACTTGCTAACTCAGCAGTTCAGGCTTGTCTTAAACTACCCATCTTCCTGTCTCAGTCTCTTGAGGACCTGGAACCTCAGGCCTTTGTCTAAAGGCCCAGCAAAAAAAACCTTTTTTGGCTGCCTGGATTTGATCTGCCAGGTGTGGTTTGACAACCCCTGGACGCAGTCAGTTAAGCTGTGTCGTGTAGTGTGGTAATCAGCCTTCCTGTGGCCTTTTCTGTCCATGTGATGTCACTGAACCAGGACTGGGGAGAGAGAGGCAGCCCTGCACAATTATGTGCTCACCTCCTTGAAGATACAGCAAATGCCAGTGCTTTGAAGAGCACAGATAATAGCAAAATGTAGGAATAATCAGCAAGTGACTGTATATCACCCTTGTTTTTAAAATAATTTAGCTAATTATATGTTTGCATAAGTTAATTTCTTAAAGTATGAAAGAAGCCGCCTTGCAGAGTTCTTGAAGATTTAACACGTGGCTTCCTCTGAACCTGCTGGCATGTCTCCAGCACACCATGCTCTCCCTGGCAAATGCCAACTGGCTCTTCCAGCTCAGGATCCACAGAGCCTGCCTCCCCTGGACTGGGTGTGCTGCTCTGTGGGTTCCCACAGCTGTACGGGCTTTCATCTCTCCGTGGCCCACAGTCTGGGTTATTTCCATTGTTTTGTTTTGCTAGCTTTCTTTTGGAGGAGGGATGAGCACAAGGACCCACAGTTTTCTTATTTCAGGATGCACGGGAAGAGCTTAGCAGGTAGATGACCCTCGGCAAATTCTCGTGGGGTCAGTTAGGCAGCACCGAGGGGCAGAGAGAAAGGTTCTGAGACTTGGAAAGTAAGATGGGAGACGTCTGATGAAGGGGGCTTTTCCCAGGGCCTCAGATGTCTGGGAAGGCAGAGTCAGACGCCCCTCAGTTACTGGGAGGGCCTCCAGGAGGATTGGCCTCACCAGGTCATTGGCAGCCTTAAGTGAGTGTCGCATTGCTCCCAAGCCCAGACACCGGCATTTCACTCCACTCGGCTCATGTCGCAGCTGTGTTTCCTATCAGCACCAGATTTCAGCAGAATCACATATAGGGGAGTCTCTGGGCTTTATACTTGAGTTGTCATAGCTAAATCTGACCCAAGTCATAGAGGAACAACTCAGGAATGCCTAGGTATGGCCTGGGGGGTTTCCTCGGTTATGAGTTTCCCAAACCCTAGCCGAGGCTGCCATCTTCGCCCAGCCATCTCCCAGGCCTCAGAAGCCTCTCAGGGACTAGCTGCTGTGGCTTTCTCTTCTCAAGAGCAGTACAAATGAGGAGGCAGCTCATTCTTCCTGTTCTGCTATTACCTGACCCTCCTGTCACCTAACTCAAATCCCTCTTGCTTTCGTGACTGCCTTTTCTTCCCCTGAGCAATGCTCCCCGCCTTCTATCCCTTCCCCAACCTCATGGCAGAGATGTGACCCAGCCCAGCATATCTCTCTCTCTCTCTCTCTCTCTCTCTCTCTCTCTCTCTCTCTCTCTCTCTCTCTCTCCTTTCCTGCAAGTAGTCACCAAATGAGGACAGCCTGTCTGCAGGAGTCATTCTCCAACCCCTGACCTTTATTACCAAGGTTCCACCTCGGCCTCCCCACTCCCTATGACTAGCATGCACACCCTACCCCACAGCCTAGGCTCCACTGTCCACCTGTCCAGACTTGCCTTCTGTCCTGCTACTTGATGTGCCCAACCCAGGTCACCCCCTGTGGTAGAATGTCTCACTTAAGCAGGAGAACAGAAAGAAGAAGATTCTGAGAAGGCAACTTCCTTCTGTCTCCATTGCCAGCCAGTTTTGTGGAGGACCCTGAAGCCTGGCTCACCACACACCGTTGATTAGTCAAAGGAAGGATCTGAGAGTTGGCTCTGAACTCTGAGGTTTGGTAGCAGGAACCGATCCCAGGTCATATTCTACAGAACTTCTGCCTCTGCCCAGAAAGACACTCATCGCCCGGCTGACTCCCCCTTCTGCTGTCCACATTCAGACACTGCTTGTGCTCTGCATCAGTTCTGCAGAAACCAACACTTAGTTCTCTTGTTTTTTAAGATTTATTTATTTTATGTATGTGAGTACACTGTAGCTGTACAGATGGTGTGAGCCTTCATGTGGTTGTTGGGAATTGAATTTTAGGACCTCTGCTCGCTCCGGTCAACCCCACTGGTTCTAGCCCAAAGATTTATTATTATACATAAGTACACTGTAGCTGTCTTCAGACACACCAGAAGAGGGCATCAGATCTCATTACGGGTGGTTGTGAGTCACCATGTGGTTGCTGGGATTTGAACTCAGGAACTTCGGAAGAGCAGTCAGTGCTCTTAACCGCTGAGCCATCTCGCCAGCCCCAAACACCTAGTTCTTCAATCCTAAGGTTCTCAGTTGTGCTTGGCGAGCCTCCTCTGTACTCCCCTCACACTGAAGACTGAAGCAGGAATAGAGGCTGCAAGTGTGAGGCCATGCTGAGCTACAGAGAAAGCCTAGCGAGATGAAACGCATAAGTCCGCTTTACATGTGGGCTGACTCTGAACTCCTCGGGAAGTCCTGACAGTCTTTTTTGGTTCTTCTTCTGCTGGGGATCACACTCGGTCTTATGCAGACTAAGAATGAGCTTTGTTCTGGAGCTGGATGACCTGTTCCAAGCAGTACCCACCCGAGGGCACATCTTGGTCACCTGAGGGCACTTCTTGGTTATTACTCTCCGGTCTTTCCACAGCAGTGGGTGTCCTCCCAAATGCTGAGGGTTGGATGTGTGTGGAGCCGGTCCACCTCGGCTTGGAAGCTGTTTTGTAAACAAGGAGTTGCATTGCACGAGGCCTCTGGGAGTTTCAGTAGGGTACTGACCCAAACTTGGGGGTGGGGGACATAGAGGACACTTTCCTAGAAGAGAGGGCACCCATTGTGACAGCTGGGGTAAGATGAAGTCAGGCAAAGGGGTGGGTGTAGAAGGAGGGGTTGGTCTCCTTGTTCTTACATCTGAAGGGCCTGAGAAATTCTGTGGCTGCAGCAAGGAGTGGGATCGTGTGTTATCTTGCACTTGCTCCTGAGAATGATGGGAAGCCATTAAACGTCTCTGAATGGGGGACTGGCAAGAGGAGACATATGTCCTAAAAACTTCTAAGGCGTGGTAGTGGCCCCAGAGACACAGATTCAGGATGGGTAGAACACTAGTGGGAGAAGCAGCTTGAAGATGAGGGATGGCCGACCGTGAGGGTGCACGGAAAAGAGGCTGGGGAAACCCTGAGATTCCGGCTGGAGCGGTGTCGCTCTCTAAGACAGGAACGAGCAGAGAAGTGCTGGCTCGATGCTCGGGTCTCATCGTCACAGCTGACGATTTCTCTCCGATCCATCAGGAGGCATTCATGCGCCGGCAGTTGCACAAGTGTGGGTTGAGGTTTAGAGATCAAGGAAGCCGCCAAGACATTCAGGCAAGGATTACTCTGAAAACCTAAAAAGTCAAGCGTGGTGTTATAATCCACCAACTCCAGAGGCTGAGGAAAGAGAATCTTGACCAGTTGAAGGCCAGCTTGGGTTGCATTAGTGAGTTGCCGGTCATCCTGGACAACATGGTAAGTTCCAAACCAAGCCTTATACACAGTGAAACACTTGTCTATTTTTTTTTTTCTTAAATCAAGGCTGGAGAGATGGCTCAGCGGTTAAGAGCACTGGCTACTCTTCCAGGGGTCCTGAGTTCAGTTCCTAGCAACCACATAGTGGCTCACAACCATCTGTAATGATTTCTGATGTCTCTTCTGATGTGTAGGAGTACTCATACATTAAATAAGTAAATATTTTTAAAAATTAAGCTGGGCAGGTGTGATACACACCTTTAATTCCTGCACTTGGAAGGGAGAAGCAGCAGGATCTCTGTGAGTCTGAGGCCAGCCACGGCTATACATTGAAACCCTGTCTCAAAAAACCAAAATAAATAAATAAATAAATAAATGTTAAAAAAAAAATTAAAAAGCCCATGGCGGGGGTCGGGGGGAGGCAGTGAGTGAGATGTAAAGTGAATAAGTAAAAAGTAATTTTTTTAGAGCCGGGCGTGGTGGCGCATGCCTTTAATCCCAGCACTCGGGAGGCAGAGGCAGGCGGATTTCTGAGTTCGAGGCCAGCCTGGTCTACAGAGTGAGTTCCAGGACAGCCAGGGCTACACAGAGAAACCCTGTCTCGAAAAACCGAAAAGTAATTTTTTTAAAAAGCACATTTTGCTGGGAAACATGCATAGACTCTGTCCTCATGGGATTTACAGTCTAGTAAAACTAGAGGTAATGAGGGACAGAATCCTAAAGCACGGTCACCTTCACATAAAGCAGCGTTTCCACCTCTGTTTGGGAGACTACAGACTTTTTATTATAAATGTAATGATACCCATTAAAGAAAATGAGAACTGCAAGAAGTTACTCATATTCAGGGACAGCATAATGTCTGTAATGTTCGCCCATTCCTCTACCCACTCTGCTGACGTCACAGAAAGTAATTCCTTATAAACATGTTTGGTTCACACACCGTGATTCAAGAAGTGATCAACTCTTCAGACCCAAGACCTGGGTAACCAAGAGACAGCCATAATTGTGAATTTCATTTACTTCCAACTTGTCTCTGTCTATGTCTCTCTCTCTCTCTCTCTCTCTCTCTCTCTCTCTCTCTCTCTTCCTTCCTTCCTTTCTTTCTTTTTTTTTTCTTTCGAGACAGTTTCCATGTGTAGCCCCGGCTGATCCTGGAACTCACTCTGTAGACCAGACTACCCTTGAACTAAGAGAGATCTGCCTGCCTCTGCCTTCCAAGTGCCGAGATAAAACTAGATAAAACTGCTTTCAGCCTTTCAACTTTTTCATATTGAATTTCTTTCTTTCTCTCTCGGTCTCTGTCTCTGTCTGTCTGTCTGTCTGTCTCTGTTCTCTTTCTTTCTTTCTTTCTTTCTTTCTTTCTTTCTTTCTTTCTTTCTTTCTTTCTTGGGGGGTGTTGTGTTTCAAGACAGTGTTTCTCTGTGTGACCCTGGCTGTCCTGTAATTCTCTCTGTAGATCAGACTGGCATTTATAAATGCATTTATGAATTTAAATATTAAAAGTAGCTTGGGTTGCAATTGGCAAAGGCTTTGTCTGCCTCTCTAATCTTTTTCCAAAGGACAAGTCTTGAGACATCATGTAGGTGGGACAAATTACATGGAATATCCAGGTGAATTTACATTCTTTTTAAATTTACTTCTTGAAAACGACAGTTTCGTAGTATGAGGAGAGAATCTGATTTTTGCCTCCCGAGGATCAGGAGCTTTCTTCTTTAGATCCCCGCCCATCCCCTCGCCCTTGGTGTCTTCTCCCTCTTTGGAAAACCAAAAGATATCATCAAGAGGTGATGTTACAAGCTGAGGTTTTCCTTGCCCTAATTACAAGAAAGTGTTCTTGTTCCATGAGTAAACCGCCTTCTCTGTCGCTTCACTTTCTGATAAGTAATTGGAAATTTGCTTCTGGCTTGAACTTTGTCAGGATTGTCTGTGCCGAATCATTTAAAAATTCTTGGAGGCTCAAAGCTTAAGAAAAGACGCAGGCCAGCACTCGGGAGGCAGAGGCAGGCGGATTTCTGAGTTCAAGGCCAGCCTGGTCTACAAAGTGAGTTCCAGGACAGCCAGGGCTANACAGAGAAACCCTGTCTCGAAAAACCAAAAAAAAAAAAAAAAAAAAAAAAAAAAAAAAGAAAAGACGCAGGACAAAACAAGGCAGACTGAGAGACATTAAGCACTTAGCATAGTGCCAGACCCGGTAAAGGGGTCAGTGAATGGCATTTATTCATTCAACAGGATTCCCTGGGCCCCCACCAGAAACAAGGCTCTGTGCTAGGTCCCAGGCACCTGCCAAAGACTAAAATGGATACAGTTGCTGCCTTCCAGCTGATCCCAGTTGGTCTGGACAGCCTTAAAAACAACTACCCAAATAAGAGGATATCATAAATGTTACATAGTGTCAAGTACGGGTGGGAGGTGGGGGTGGGAGGTGGGATATCATACGCAATTATCTGAAGCATTGGGGATTGAGCAAGAGAAAATAACACTTAATATAATAAGAATTTTATCCAAGCATAGGATCTTATCATCTTAGTTCTCCAGAGGCAGGAGAAGCTCAAGTTGGAGGCCAGCCAGAGTAGTATGGCTACAGAGGTCTACCTCCTGTGGCTCTAATTCAGAGAGAGGAAAAAAAGAATATTATCAGAGCCCGGTTGGGCAGAAGCAACTGACAAGCACAGTAGCTGAGGAGAGATTCAGGAGTTCCTGGCGATCCTCTGCCTGGGAACCCTGAGAAGGGAGGGCCCGGTCCCAGACAACCTGGGTGGAAATTAAACCCCATCACATGGACGCATTGCAAAGGTGAGGGCCGTGGTGAACGCGGGTGGGGAGGCTGAGCAGGGACCCTGCCTGACCTGAAAGATCCGGTCTGGCTCAGAGGTGGGTGGGCATGCGCATTTGTGTGCCATTTGGGGACCCAGGTGAGGAGCCAGAGACAAGAAGGAAGTTGGCAGAGCAGGATCAGGGAAGGTGAACCAACAGCAGGGTGGAGATAGGCGGTGACGGTGGACGGAGGACTTAGAGGTGACAAGGACTAACGCAGGCAGTTATGAGCAGGGAGGCTGTGCTGGGAAACGGATGAGCAGGATGGGGCTGTGACCACAAAGATGACTAAGGTGACAAGGACAGGTGAGGACAATCTAGGTGACAAGGGACGGGAATGGAGTTAACAAGTGCCAGCACCAGGGTGGAGACAGCTGAGGGGCGGCAGGATTGGCTAAGATCAGCAACAACCTTAGGCATAGGGCTGGGGAACATAAGACAGTCATGGGAACGGGGTCAGGTGTCGGCGTGAACATGACGTCACGCAGAGACGACAGGAAGGGTGGTAAATAAGAGGGTCGCAAAGGAGTGATGACCATCAAGGTGACCCAGGGTGACAGGAAGTGTGAGTAGCAATGTGTGTGCCGATGGTGTATCAGAGACATTCACTCTACCCCCTCCCTTAGTCCTGTTTCAACATTGCAACTGTTTTCTAGGCCTTGGGTCTGTGACTCAGTTCCATGATAAGATCTCCAGGCACAGCGGCAGCCAGCGGGGAGGGCTGAGTGCTCACCCTGGCTGGGTCCCGGCCCTTGGTTGGAGGGATTCAGGCATGGAACCTTAGTGTCACTGCTGCCTCCTCCCTTCTGGGTCTGCATACACCTCAGTGTGTTCCACCAAGGCTCTCTTCTGTGTGGGGAATTTGACTTTTGCCAAGACCTTCTTTTTTTTTTTTTTTTTTTTTTAAATTT
>NC_034611.1:46869654-46894664 GCF_900095145.1 Mus pahari
AAAAAAAAAAAAAAAAGAATGCCTTTAATATTCAACTCCAATGCGTTGGGCTTGGATTTAGTAAACTCCTTTTGTACCCCCAGACTTTCACAGTTTATCTCGACACAAACCAACCTGCTAAACAGAAAGTATTTTCTTCCCTTGTCCCTCCTTTCTTTCTTTCTTTCTTTCTTTCTTTCTTTCTTTCTTTCTTTCTTTCTTTCTTTCTTTCTTTCTTGGGTGTATGTGTGTGTGTGGTTTGTTTTTTATTTGGCAGGTTTTTCCCCCCAACACAGGGTTTCTCTGTATATCCTTGACTGTCCTAGAACTCACTCTGTAGACCAGGCTATCCAAGAACTCAGAGATCTGCCTGCTTCTGCCTCCCAAGCGCTGGGACTAAAGGCTTGGAACATTACCACCCTGCTCTTTTTATATTTTTTATTGAGAGACAGTTTGATGGCAAGTATTTTACCCTTCTACATAATAGTTTACACAACTCAAGTATACAATTCGGGGTTAGGATGTAGTTCAATGATAGAGTGCTTGCCTAGAAAGTTGAGAGCCTGGGTTTAATACTAACAACAAACATGCTTCAGAATACAGTTCAGTGAGGTTTTGAGTTTTCAGATTCATGAGACCATCAACACTGTCTCATTCCAAAACATGTTGTCACCCCACAAAGATGTCTTTAGCAATGACACCCATCTCTTCCTCTACCAAGCCCCTGGCAACCTCTGTGCATGTCATAGAATTTTTGACAACTTAAAAAGTTATTTATTGGGCTGGTGAGATGGCTCAGTAGGTAAGAGCACTGACTGCCCTTCCAAAGGTCCTGAGTTCAAATCCCAGCAACCACATGATGGCTCACAACCACCAGCAATGAGATCTGATACCCTCTTCTGGTGCATCTGAAGTCAGCTACAGTGTACTTATGTATAATAATAAATAAATCTTTGGGCCAGAGTGAGGGGGGCCGACCAGAGGGAGCAGAGTTGACCAGAGTGAGCAGGGGTCCTAAAATTCAATTCCCAACAACCACATGAAGGTTCACAACCATCTGTACAACTACAGTGTACTCACATACATAAAATAAATAAATCTTTAAAAGAAAAGTCATTTATTGAGCTGGAGAGATGACTCAGCAGTTAAGAGCACTGACTGCTCCTCCGAAGGTCCTGAGTTCAAATCCCAGCAACCACACGGTAGTTCACAACCATCCATAATGAGACCAGATGCCCTCTTCTGAGGTGTCTGAAGACAGCTACATATAATAAATAAATCTGTTTTTAAAAAGGTTATTTTATCTGTAAGTATGTGTACCACATGCATGCAACAGCCCATGAAGGTCTAGACGAGAGCCTCAGAGCCTGTGGAAGCAGGGTCGGTTGCAGGCAGTGGAGCGCTGTCACACGGGTGCTGGGGACTGACCCCACAAGCACTCTCAGCTGCTGAGCCAGCTCTCTGTAACCCCACCTTCCTTTATCTCAAAGATTCATTAAAAATCTGTGTTCTGTGTCTGTGTGTGCGCATGTGTGGATGTAGATGCGCACAGAGGTCAGACGGGAGTTTCCAGATTCCTTGGAACTGGAGTTACAGGTGATTGAGAGCCACTTGGTGTGGGTGCTGGAACTGAGCAATGGTTTGTTTTGTTGTTGTGGTGGTGGTGGTGGTTGTGGCTGGTTGGTTTTTCAAGGCAGGGTTTCTCTGTGTAGCCCTGGCTGTCCTGGAACTCACTCTGTAGACCAGGCTGGCCTCGAACTCAGAAATCCGCCTGCCTCTGCCTCCCAAGTGCTGGGATTAAAGGTGTGGGCCACCGCTGCCTGACCTAAACAGTGTTCTAACAGTAATTGTTGGTAACAGCTGGCATGTGGACTCTTGTGCCTTCCTCTCCCTCTCTCCCTCTCCCTCTCCCTCTCTCTGTCTCTGTCTTTCCTCTCCATGAAAGGGCTCTCACTACATATGCCAAGTAGTCTCAAATTCTTATCATCCTGCCTCAGCCTTCTGAGGCCCAGGACTACTACAACAGGCTCATTCTTCTTCAGTGGGATACAGAGGTAAGGAGAAATTCCACAGCTGGATTAACCATAGGTTACCTGTGGGGCAAGTGGAACCGTGTCACCAGACAGAAAAACTGGGACGGTTGAACAGATTAAGGAATCCCGGCTATTCCTGTAATTGAGAACTGGCAGGTGTTTGAATCTGCCCCCAACCAGATTCCTGTCCTAGACAGAGCACTTGACTAGGATACCCCACTAAAGGACCACAGCCAACAGTCAGTCAGGCAGCATAGAGCCCAGAGTTCTCCATGCTAGTGAGGTATCTAGACTGGCCAGCCCCAGGGGGGGTTAGCCAATAAGCTTCCCTTCCCCAGCGTCCCTGAATCTCCGGTCCACCCTGAATAAATCCTATGCTTCTATTTCCCACCTTGAATAAACAGTTTGGAAGAGCAAGGGCTGTCTCCTTCCTCAAAGATCGCAGTAGGGGGAAGGAAGCCTTGTCAAGACTGAGCCCCGCCTAAGTTTCACTTGGAAGGTCTCTCTGCACGCTTGGCTGGCGCTCACCCTGAGCTAAGCAGAACCCACCCCACCCCCCACCCCCACCTCCGGCCCCGGTCTCATTTCAGGCCAGCCTACCCTTGTTCTTAACTCCTCACCGATCCCAGCGCATCTGGGTGCCCAAGAGTATGGGAGCCACAGCCTCGGTCCTGGTCTATACCGTTTCTCACCTGGAGAAACACAGGCTGGGGCTCCTATCTTAGGCTACATTTTGCCTCCCCTGAGCGGTGTATCCCAGGAGTCCTGCATCCTGGTGGCAGTGAAGAAGGAACAAAGCATCCCTGCGTTAGTCTCCCAAGTGGGTGTCTCAGGACCCCAGCGGTGAGGCAGAACAAAGAACCGTATTTGGCGCCCTTCCTGGGACTACCCAGGGTGGCCCACGCAGACCGACAAAGAAACTCTGGATTAAACAAAGACCATGAGTAGCCCCTGGCCCATGGCCCACCAGCTTTTGGCACTAGCCCAAAAGAGCCAGGCCTTCCCACTCTGAAGACAACACTCTGTCTTCTTCCCACTTTGCACCCGACCCGGTCTAAATCCAGACAGTCCGATCTGCCCCAGGCTGCGCCATTTCTCACCAGGAGAAACACCACGGGCTAGCCCCCACCCCCCATCTTAGGCTACATTTCGCTTCCCCTGAGCAGTGTGTCAGCGTGTCCCACAAACCTGTCACGCCATGGCGGCAAGGAAGGAACATGGCCTGGTGCCCCTGCGTTTTGTCCCACACCCCAGCGATGAGGCGAAAGAAAGAACCATAGTTATCATGGCATGGTTCTGGGGTCATAGGGTTTCAGCCAAGGTGGTGGCAGGAATGTCAGAGCATCTGCTTTTTCCTCCTCGAATCTAGCAGATCCAACTCGGGACAGGATCGTGTCTTTGGCAGGCTTTCCAACCCCTTCACTCCTGCCTCCAAAGTCTTCTCTGTGAACCAAAGTTTGATTTATACCCACTTTCCTAACTCACTTAAATCTCTTGATCCTTATTTTATTTTTTTATTTTCTGTGTATGAATGCTTTCCCCTGCATGTATAACTGTGAGCCACATGTATGTCTATTGTCCATGGAGGCCAGAGAAGTGTATCAGACTCCCTAGAAATGGGGAGTAATATACAGATGGTTGTGAGCTCCTATGTGGGTGCTGGGAACTGAACTTGGGTCCTCTAGGAGAGCAGCAAGTGCACCTACCCCCAGCTGCCTTGGAACCACGAGGCTGCCAGCGTGGAAGGAAACGGGGCAGAGACGGGAACCTGTGGTTGCTGGGTTTTGCAGTTTTGATCTAAGTTCTCATTCTCTCAGCTGTCATCAGTACCTAAGGCAAGCTGGATCGGATCGGATGTCTTTGTAGTTTTGATCTCGAGTTGTCGTTCTCTCCGATGATTGTCATTAGCACCTAAGGCATGCTGGATCGGATGTCTTTTTGCATGCAGCTACTTCCTGCTAGATATTGTCGTATGTATCTTGCCAATCACATTACTCCTGGCACTTATCATAGTCTGCGTAAAAAACGATACTTGAGGCCAAGTGGTGGTGGATCATACCTTTGAGGATCTCTAAACTGGAGGCTGGCCTGGCCTGGTCTACAGAGTAAATTCCTAGACAGCCAAAGCTTCATAGAGTAACCCTGTCTTGAAAAACAAAACAAACAAAAAGATACTCGAGTCAAGGATGTAACTTAGTGACAGAAAGCATGCCTAGTACACACGGGTCCTGAATCCCATCCTCAGCAACACACACACACACACACACACACACACACACATACACACAGAGATGCACAGATACAGACACACAGATACACATGCGCACACACACATACACACACATACATACACACACATATACACACACACATACACACACATACATACACACATATACACACACATACACACACATACACACACACATACACACACACATACATACACACACACATACAAACACATACATACACACACACACACACACAGATGCACAGATACAGACACACAGATACACATGCAGACACACACACACACACACACAGATGCACAGATACAGACACACAGATACACATGCAGACACACACACAGAGATGCACAGATACAGACACACAGATACACATGCAGACACACACACACGCACGCACACAGAGATGCACAGATACAGACACACAGATACACATGCAGACCCCCCCCACACACACACACAAGCTTGGCCTGGTGGTCCACACTTACAACACCAACATTTTCCAGGTAGAAGCTGAAGGACAGGTAATTCAAGGTCTCCCTTGACTACATCAAGAGTTCAAGACCAACCTGGGGGCTGGTGAGATGGCTCAGTGGGTAAGAGCACCCGACTGCTCTTCCGAAGGTCCGGAGTTCAAATCCCAGCAACCACATGGTGGCTCATAACCNTATAAGGACACATCCAATTGAGTTGTTGGCCAAAGGAATCCCATAGAAATCCCAGGATGGGGCTGGAGAGATGGCTCAGTGGGTAAGAGCACTGACTGATCTTCCAAAGGTCCTGAGTTCAAATCCCAGCAACCACATGATGGCTCACAACCACCCATAATGAGGTCTGACACCCTCTTCTGGGGTGTCTGAAGACAGCTACAGTGTACTTACATATAATAAATAAATAAATCTTAAAAAAAAAAAAAAAAAAAAAAAAAGACCGACCTGGGCTACATGAGACCCTGTCCCCCCCACCACCAAATAAGAATATTTAATGAACGAATAAACGGGTGAATTAACCCAAACCCTCTGCCAGAAAGGCTAACGGGAATGTGGGGGTGGGAGTTGGGGGGAAGACAACATAATTCTGTGAGTAGAAAGCCTGATGACCTGAGTTTGATCATCCATGGTAGAAAGAGAGAGCTAACTCCCAAAATTCTCCCTTGAACTTCATGTGTAGCACATGTATACACACACACACAATAAGTTAAACTGGAAAAAATAAAAGGAAGCCTGGTGGGTGGCGCATGCACCAGCACTCAGGTGCATCCAGCACTCAGGAGGCAGAGGCAGGCGGATTTCTGAGTTCGAAGCCAGCCTGGTCTACAAAGTGAGTTCCAGGACAGCCAGGGCTACGCTGAGAAACCCTGTCTTGAAAAGAAAAAATAAAGATGGAAAGAAAAAAAATATGCCCGTGTGTGATGGGGTACACCTCTGATCCAAGCCCTTAGGAAGTAGAGGCAAATGGATCTCTATCAGTCTAAGGCCAGCCTGGTTTACAGAATGAGCTCCAGGACAGTCAGAGCTACATAATGAGATTGTCTCAAAATAAACTTTAAAAAAAAAACCTTACCTCCTTTCCCCTAGCTAGGCCGCAAATCCCTGGTATAACCCCAAACAGTCATTTTTTCATCCACCTAAGCTAGCTGGGCTCTGAGGTTTCTCTCGGGTCTAGGAGGCGTGCCGTACACTGATGATTCAGAGCTGGTCGGCCACTGCCTTTCCTAACCGCTTCATGCAAGTTCCTTGTGTTCTGAGACTCACCTTTGTGCACGGTGGAATAAACGGAAGCATTCCGTGGACACAAGCAGGTGACTCGGTGATTGCCTAGGATACCAAGCTTCTGTGTGACAGAGCAGTTGGATCTTGAGTTCCTCCCGTTGGATAGCCAGCTCTTCCTGTTGAAATATTGATGATTTAGCCAAGCCTGCTATTTGCTTACCCAGCAAGTATCTGAGGAAAGTGCCTGTGTGCCCCACCCAGACCTGGAGATGCCAAAGCTTCGAAGCTAGGTGTGCTGGTATAATCCTACAATCTCCGCCCCAGCAAGGCCGAGGCAGGGGGTTCTTAAATTCAAGGGCAGTTTGGGCTACATAGTGACGCTATTTAGAAAGAAAAGAAGGTCAACTGTCCAGGCCTCTTTACCCCTTGCTTTGAAAATCTTAGCTGTAATCTCAAAATCTAAAGACTACCCTAGTGTCACTTTAAAAAGTGTAATTTTTTTTTTAATGTGTACAAGTGTTTTCCCTGTACTTGCAGGTTGCAAGTACACCATATGTGTGCAAAGCCGGAGAGGGCATTGGATCCCCATGGAAATTGCATTGCAAAGATGGCCGTGAGACACCATGTGGGTGCTGGGAGTCAGCGCCTATGCAAGATGGACAAGTGCTCGCTAGCTATCTGCCCAGCCCATCAAACCCACTTGTTGACCTCCCGGTCACAACTCCATCATATCACACCAGCCTCTTCCCCTCCCCCACTACTCTCACTACAGCACTTTGTCATTCTCAGCGTACTCGTGGGTGGCTTTGGGCCCCTACAGGGAGGAATGTGAGTGTACTTGAGTGAACCTTAAGCATGAATGCAAGGACACTGGTGTGCAAGTGGTGTAAGGGTGATGGCATATCTGAATGTGCCACAGCATCTGTCTGAGTCCAAGTGTATGCATGAGTAATGGTTCTGCTGTCTTGAGATCGGAGACCCCGTGGTTACCCTCAGATGCCCTTCACAGGACTGGACCCACAAACATTTCCCGCTGGAAGTGGGGAGAGGCAATAAAGGCTCTGCTCCCTCCTGAGGATGTATAAATTGGGGGACTTTTCTTTGGTGGCGTTGCTGTCTATACATTTCTCATGCTCCTGTAAGTAACAACAAATTCCGGCTGACCAAGCTAGACTCGGATGGACTTGTTGCTTCGTTTTGTCCTCAGTGCCTTATCTAGAATGAACAGGCATCACTCACGTCTCCCCAGGAGGAGCCACACAACACTGAGCTGATATCAAGGTAAGAGCATGCTGAAAGTAGATGGGCCATGTGCGGGATGAGTATTGGGGAGGGCCAAGAAAGAGGGTTAACGTACCAGTGTGAACATATGCACACTTCCAGTTCACACAGCTCCGAGGGCTGAAGGCGTCGAAAGCTATAAACAATTTGTCTGACAAAGGGATGACTTAGATCTCTCAGCTAAAGGTTACCTCTATCAGAAAAGAGCCACCATCATCTGGGGCCCCTGAAACTTGCTTATAGAATCAAGCCCGATGTCTCCTCCCCTTCCTCAGCTCGTTTCCAGGCTTGGCAGTGACCTGAGCAGAGAAGCAGATTGAGGTGTACCTTGACATTCCTGGTACCTCCTCAACTATGGGGGGCATTTCCATGGAGACAAGCAGCGAACTCTAACCAGATGGTTATCAGGCCTCCCAGAGTCCTCTCTCCCTCCCTAACCTCTCCAGCCAGCCCTCGGCAGCCCTCGGCAGCCCTCGGCAGCCCTAAAGAAGTGACATTAGAGTCCAGCACAGATCGCAGGAGCCTTCAAATGATGTGGAGGCTGTGGGGTAGAGCTCAGGATTAAGGCGTTTACCTAGCACACAGGGAGCCCAAGCAAGGTTCTGTCCCTAGCGCCACAGACAAGGGTGAGAGGTGAGAAAGGGGGGAGGCGGAGGGAGCTAGACTGACCGCGAGTTTAATTAAGTCTTGCCCAAATGATGGCTTCAAAGCAGGGGATTCAAGAAGTCGGAAAAGTCAGTCTAGGTGATGGAGGAGGAGAGTCTTCTCCCCCAGAGAACCCTGCGGGTAGGGAAAGGTCACGCTCATCCCTTCTTGATACTGTACCCATCCTCTCTGGCACTTTGACAGAGGCAGTGAGTGAATGGGGTGGAAGTAGGGTACTGGAGACCTCCAGGTTCAGCTGTTTTCAATCCCAACCTCAGGCTCCTGGTGCTGAAGCACTGGGTGTCTCGCTTCCAAGCCTGGCTGTCCGGCTCCTCTCCAGCATGAAGAAGGAGGAGGAGGAGGAGGAGGGGAGGGAAGAGGAGGAGGGGAGGGAGGAGGAGGAAGAGGAGGAAGAGGAGGCCTGCTGTCACTATCATCACCTCTGATACTTCTCCGGCACTGTCCCTGCCCCAACACTTGTTAGTTCAATTCATCCTCGCCTCTTGCAATCTAAGGATGCAGATGCCATGACTACCCCCACTTTACAGATGAAGAGCCAGACCACAGAAAGGGACCCAGCAGAAGTGCGGAGGATCCTTCGTTAAGAAGGAAGGGCATCAGCCATTGAAGGGCAACAGCCATTGGCCCTCAGTCAGAAGGAGCCAGCGAGATGGGCAACAGTCTGGAAGGCAGAAGATGGATTCTTGCAAAGGGTACTGATGCCCTCACCTTCCTGTCTCACCCTCCTTGCCTTCTTATTTCCTAGATCTGCCTCCTACTTGCCAAAGTCAATGGGAAACAGTGGCAAGAGGTGATATAGTTCACGGGTGTTAGTCACCTGGGCAAGGAGCAGAGCAGTGATCGGAGCTATGCTAGCAGACTCCTTCTTGCCCCAAGCCTTGCTGCTGGCCAGGGTCAGTTTGCAATCCTAGAGACCTATAGGTCTGGATTTGGATCTGCTCTTCCTTCTGCTATGTGATGCTAAGAGACTCGCAGGTTCAATTCTTGCTTTCTTTGAAGCCCCCTGCAGCAACAAAGGTGCCTAAACCAGTTTCTGTTTCTGCCGCTACCCTGAGGCCTATGGCCAAAGCTACATCCGTGCAGACCCTCTCTGGGTCCTTGAGTAGCCCCTCCCCCAGATACCTGACCTTTTAGGGCTCAGTCATTCCATTGTCAAGACCCTTTTAGGTCTAAGGGGTGGGTCTCAGCCCCTCCTTTCTTCACACTTCCGCTCTTCCCTGACTGCTCCAGTGCTCCCCACTCCCAGCACAGGCTCCTCCTTTCCTCAGCCAGCCTCCTCCTAGATCCTTGAGGTCTCCATGTCTTCCCTAGGCTTTAGGGCAGTGGTTCTAAACCTCCCTAATGTTTCAACCGTCTAATCCAGTTCCTCACGTTGTCATGACCTGCAACCATAAAAGTATTTCATTACTACTTCATAGCTGTATTTTTTGTTACTGTGAAGAATTGTAAGTAAATATCTGACGAGCAAGGTGTGCACAATGTAGCCTCATAGAGGTCGCGACCCACAGATTGAGAACTATTGCTCTAGCGTTTCTATACTGGGTGGAGTTGGCCTTCTTCTTGCCTTCCCACCCCACCCAACTCTAACTCACCCAAGCTTCTCCAAGCTTGTGGATGCCCCACCCAGCTTTTTCAGAAGAAAACAAAATCTATAAGAGTTAGCAGCAAGCCAGAGCTCATTACCAGGAATTCAGAAGACATGCCCTGGAGCAGAGATGGTTGGCTGGCGTTACTTGCGCTTAGAGGTACAGTCCAAGTGCACAGAGAAATGGACTCAAGGTACACACAGAGATGCCTTTTTAAGAGGTAAATGAAGACTTAGGCAGTAACACACAGAGAGAGCCAAAGATGAAGAAAACCAGAGATTCAGACAGCCCAACACAGGGAGAGAAAAACAGGCCCACAAGGAGCCCTGAGAAACGCACATTCACCTGTGTGCACAGACACAGGGCCAGGTATCCAAACAGCTCATGTTTCAAGGAGCTGATTTTACTGGTGCAAATCATTGGCTTTAAGAAACATGGCTCCAGCCGGGCGGTGGTAGCACACACCTTTAATCCCAGCACTCTGGAGGCAGTGACAGGCAGATCTTTATGAGTTCCAGGACAGTCTTGTCTATAGAGTAAGTTCCAGGAGTGAAACAGAGAAGCCCTGTCTCAAAAAATGAAGAGGGGGCTGGGGGTGGAGAGACAGACAGACAGACAGACAGACAGAGAGAAGAAAACTGGCTCTTTAAAATGGTTGTGGTGAGGGCTTGGTACAGAAACATAAAGAGCCCCAGCAAGCCCTGGGACACTGCAGCCATACCATGGGGCAGTCCCCACCCCTGGCTTCCCTGAAAATATATTCTGTGAAATGGAGAAGCTTTCTTATAGGAAGTAGAGCATTTTCCTTCCAGGACTTTGCCTATTCAGAGTGGAGGATTCAAGGGGAGTTCCTTGTCTGGAGGAGTCCCAGAGTGGCTGCCTAGCTCACGTTCTGTCCTCTGCCCCGCACACTCGTGGCTCCATCTTGCCTTTTTTATACCTATTTCTTACTACCCAACCCAAGAGCCTTGTAGGGTCTGGACACAGCGGGGCAAGCCACCAACCCACTCCCTCCCTCCCTACTCAGTAAATCCACACTTGAGGATGGATCTGAGACGAAAGATGCTCGTTAAATTCAATGGCCTTTATAAAACATCCCCCTGCCTCCACTCCTTCTTTCCCACCCCATCCTGGTTCAGTAAGTAAAGCCACTGGTCAGTCATCTGTTTCCTGGTCACTGTTTAGCTCACTTATATTTTGAATTACGTTTACTGTCATGCATGTATGTGTATGTATCAGCAGGCCAGAGTGCAAGTGTGGCGCTCAGAGGACAACTTTCTGGAGTGTTGGTTCTTTCTTCTAGTCTTTGGGCCCCAGAGATCAGACGTAGCTTGCCAGACTGGATGGCAGGTGCCATTACCCACTGAAGCATCTCGCCAGCCTACGTTAAGCCCTTTCTATGAATCATCTCTGCCTATTTAACTCTTTTTATTAACCC
Source organism: Mus pahari (assembly GCF_900095145.1). Taxonomy (NCBI): domain Eukaryota; kingdom Metazoa; phylum Chordata; class Mammalia; order Rodentia; family Muridae; genus Mus; species Mus pahari. Next base: position 46,880,599 of record NC_034611.1, read on the forward strand.
GAGTGTCACAGATAAAGAAAGTAAGGTCCAGAGAAGGAACACAAACACACCTAGTAGCTGTGATGGATGCTACCCTATAGTGATAGATGGCACCCCAAGCTTCCTGCTCCCCACTGGCTGAAAAGAAGGATGCTGGGGGCCCGAGGGGGAACTGGTGTGGCTGAATGAAACTGCTTGGTACTCTGAAGGAAACTCCTCAGGCACCTTCTACTCTCAAGGTTTACATTCTTCCCTATGGGGTCTGGGAAAGGGACACTCCCTCTGGCTCAGGTCTCTCCGGCATTCCAGAGATGCCTCTAGGGAGTTGGGAATAAGGAAAGGGTGGAGATCCACGAAGGAATTGTCTTGTCCCACTGACTCCCGTCACAACCCTAGTTCTGTGTTCTGAACTGGCTGGTCACGCTTTCTGGGCGTGGGTCTCTTCTCTGAAGGGGCTAGGGAGCAAGAGCCTTAAGGGCGTAATTATGCAGGCCAGGGATCCCCTGGCTCCTACAGGGTTAACACTACAGACAGGTTTCCCTTATATTCCTGGTGAAATTTAAGTCAGATGTATTAAGGAAGCTGGAAATGAGGCGCACTTCCTGGGTTCAGGTGTGCCAGGCTAGTCACATAACCTTTGCCTTACTGGGCAACGGACATGTCCCAGAAGGGACATATAAACAGGAGAGGTTCTTGATCCAGGCAAGTGACTTTTAGGTTGGAAGATGAAGAGTAAGAGTAACCCATTTCCTAGAAGAGGGATAGAAAAGACAGAGAAAGTAGCCAGGAATGAAGAAGGCAGAATGTTGTGACAGGCTGGGTAAGGACAGGTACAAGAGAACCCGATGCAGATGGACTTTGGAGATGTTGTGAGGACCATGGAAAGAGACCTACCCACAGGAAGATACCCTGAGGAACCTGTGTGGACTGACCCCTTGGAGGGAGGCTGATAAGAGTGCCACAGCCAAGAGTTTGGTTGGAGATTTAGCAACTATAGAGGACAATACAGGTAGGTACCCAGGCTGGCTGGCCTCTGAGTCATAGGCTTAGCCTCTCCATTCTCTGGGCAGCTCTGCCTACCAGAGGGGTTCCAAACTTCCTCCCTGGGGAAGGGGATGAAACGGGAGGGTTCGGAAGATGCTCAAGAGGATGGAATCTGGGACCACTGAATACAAGCTCAGATTAGACTCTGAACTAAACATCTGGAAATTTATGGCCAAATAAAACCAACACTCGAACACTGGTCCCAGAAAAGCAGACTCTGGTGTGGGTAGCACATGCTTTCAATGCCAGCGGGGGGGGGGGGGGTGGTCTCCGTGAGTTCAAGGCCAGCCTGGTGTACAGGGACCCAGGATAGCCTGGACTACAGAGACTGTGTCTGAAAACAAACAAAACACAAAAAACAAAGTTCCTATCGAATGTATACATTTTATTCTTTTTTATATATAAAAGGCAACAGTACATTGTTGATTGGAGAATTCAAGGAAGGAAACCCCTTTTAAAAAGTGGAGTTTCCCACCCCTATTCCTAGAGCTGTAACATATATGTATGTATATATTTATATATTAAAAAAAAACAAATTACGAAACTTACGACCTGGACTTCAGCCCCTCCCAATGTCTATCTTATAACAGAAACATATTACACAGCCCCCAGTCGAGGGTCATAGCTCCAGATGTGAGCTACACCCTTCTTATCCCTACCCCCTCCCTCCCCAAGTCTAGAAGTCCATCTCGGAAAAAACAGAACAAAACAAAACAAACAGTAGGCACACACATACTTAGAAACACACTTCTGGGTCCACCTCCATGCGGAGGAGTCCCTGAAGCGCGCACTCTGGCACATTCCTGACTCACTTTCTCCCTTCCCCTGGGCTCCCCTGAGCTGCTACAGTTTGTTTTGAAAACTTGGTCCCTTGCTCTGCATCATTCAAGCCTGGAAAACAGCACACATGTACACATGCTCTCTCTCTCTCTCTCTCTCTCTCTCTCTCTCTCTCTCTCTCTCTCTCTCTCTCTCCTCTCTCTCCATCTTACTTGCTATCCTACCGTGGGAACCTAAAGGGCAGAGTTCATAGAAATTCTGGAGGGACCATCCAGCAGGGGGGGTGGATACAGGGAGCTGTTTAGCCCGAGAGAGGCATCACAGGGGGCTTTCGGAGACTGTTCCCCACACAGTCAGTGGACACTCAGGAGAGTGCACAGTGGGGGAGGGGGCTGCTGCCCACTCAGATCTGCTCTTTGTGCTTCATGTGGGCCAGCTTCACATTCTCTTCCTCAGTGGAGGGTGGGGGCTGCTCCAGGTGGCAACCAATCATGAGCTGGTACACGAAGACACCACCAATGGAACCCAGGAGTGGGGAGACGATGGGTACCCACCACCAGTGCCGGCCAGTCCTGGAGGGAGAACACCGGAAATCAGAGACAGGTCGGCTGGAAGTTGGCAGGAAGAGGGGAGGCAAGCTGAGAGGGGGGCTGTACTCACGTGAAGACTTCTGAGCCCCAGCCAGCCAGGGCGGTGAAGAGGCGAGGTCCAAAATCACGGGCAGGGTTGACGGCATAGCCAGAATTGAAGCCCATGGAGGTTCCAATGACCAGGACCACAAGGCCCACAGTGAAAGCCTCCAGGCCACGGGGCACAGGGTTGTTATAAGGGTCAACGATGGCCAGTACACACACAATAAGAGCGGCTGTGCCTATGAACTGGGAGAGCAGAGAGAGCTCGGTGAGGGGCAGCCTCCTCCTCCTTCTCCCATGCTCCAGCCCCGCCCTGACTCAGGATGCTCGCAAAACCAAGAACTCACTGGGGAGCTCCATGCTTTATATAAGACCCGTCACCCTGTTCTGAGGTTGGGGTTCCCATGAACTGAGAAGAAATCCTGCTACGCGATCAAGGAGCTTTGTCCGAAACAAGGCTGTTCCTCCCTCTGCCTTGATTTCACATGTCCCCAGTCCATACCTGATCAAAGAAGCCATTGACCATGTCCAAGTGTCCAGAGGGATAGGTGGCAAAGATTCCAGCTGTGCCGTTGGGGCCAGAGACGTAAAGCTCATTGTTGGCAAAGGCCAAGATTGCATCTGGTGACAGATTAGAGCCATTGTGAGTGAGGGCAGAGCCTCTCCTCTCAGAGCTGCCCTCCCCACCCTGCCAGGGGTCATGGGTAAGCATATGACTGTAGAGGCTCAGGGGGCGAGGCGGGGCGGGGCGGGGTGGAGGACCTGAGATTCTGTTGTTGCCCAACTCGTTTCTTTCCCCTAGAGCCCCCAACCTGGGCCTGAGTGTTCGTGAATGAGTCACGGGCCCTGGGCCTGGGCAGGCCCAGGTTGTCATCAGTGGGCCTGGTGCCAACAAGTACTTAAAGAGGGAAAGTGTGGAGAAGGGAGGGCGGGATGGAGTATGCTTACCGTAGTACAGCCCAAAAACAATCCCAGCGCCCAAGAAAGCCCCCAGTGTCTGTGCCAGTGCGTAGATGGGCAGCTTGATCCAGGGCTCTCGTGCCAGGAAGCACATTGCGAAGGTCACGGCGGGGTTCAAGTGGGCACCTGCGAAGAGGAGATAGCCTCCATTAGCTATAGCCTGCCACCTCAGGCTCTTCCTTTCTGGGGTGTAGGTAGGTTTTCTTAGCCTGGGTGGCCGTTGGACTGTGTCACAGAGTGACCTTTGATTCCAAGGTGAGAGTCAAAGGTTCTCATACACCCTTGCCTCCGAAGGGCTCAAAGCTGAGGTGCTGTTAATGCGCGCCCTTGGTTGGGGGGGGGTGTCCCTTCCCTCTCTGCTCTCTAGCCAGATTACTCGTTGGAAATGCTGGCGAGGGCTGAGAACTGAGGCTGGGGTTGACCTTACCAGACACCTGGCCAGCCACCAAGATGCCCAGGGTGACGGCGAAGCCAAAAGCCAAGTTGATGGTGAGGAAGCCACCGTGCGTGCCTCGGCTGAGTACCACCTGAGCCACGGAGCCACAGCCGAACATCTGTGGGGGGGGGGGACAAAACAAGGGACGTCCCACTGAGATCAGACATGCCCGACACCACTGAAGGTCCTTCCTAGGATATAACCCAAAACCCTCCTGCTGCAAAGTCCCAGAGAGAGGAGGCATGCAGAGCCTCATGGGGGGGGTGGGACCGATCACGGGTACATGACTGGGGACCCAGGAGGGAGTTATCACTACAGCAGTTTCTGCCTGTCCTCCAGATATGGCACACAGAGGTAAGAAATACCCCCTAGTCCTGGACTCGTCCAAAGCCGAGGTCACAGTGGAGGGGGTGGAGGCCACGGAAAGAGATCAAAAGAGAGGTCAAATCTACTCCTGCATGGAGGAATGTCTGTACATCTGGTCCTCACGTGTTCCTCATCACGGCCTCCCTGTTCACATCTGTCCCTGCCAGCGCCTCCCCCCCCCCCGGCCACCCTTCCTCTTCCTTCTCCAGCCCGCTGCCTCCAGGATTTCCACTCCGATCTGCAGAGTGAGTCCTAAATACAAGGTTTTAAGCGGCTCGTCCCGCAAGGTCCCGTGAGATCTGTTCTAACCCTTCTGCCTGGGATAGAGGGACTAAAAGGTGCCTCAAGGTCGTCACGTATAAGGACAGACGTATGGTCACGTGTGAAAATACTCTCCACCAGCTGTTAAGTGCTGTTGCCTCAAGTCTCTAGTGTCCCTCCACGCTCCTCCAGCCCGGCCCTGGGTCTCCTTTCTCAGTCCTCCATAACTAAAACAGTGCTATGCTGAGCCAGGCCTGATCCCTGCACTCTCGAAGGCAAAGAAGCCAGTCTGGTCTACAGAGTGAGTTCTAGAACAGCCAAGGGCTAAGGGGAAGGAGACCCGGTCTCACAAGCAAGAAAAGTGCTATGCTGGCCAGCAGCAGGCTGTGCTCCATTAACTCTCATGGGTCCGAGCCTGTGTACTGAGTTGTTAAGCACTGATCATTATCCTCAGGAAGATGAGGCCAGTGGCGGCGTTGTAGGTCAAAGGTGTTCAGGCAGGTGAGAGCAAAGGGCAGAGATTGTGAGAGCAAGGCGTGGAGGCATGTGGCGGTCCCATCCTGGGCACTAGGTCCAGTCAGGCCCTGGCCTGAGCTCTTTGCCTGGGGCCCAGACTTGGCTCCATGCCAAGGGGCCTCGGAGGAGGAGCTGTCAAAGCCAGTTCCACCACCTTGGGGCTAATCTTCCTCTTCCTTATCCTCCCCTCTCACCCAGCTGCAGGTTCTTAGCCAGCCCCTCACCCCATATACCACCCAACTCTATACGTCACCCCAAAGCCAACCTGGATCCTGACACAGAGGTCTCAAGTCCCCAACACAGGGACACGAGCAGACCCTCAGTCATCGGGGGATCCACTAGGTTTGCTCTCCCCTCTCCTCAAGCACTGCTTTCCCTTGACACCTGATCCCTCCCATCTACCTGAGCCTGAAAGCCTTCACCACAAATCCAGAACCCTCTTTTTGTGGTCTGGGCTAAGACAAATGATCCTGGGACTCGGGGGGGGGGGGACTGACTGTTCTTTTACAGAGGCTCTGAGAACTGGGACTGGGACGGGATGAGGGGCCCCCCTTTGAAAGTGTAAGACCCCTCCCTGGTCTTCTTGCTGCTCCTGTCCCGAACAGGTGGCCAGACTCACAAATCAAGATAGGAAACAGGGAACCACCGAGGCAGGAGGGAGTGGGGACAACTGATAGGCCACAGGCCACTAGTCTATGAAGTCAGAGGCACGTTTGGGCCCCCTTTCTCCACGTGTAGCCTGTCCCCCCGCCAAGGTCCCTCACCAGTTACTGATCTGCATTACCCAAGATCGAGGCTGTTGCTGGAACTCAAGTAAACCACCCCACTGCAAAGGGACACCGGAATTGAGAAGAGACTCAGAAAAAAACAAGTCAGTGGCTGAAAAAAATCAGAGTAACTGGGACAGGAAATGAAAACCGTAATGTCTGCCTGATCAAGAAGTGCTCCAAGTTACCCAGAACTCAGGGCCAAACTGCAGAAGCCTGAGACCAGGGAGCTCACCAGGGGCCACTGAGAGGAGAGGCAGAGGAGAGACCAGCAAAGAAAAGACCAGCAAAGACGCAGGATGCAGGAAGCATCCGGGGTGCAGGATCCGAAGGACTCCGACGGCGGCATGTGAGCCACACATTTAGACGCACACACAGTTCTGTTAGGGCCCCGTTTCCTTCCACGATCCCTATCAACATAACATTCCGCTCTTCTCATTTTGCTGCTTACAGCCCAAGAAGCCTGCGCCCTCTGCCCCTACCTGCTGTAATCCGCCCTCACTTCACTGCAACTTTTGGACTTTTCTGAGGATTAATTATTCATTAGGGGCCAGACACCCAAGACCCAAATAACTTAATAGGGGTGTCCATTTGCCTTTCTCTGCTGTGTCCTGAGCCTGGAGCCCCGGGAAGTTGGGAGGCCAGGGGAAAAAAAAAAGGGCTGAAGGACCCACCCTCAGGGGTGACCCTTCCGCAGCCTTGGTCTCGGTCTCCAGGGGGAAAGGCAAAATAGCAGAGCTGTTCTTGGGTGAGTAGCACTGTCACAAGTTGAGTTAGAACTGTCAAGACTGTTGAAGGCTTTGGAGGTCAGCTTGACCCTGAGGGTTAAGCCTTGGGAGCAGAGCTGGGGAACTGGTCGTAGATGTCTACCTGGAAAAACTGTCCCTGGAGTGAATAAGGAGTTGGGGACCACCACGGGGGGGGGGGCTGAAAATAGATAGGACTGCTCACTGCCCTGCACTCACCACAAGGATGAGGGTCCCCAGGCACTCCGCCAGCGCCTGGCGAAGCAGCCGGTAGCGAATGTGAAGCATCTCCCCGCAACGATTCACCAACTCCTTCTGTCGACCCATGGCGAGGCAGGCAGCGGCGAGGTCCGGCGTGCGGGTGCAAAGTAGCTAGCGCAGGGCACCGAGAGTGAGAGCGGTGGCCCGGAGCGCAGGTGGCGCCCTTTATACGCTCAGCCCCGCCTGCTGAGCCCAGCCCTCGGAACCCCGCGGGGGCGGGAACGGAGTGCGGCCACCACCCCTCCGCCTAGCCTGGAGGCGCTGGTGGGGACGCGAGGTGACAGTTGTAAAGAGGGTCCTGAGGAGCTTTAAGGGTGGGTTGGCTCTGCAGGATTCATAGGGGAGTGAGTGTTGAAGTGAGAGGACTGGGATGGTGTGAAAAAGGGAAGAGCAAGCGGTCTCCCGAGTGCCACCACCCCACCCTCCGATCACAGAGAGCCTTGTGGGCATCGTCTCACGCTAGGGGTGAGGAGCCAGCTTGCTACAAGATGACTGGATAGAGCAGGTCTTCAATCAGGCGGCTGAAAAAGAGGCTATAAACCTCTCGTGGGAAGAGATCTCACAGTGCCGACCCTGGTAGGCAGGTGTATGCTGAGTTCTAACCAGAATTCACTAGCCCATCGTGTGCTCTGGGAACATGTCACCTGTTGCATGTGTTGGTTAGCATGGTGTATGTCCTGTGAGCCTGGTCACGCCGCCTGGACGCGCCACGTGCAAGCTGCGATACCTGGGCTTTCTCCTTGTGGACCTTCCCTCTCTCTACCCTTGGCTGAGCTGCCCGTTGTCTTGACTTGCCACATGCTACATCATGCCAGCAGGGTGAATTCCAGCTGTTTTTAACTCCTCCTTTCCCACTCCCATCGATGTAAATCTACGCTTTTAAGTAATTAAGCTACCCCCCCCCCCAGTAGGCTCAGCAGGAAGAGCACTTGCCACAGCAACCTGGCGACCTGAGTTCAATCCCTGAAACCCTCCGGAAGGAAAAGAACCAACGCCACACGTTCATAGCGGTGCATGTGCCCACACGCATATCATCATTATTTTTTTTTATTTTATTTATTTATTTTTTTTGAGACAGAGTCTTACTTTGTAACCCTGGCTGGCCTGGAACTCACCACGTAGACCCAGTCCTTAAACTCAGAGAGATTAAACTGAACCAGGTATCATGGCACATATCGATAATCCCAGCACTCAGGAGTTAAAGTAGGAAAATTGTGGACTTGGAATCAGCCTAGGCTTCATAAGAAGACCCTGTCTCGGGCTGGTGAGATGGCTCAGCCGGTAAGAGCACCTGACTGCTCTTCCGAAGGTCCAGAGTTCAAATCCCGGCAACCACATGGTGGCTCACAACCATCTGTAACAAGATCTGACTCCCTCTTCTGGAGTGTCTGAAGACAGCTACAGTGTACTTACATATAATAAACAAATAAGTCTTTAAAAAAAAGAAAAAGAAAAAGAAAAGAAGACCCTGTCTCAAAAAGAGAGTTCACTAGCTACTTGGAAGGGTGACAAGTTCAAGGCATGTCTGTCTTACAGGGTGAGTTCAAGGCTAACCTGGGCAACTTATTGACAGCCTGCCTCAAAAAGAAAGAGAGAGGGGGGGGGAAGAGAAGAAAAGAAAAGAAAAGAAAAGAAAAGAAAAGAAAAGAAAAGAAAAGAAAAGAAAAGAAAAGAAAAGGAGAAGGGCTGGAGAGGTGGCTCAGTGGTTTAGAGTGAACTATTCTTGTAGATGACGCAAGTTCAGTTCCCAGCATCCGCACAGGCGTCATCACCATCAGATCCAGGAGGTCCTACGCCTCTGGTCTCTGTGGAAAAGTGTGGCCCAAGTGAGCAAACCCACATACAGACACATAATTAAAAAGAATAAAAGTAACTTTTTTAAATGGCTGGAAAGGACATGTTGGTAAAAGCATTTAACCCCAGCTGTTTGTGGATCTGTGAGTTTCAGGACAGCCTGGTCTACGCAGTGAAATTCTAGGACATCCAGAGCTACAGAGTGAGACTCCTCCTGTTTCAGTTCCCATCCTGCCCAAAAAAAGAGAGACTGTGTCTCAAAGTCTAAAATATGGAGAGAAATTACATCAAAGTGTAAAAATGTCTGACCCATCAGAGGAAGACCATAGGCACCATTGTTCTCAGTACTGCCTGCCTCCCTCCCTCCCTCCCTTCTTCTTTTTCTTTCTGCTCGGGCCTGGGGCATGGCATCCTAAGCACATATTCTACCATTGAGTGCCATCCCCTCCCAGAGCTGCATTCATTCATTCATTCATTCATTTATTTTGGTTGGTTGGTTGGTTGACTGGTTGATTTTTGTTTGTTTGTTTTTGAGACAAGGTCACACAAACTGTAGCCCAAACTGGCCTTCAACTCACTATCTAGCCCAGGCTGGCCTCCAGTTCTTGACAACCTTTTACCTAACCCTCTCAAGTGATGGGATTACAGGCATGAGCCATCACACACAGTTTAATGCTTCATTTAGTAACTGGGCAATTGGGCTGAGGTTGTGGCTCAACGGTGAAATCCTTACCTAGTATGTCCAAGGTCCTGGGTTTGATACCTGGCATCAAAACAATCAATCAATCAACCCATCATCTGGAAACGGGTACAGAAGTCTGAGCCCTGCTTCCTTACAACTGGGAGAAATGGGGGTGTTTCCCTCCCCCATAGTCTGTATAGAAGCATTCATTGCCAGAGAAGACCAAGAAACTACATTTTTCAGGAGGACTTAATCTGGGAGAGCTAAGGGCCTGGGGACATGTCCTCAGAGAACTGCTGTCAGATACAAGGATTACCATATGAAAGGTAGAGAGGAACCAAGCCTAAAATCTCAGCAATGGGGCATTGGAGACACAAGGATCAAGGAGTGCAAGGTCACTCTTGGCTACACATCACGTTTGAGCAGGGATGGGCTACAGGAGACCTTTGCTCCGGAAAAATAAACACAGTGAGGGGACTCAGCACTTTTCTCCAGGCCCGGGGAGCTGAGGTGACAGGGACCTACAGGGTGGAAGAAGTCAGAGGTCATGCCCTCTGACCTCCACACGTGCCCTGTGGCATGCCCCTCCCCCACTCCAATAAATAATAATGAAACCAAAAATACTAAGAGAAAGAAAAAGGCAGACATAGTAGTGTGGCGAACACTTGTGATCCCAGCTTGTAGGAGGAAGAGGCAGGGAGAATTCTGTGAATTTGAGGTCAGCCTATATAGCAAACTTACATTGAGATTTAGCAGTAGATTCACAATTGCTCAGGCACATACATGCATACACATGTACACACACACACACACACACACACACACACACACAGCTTGTAATTGCATTCTTGCCTACAGACACTTCATGTAATAAGAGCCTGCCCATAGGCTCACAGGTATATAGAACCAATACTGAAGCCTCTCATAGTCCTTGGCCCAGAGAGATGCCCCTTTCCCGGACATCCCTCCTCCGGGCTGGGAGGCTCCATGGTGAATCAGGCAGCCATCACTGAGTCCCTGCCTGCTGGCTCTGTTGTCAACCTGTGACTCAAGACAGAACACTAGACACCTGGTGCCAGACTTCCAGCCGCGGTTTGTGGGAGTGGAGAACATCTCCCGCCAGGCTGCCCTCTGCTCTCCTCCCGTGCTGCACTTTTAGGGCTCTCACTGCCTCAGGTGGCTCTGCAAAGACTACAGAAAGCAGGAATCCTTAAGCATGAAAAGGAGACAACTTGCCGGGTGGGCGTGGTGGCGCACACCTTTGATCCCAGCACTAGGGAGGCAGAGGTAGGCAGATTTCTGAGTTCGAGGCCAGACTGGTCTACTTCAAGCTCCAGGACAGCTAGGACTACATACAGAGACCATGTCTCAAAGAAAGGAGACAAGAACCCAGTCCACAGCATTCCATCCCCACCCTGCCCATCCTAGTCTGCCACTAGCAGAGGCTGGCCCAGAAACCAGAGCATAGGAAAAAAAGCAGGTGCATGCATGTATGTTAACATGTGTACATGTTGTGTGTGTGTGTGTGTGTGTGTGTGTGTGTGTGTGTGTCCAGCTCACATAGGAGTTCATGCAGAAGGCGGGTACAACCTTGGATATTTGTGTCTTATTCTCCTGCAGCTAAGTATATTTAGATGTGAGTAATTCTACATACTGTGTGTCTGTGACCCTGTATGTCACTATGGATGTACCTGTCTAGAATCCTGGGGCTGAAGATCAACAGAGAACATCTTTTTGACACGCTCTAGTCAGTCCTGTGCCAAGGCACATAGCTTAGTAAGTGATACAAGGTAAGGATTCCACCTCCCCACCCCACCCCCCAGACAAGGTTTCTCTGTGTAGCCCTGACTGTCCTGGAACTAGCTCTGTAGACCAGGCTAACCTCAAACTCAGAGATCCACCTGCCTCTGCCTCCAGAGTGCTGGGATTAAAGGTGTGCGCCACCACTGCCTGACTCAAAGCCAGGGTCTTTAGACCTTTAGGCTTCTTTGTCTCCTCTCTCAGCTTACTCAGAACCAGCATACAGAACTGTGACTCCATGTAATTCCACCAGAAGCTTTCATATCCATGACCACGGTATATGCACATATCCAAACATAGGGCCATTAGGATGGGCAGGGTTCGAATTAGGATGGTATAGACAAGTAGGCTTCGTACTCACTGATGGATGAGAGAGGACCCTACTCGAAGGAAAGGAGGGATGGCTTCCAAAGGTCCCTTATATCCGTCAGCTCTTCTTGCACATGGGATGCAAGAGAGGGTGAAGGACATGTGTACAGAAGTGCCAGGCTGGCCTGAATGTGGGATAGAAAGGGACTCCCTTGTTTCCCTGCTGAGTAACTCTGGGACATCATTTTCAGTGTAGTTAATGTGACTGGTACGCCCCCCCCCCCACACACACACACAACACACAGAAAGCAGAAGAAAGTCATAGAGAAAAGTCACACAGACAACCTTAGCAAGGTTGGTCCCAACCCTCTGAGTCACACAGCTTCCCTGGAGTCCTCTGGGAAAGAGAGCCAAGACTGAGGGCAAGTGGCCAACCAGCTCTTCTGAGAGCCCCTGAGAGTCAAGGAGAAGGCCCCGCCTCCTCCTAGGGCATCTTGAATAAGGCTTATGTCTCATCTAGGCAAGAGGTTGAGTTAGGGACCGGGCTTGGACAGCCCATCCTACTGTGGGAGGCCATGACTCCTCTAAGGCAGAGCTGGGGGAGTGGGTTCCCAGCCTAGGGATGGGCAAGTCTGAGCCTGCTGGTCCAGAGGTGCTGCCTGGGGCCCTCAGAGTGGTGGCACACCCTTCATTTCCTGCCCCCCAAATTTTTTCAGCCTGAATGAGAGCAGCCCAGGACCTGAAGAGATGGCTCAATGGTTAAGAGTGCTTGCCTTGCCGGGCGTGGTGGCGCACGCCTTTAATCCCAGCACTTGGGAGGCAGAAGCAGGTGGATTTCTGAGTTCGAGGCCAGCCTGGTCTACAAAGTGAGTTCCAGGACAGCCAGGGCTATACAGAGAAACCCTGTCTCGAAAAAACAAAAACAAAAACAAAACAAAAACAAAAACAAACAAACAAACAAACAAAGAGTGCTTACCTCTTTTCCAAAGGACTTGGCTTCTGTTCCCAGCACCCACATCAGGCAGGTGGCTCACAACAACTTGAACTCCAGCTCCAAACCATCCTATACCTTTTTCTGTCACCCCCAACACCTGCACTCACATACATATACACACATGCATATACATTCAAATAAAACTAAAATGTGTCTCATTGGGCACGGAAGTACATGACTATATTCCCAGCAACTCTGGAGGCTGAGGCAGGAGGATTAGTTGAGTCCAGGAGTGCTAAGCTGTAGTGCACTGCTCCACGTCCTCACTAAGTTCAGCGTCAATATTGTAACCTTCTGGGAGCAGGTGCCTAAGGGGGGTGAACTGGCCTAAGTACAAAACAGAGCAGGTCAAAGTAAGTGTTTTGGTCTTTCTTTCTCCTTCTCCTTCTTCCTCTTTGTTTTTTGTTTTGGGTTTTTGAGACATGGTTTCTCTCTATAGCCCTGACAGTCCTAGAACTCACTCTGTAGACCAGGCTGGCCTCGAACTCAGAGATCTACCTGCCTCTGCCTCCTGAATGCTGGGATTAAAGGGATACACCACCATATCTGATCTGACTGAAGTAGATTTTTATTTATTTAACTTTTTTATGTATATGAGTATTTTGCCACCATGTATATTTGCGTACCACTTGTATGTCTGGTTGGCCTGAGCCCCTAAAATAAATCTTTTCAAAAATTATTTATTTTACTTTTAAAGTGTGTGTGTGTATGTGTATGTGTGTGTGTGTGTGTGTGTGTGTGTGTGTGTGTGTGTGTGTGTAGGAGTCTGTGCATGTGAATGCAGGTACCTATAGAGGCTAGAAGGAGATACCAGATCCCTGGAGCTGGAATTAGTGAGTTACCTTACACAGTGATGAGACCTGAACTTGGTCCTCTGGATTCAGTATGAATTCTTAACTGTGAATCCTCCTCCTCCTCCTCCTCCTCCTCTTCTTCTTCTTCTTCTCCCCCTCCTCCTCTTCCTCTTCCTCCTTCTCCTCCTCTTCTTCCTCCTCCTCTTCCTCTTCTTCTTCTCCCCCTCCTCCTCTTCCTCTTCCTCCTTCTCCTCCTCTTCTTCCTCCTCCTCTTCCTCTTCCTCCTTCTCCTCTTTCTCCTCCTCCTCCTTCTCTTCCTCCTCCTCCTCCTCCTTCTTCTTCTCTTTTCTTCTCTTTCTTTCTTTCTTTCTTTCTTTCTTTCTTTCTTTCATCTGTTCTTTTTTTTTTTTCAAGACAGGATTTCTCTGTGTAGCCTTGGCTGCCCTGAATTTTGTTCTGTAGACCAGGCTGACTTCAAACTCACAGAGATATGCCTGCCTCTGCCTCCTGAATGCTGGGATCACAGGCACTAAGCCATTTCTCTAGCTCTAAAAATAAATCTTAAAATGGGGAGGGGGTGAGATGGCTCAGCGGGTAAGAACACTTACTGCTCTTCTGAAGGTCCTGAGTTCAAATCCCAGCAACCACATGGTGGCTCACAACCACCCATAATGAGATTTAACACTCTCTTCTGGTGCATCTGAAGACAGTTACAATGTACTTATTTATAATAATAAATAGATATTTGGGCCTGAACGATCAGGGACTGAGCAAGTTGGGTTGACCAGAGCAAGCGGGTACTGAGCTGGGTCAACCAGAGTGAACGGGGTTGACCAGAGCAAGCAGAGTCCTGGAACTCACTCTGTAGACCAGGCTGGCCTCGAACTCAGAAATCCACCTGCCTCTGCCTCCCAAGTGCTGGGATTAAAGGCGTGTGCCACCACT
>NC_034611.1:46894754-46913022 GCF_900095145.1 Mus pahari
AAAAAAAAAAAAAAAGAGGTCAATTGGTGGTGGTATGTGCCTTTAGTCCCAACATTCATGAGACAGAGGCAGACAGATCTCTGTGAATTTAAGGCTAGATAGGCCTATGGAGAAAGTCCCAGAGCTGTTACACAGAGAAACTCTGTCTTGAAAAGAAAGAAAGAAAGAAAGAAAGAGAGAGAGAGAGAGAGAGAGAGAGAGAGAGAGAGAGAGAGAGAAGCAGATAAACAGATAGACAGACAGAAGGAAGTCTAAACTGTCAAAGAAGCAGAGGTGAGGGTGGGGATAGAAACATAGAAAGCAGCTCACCCTAGAGTCCCCCAAGACTCCCCAACCTCTTAGCCACTCCCAGAGCATTAACAAAGGGAGGCACAGTGGCACACGCCTTAATCCCAGACCTCTGTGAACTCAAGGCCATCCTGGTCTATATAGAGTTCTAGGCCAGCCAGGATGGTGTAGAGAAACCCTTTCTCAAACAAAACAAAACAAAACAAAACAAAAAAGAGTAGGAGGCTGGCAGAAAGGGGTGAGAGAGCGGAGCGAGAGAGACCCGCAGGTCTGAGGCCCAAGGGAAGCAGGGACCACTGAGGTCCCTCTGCACAGCCCTCTTTCCAGAGTGTGCCTCTGCTCGCTCCGTAGTGCCTGATTCTGCAAACTGGGGGCCAGCGGCTGACTATGGTGCAGGGGAGAGTGGGGAATGGGAATGAACCAGTCTATCTAAGCGTTCCCCACTCTGGAAGCCCAGTGGGCAGGTCCTTGTGTACGCACAGAGTTACTCCCACCTCCAGACAGCTGAGGTGGCCCCGAGTCCACAACTACAAATCCTTTCGGGCACCTTTATAGATGTCAAGTTGGACTTTAGCCTGTATCCCCAGGACTCGCGGTTCAACCGCGGGTGCCCCTGGGCTGCTCTCGATACTCTTTGCCAATTAGGACACTGGAGAGTAAGAGCGAGGCTGGAGAGACAAGGCCTAGAGACCTTGCTAAGAAACAGCCCAGAATTGTTGGGACTAGGCTGGGGGGACAGAGACCTCCGATAGACTCCAAGTCTGAACTTTAACCTGGGCTTTGCCACGGATCCTTGGGGGTCCCTAAGAATCTCAGTTTCTTCCGGTCCACGGAGGTTTCCTTTGGAAGCACCTCCATAAGAGTCGGACAGTATTAGGGCTGTCTCCGACTCAGTGTACCACACCCTCATCAGGGGTCATGCCCAAAGGCTGGATCTTTAGCCACATGTGTGCATGTGTGACTTTCCATGCACATCCTGGTGCATGCCGACAAACTGTTGTACATCTGGGCCTTCCCTGTGCCAGCTGCCGGGGTGGGGGTGGGGGAGGAGTTAATATACAGAGATGACACAAACCAAGCCACCCCTGGGAGCGAGCAGGCCTAGGATGTCTGGAGGGCTCTAGCTCTCCTCTCAGGACGCAGATCCCTGAAGCCCCGCTTTCTGGTTTCCCCTCTTCCTTCTCACTGACAGAAAAGCTTGTGGGGCCAAGAGGGCTCTTCCAGAAGATAAGAAGACAAGACCAGGCGTGAAGACGATAAGCAATGCTCACAGGCTTCCTGGGTCCGAACTGGAGCTGATGAGAAATGGATCAGTGCCAGGAAAAGAAGGCCTAGCCTGACTGGCTTCCTGCAGAAGTAGGCATGAGTGGGGTGGTTCTAGGTGAGAGATTCCAGATGGCTGGATGACCATCTGTCTGGCAGGGAGAGAGCAGCCATAGCAAGGCTAGAGAGGGAGATAAGGGGGTTGGGACTTTATGCTAAGTGCCTAGATCTCTCGCAGGAACCAGGGGATATTTGAGTTGCGCTTATTTGAGCTCCAGGGCTCTGAGGATGTGACTGATGCAGCTGGAGGTGAAGAGTGGGAAAGCCAGAACCTCTGGCAGATGCTCACCCACCAGGAACAGTGGCTAACAGTTGCTGCGAAGGGTTTAAGCATGAGCACTGGGAAGGATCTCCACGGCTGTCCAGTGGAGGAGGGGTAGGAAGGAGAGGGATTGAAACCAGGGGGCCTAGGAGGAGCCAGACCATGGCTCTAGGAAGGACCTCACCACAGAAGGTGTATTCCTAGGCATTCCTCAGCAGGAGGCACCATGGTAGGCATGCCACAAAGGCTACACATGTGCTGCTTGAGTCCCAGGTCCTCTTCTCATCCCAGCCCAGAAATGGCTGCTAATTTCAGGGTAGCTGCTAGGCATGGCACAGCACGGCAGAGGGAGAGGACTCCCAGGGGAAGGCTGAGGGGGAGTGGGCAGGATGCATCAGGAGGCTCTGCAGTTAGAGCTCCAGAAGTTTCTTCCTAAGGGTCTCTAGATCTCGGGGTCAGTGGGCTGATAAATTTGGGAGATGGGAGGGGGGATGGTGCGGAAAGACCATTAGAGAAAGGCTAGGATATGGTACCCGCCTGTCTTTTTCATCAACACTGTCGAATGACAGGTGGAAGTGGGGGGCAGGAGGGAGGCTAGATCTCACTGCTGCCTTTAGGCAAGGCTTAGTCTTGACCTCTTCAGTCCTTGGGAGCCTCAAGGCCTGACCTGTGGAATAGAGGGCAGCTAGGTCTTGCTTTTGGGAAGCAAACGTTTAGGCTTGAGCTGGGGCCCAGCAGAGCATCGTTTGCCCCCTCCCTCCACCCTGACCATCTAGGTCTTGGCTGTCGTTATATTTTAGGGCCTGGAAAAGAGCTGAAGGGAACTATCAGGCCAGAAGAGAGAAGCGGTCTGAGTGGTTCCCTCCTGGCCCTCCCTCTGGGCAGACCCCCAGACCTTTCTTTCCGTTCTCCCTTCACCACGTCTCACCTCGCCTCACCCCTCGGCCCAAAGGACAGGCTCAGCACGGCCAATGTAGCTTTACCCCCAACTCCCTGTGTCCCTGGACAAGTTCCTACATGGCTGAACGTCATACAAACCAGAAAAACTATGTTCCCCACCCACCTCTTAAAACTTGAGGAGCAAGAGGAAGTCTCCTCTGGAACACCCCTTTTCTTGGTCTTGCTTAGTTTCCTGGGGCAATCCGAGGTGCCTCCTCCAGCTCTGAAGCAGGGGAATGGGCAGAGCAGTCTTTCCCGTGAAGGGTGAGAGTGACTCACGTGCCTCACGCTTCCCCTCTCCCTTATCACTCAGCTGGATTAATACCTGACTCATAAATAAGTACGGGATGTTGGGGGTGTCATGTATATTGGGGAGACCGGATGTGGGGTGTCATGTATATTGGGGAGACCGGATGTGGGGGTGTCATGTATATCGGGGAGACCGGATGTGGGGGTGTCATGTATATTGGGGAGATCGGATGTGGGGGTCATGTATATTGGGGAGACCTGATGTGGGGGTGTCATGTATATTGGGGAGACCGGATGTGGGGGTGTCGTGTATATTGGGGAGAGGCTAGTTAGCCCGAGTCTGACTTAGTAACCTGATGCACAGACCCTGGGTTTTAGGGAGACCTGTGTTTTTTCTTCCAAAGAAAGAAGCTGGGTGGAGGAAAAGAGGTTCATCAGCTGAGAAGATTCGGGTTGAGAGACGGCTGACCGCCATTGCTGCCAGAAAGGAAGGCCGTTTCAGAGTTCATCACACTGAACAAAAGAAGATTCAAAGGTCAGAACTTAGGAAGTCTAAACATCCCCCTCCAAAAGGGAAAAGCTTTTCTCAGAGCCACAGGATGGAGTCCAGGGTTCCTCCTGACATCCTCTCCTGTCAGGAGCCACCCAGGATAGGCTAAGGCTAGTGGGTGGCCTTCCTGGAGGTGGCTCAAGGGGTTTGCATGGTCTACAGTGGGTGACCTCCATGGCTAGGTTCCCAAGAGACTTCATCTCAGGATTGCTTCTTACAACTGATATACCTTTCCTGTCATTATTAAATCAATATGATAATCCCTGGGCATTAGCCTGCTCTATTGACCAGATTTCCTGCAGATCAACATAAAGATGAACTTTCATGAATTAATGATGTTTAGATGAATTAATGATTCCATAGAATTCCAGATTTGATTCAAATAATTTTAGGAAGAAAGGTTTTTATTTTAAAGATTTGTTTATTTGCTTTATGTATATGAGTACACCATTGCTCTCTTCAGACACACTAGAAGAGGCCATCAGATCCCATTACAGATGGTTGTGAGCCACCATGTGGTTGCTGGGAATTGAACCCAGGATGCTTGGAAGAGCAGTCAGTGTTCTTAACCGCTGAGCCATCTCTCCAGTCCAGGAGGAAAGTTTTTAGAGATGGTCTTAGTTATTTTGCTAGTTGTAATAAAGTTAAAATCAAGACTAGAATGTGCCCACCCATGTAGTAAATAAGTGCTGAATAATAAGAAATACAATGATTTTTCATAATTACACTAAAAAGACTAAAAATAGTCTTGGGAAAAATTTGTGTTCAAGGAAAAACATTTAGGTCCAAGGATAAAGGCACAGGTGTGCACCTTGAAAAGGCAAGGCCATGTAGAAACTGTTGTTTTGAACTTATAGCTAACTTATAGAATGAAGCACTGCTTTGAACTTATATCAGCATCCTTCTGTCACTCCCTTTTTATGTAACATTCTATCTCCGAGGTAATTTTCTAAAGAACTTTTTGTCTAAGAAGGTATAAAAAAGTCAGAGAAAAGAAAGAAAGAAAAAAAGACAGAAAATTGTTGGTTGGTTGGATGGTTTGGCTTAGGGAGCTCTGCTTCATCCATTCATCCATCCATCCATCCATCCATCCATCCACATGTATATGTCTGTCTGTTCATACATGTGTAGGTATATGTGTATGAATGCAAGCATGCATGAATACTTTTGGAATGTATAAGACAGATGGTTGTGCCCAACAAAAATGTGAATGTGATAATGTGTAAATGAGAATGCGAATGAATATGTAAATATGTAAGTGGATGGATGGATGTGTATGTGTCTGTGCATATTTGCCTGTATAAAACATCTTAATTCTTTTCCTTTCCCTCCTCTCTAGTTCACAAAGAGTTAAGCAGCCTAGCCAGAGAAACTTTCAGTGGCCTGGACAGAAAAGAGAGTGATAGCAATATATATATATATATAATGCTAGGCAACAGGTGTTAATGGCCCAAGCCAGTAGTTTTTAACCATAAAATAAGCAAGAAAGTTTTTGGGATTTCTCTTAGAAGTTATCAACAAGCATTCAGTATGGTTAGAGAGCTAGAAGACCAGAGACCATCAGTCTTTAAAACTGCTTCTGTGTCCTGTTTCAAACCATTCCAGGCTGGCTGGCTCCCAGCACTCACCAAAGCCAGGTTCCCTCACTTGCAGTGATTCCTTGTGTTGAATATAAAACCAAACCCTATGCACACACAGGCACAGGCATGTAGATGTGTGCATATAGGTCCCTAGCGCATAAAGAAGAGACATCACACCATGATCAGACTGCCCCATCTATGTCCACGTGCAATGAGGAGCACAGAGAGGCAGGTGCTCCCATGGGGGTGCATCCGAGACACCATCTCTAGCACACATCTACAGGGTTTTCTCAGAGCTGAGCTCCCCTCTCCTCTCCCCTTTTCTCCCTTCTCTCTCACTTCTTTCTTACTCTCTCCTCCAGGTTCTAGCTCCTATCTCCAACCCTCAATCAAAACCTGAATAGCTGGAAGCTGGGGAGATGGCTCAGTGGTTAAGAGCACTGTCTGCTCTCCCAGAGGTCCTGAGTTCCCAGCAACCATACGGTGGCTCACAACCATCTATCATGGGATCTGATGCCCTCTTCTGGTGTGTCTGAAGACAGAGACTGTGTACTCACATGCATAAAGTAAACATATCTTTAAAGACAAACCAAAACAAAAATCCTGAATAGCTCCCCCTTCAGAGTCCTCAGTGGACTGAGACATGAACAGCCAAGCAACCCTCATCCTGTACAACGTCTTCCTGTCCTGTTGCAAGGAGCCAGGGCAGAGTCATCTCTTTCCTTACCTCCTGGAGGAGATCTGTGGAAAACAGGTTGGAGCTGCCATGTGAGGGATTTAAATGAAAGCTTGGGCTTCCTGCCCTGTCTGTGGCAAGAGCAGTGTCCAGGAAGGAGTGGCTCGGAAAGGTTTCTGAGATCTCAGCATATTCCTTTGGCACTTGGGCATGCAGAGGGCACCAGCAAAGCCATTGTTGTAAGCATACAGATGGCAAGAGTGAACCAAGCCAGAAGGAGGCCCAAGCCCTCGTGGGTCCTGGTGTCTATACTCTTAGAACCACCTACTACAGAACTGCCTCCAGGCTGAGCTGTCTGACGACAGCAAGGACAGAGTAAAGTCCACAGAGATAAGAGAGGAGACCAGAGTTCCTGC
Source organism: Mus pahari (assembly GCF_900095145.1). Lineage (NCBI taxonomy): Eukaryota > Metazoa > Chordata > Mammalia > Rodentia > Muridae > Mus > Mus pahari. The sequence goes on from NC_034611.1 coordinate 46,901,038, forward strand.
GTGTGGCTTCTCGAGATGGAACTCACCTGCCAGGCATCCAGGTCCTTGCACAACTGGTCACACCCAGCACTGAGCCTGAATCCTCTTTCAGAAAGAAGTGAAAAGTGGTGGTGCACACCTTTAATCCTAGTCCTCCCGGAGACAGAGGCAGGTGGATCTCTGAGTTAGAGACCAGCCTGGTCTACAGAGTGAGTTCCAGGACAGCCAGGGCTATAAAATATGGAAGCCAAGCCAGGCATGATGACACATACCCACAATCCCAGCGTTTGGGAGGTAGCAGAATTCAGAAATCCCGAGTTCAAGGCCATCCTGGGCTATATACAACCATTTCAAAAGACTAGGAAAAGGTATGGAAGCCAACACCTAATAGTGTTAACAGGGGCTGGAGAGATGGCTCAGCGGTTAGGAGCACTGCCTGCTCTTCCAGAGGTCCTGAGTTCAAATCCCAGCAACCACATGGTAGCTTATAACCATCTGCAATGAGATCTGATGCCCTCTTCTGGTGTGTCTAAAGAGAGCAACATTGTACTCACATTCATAAAATAAATAAATCTTTAAAAAAAAAAATAGTGTTAACAGTGTTAGTGTGCATTTAGACGCGTAACAAATCACTTTTTAAATCTCAGGCTTTGTTGTCGTCGTTTGTGTTTAGGCAAGTGTATGATAAAGGCCAGAAGACAACTTACAGGAGTGGATTCTCTCTCTCTTTTTTTTCTTTTTTTAGGCCAGCCTGGAATTCACAGAGATCCACCCCTTTGCCTTCTAACTGCTGAGATCAAATGCAAGTACCATCACACCAACCTTTTTTTTTTTTTAAGAATTATTTATTTTCTGTAAGTGAATACACTGTAGCTGTCTTCAGACACACCAGAAAGTATCAGACCCCATTACAGATGGTTGTGAGCCACCATGTGGTTGCTGGGAATTGAACTCAGGACCTCTGGAAGAGCAGTCAGTGCTCATAACTTCTCTTGACCACTGAGCCATCTCTCCAGCCCTTGTTTTGTTTTTTGAGACAGCATTTTTCTCTGTGTGGCCCTGACTGTTCTGGAACTCACTCTGTAGACCAGGCTGGCCTTGAACTCACAAATCTGTCTGCCTCTGCCTCCCGAGTGCTGGGACTACTCCTTCTACCATGTGAACCCAAGGATGGGACTCAGGCCCAGGCACTTGACCTGCTGAGCTTTATTGCCAGACCTTCAGGCTTTTAAGATTCGATTTTCACACACACTGGTCTCCACTGCTTTTGGTCTCAGTAGCTTGGACTGGCCTCCAATTTGGAATTCACTCCGAGGAGGAGGCTAGCCTCGAACTCAGAGAGCTGCTCCTGCCCCTGCCTCCAGAGTGTTGGGATTAAAGGTGTGACACCACTACACTCAAATCAGTCTTAGGCCTTCTTTCACCACCTCGACTGCAGCATAGTCCACAGGCTCTGCCTCCTGTTTCTTTGTGGCCTTGTGGTGGTGGCCCCAGCTTCCCAGCTTGGGCTGGGGCTCCCCTTACACACAGCACTGTGAGCCTCATTCTAGGTGCTATGAAAAACACCAGGTCATCTATCTGCCTGCGCTCAGCATGCTGTGTCCCCAGGTCATCTATCTGCCTGCGCTCAGCATGCTGTGTACCCACAGAGCTTTCTCATAGACCAGGCTGAAATCATGAGAAAAGACAAGTCAGGTACTCAGAAAGACTTAAGCAATTTAATTTTAAATCAGAGTTCAGGACAATAGAAGGTGCATACTGGTATGCATGCCTGCCAAGTGAACTCAACAAGGAGTAATCGCATTCACAGGTCACAGAAGGGAGAGGGGTGGGGTGGGGGCAGGGACTAGGTGGGGTGCTATTTGAGCTGAGTCTAAAAAAAAAAAAAAACCAGTCAGGATTAGGAGAGAAAAGCAGGGAGTGGCTGCCAGAAGGAGATGTGGATCAGGCTGAGAGGTAGCATCCTGCCTCCCTCAGAGCTCCTCAGAGCAGGCATGTGGCACAGTAATGGGGAACGACAGGCAGCAGCAAGGAGGGGGTAGAACCCAGAGAGCCTAGGCTGCAGCGCCCTGCTCTCTCTTCTAGACCAGGGATCCCCTCAACTCCAGCCAGCCCTGCCCAGCCTATGTCTTTTCCCACTGTTCCTACCCTCAGGGCACTGTGCCTATTGAATGGGTTCCATTCATACACACTCCCTCCCACTGTTCAGTGCTGGTGCCCTGACCCCCAGGAGGGGACACAATCTAAGGCCAAAGCAGCAACAGGGAAAGGCACGCTGACATCTGGACACATCCGTCCTGCCAGCGGGAAGATGAAGATGGAGAGAAAACAAAAATGAACAACAGTTCAGGCTGTTCAACTCAAGATGGATGGGCAAATGGATCTTGTGGATTCAGTTCCCTCTGAGCTGGCTCTGTCTCCTCCTCTGGGAATCAGGGTGGTCAGGTATAGGGGACACAGGACACCATGGTCCCTGCCCCAGAGCTGAAGCATCAGAAGAATCTCGCTTTCTCCGGGGATGGGTGATTCAGTGGTTCATCGGGCGTCCATATACACTGAGAGTGGCTGCCCCGCTGACTTGCTACTGCACAGATCCTACGCTTGTCCCAAGGCGAGAATCATACTGTCCACCTCTCACTTCGGGCCTCTACAGCCTGTACCAGGCCTTCACCCAACACAGCAAAGTCCTCCAAGATTGCTTCTATGTTGGGCAACATCACAAGCTCCCCACCTTGAGATACCACCATGCGTCCCTTTATGCCGGAGGCCTGAAGAATCAGAGAGCAAATTTGAGTTGAAGTGTCACAAAGGCATACCATGAGATGCAAGGTTAGGGCAGTGTCAATAGATACATGAGCCCCATACATACATTTGACCCAGGGCCACCCAGAGAACCACATGTACACAGCTGGCAGCACAAGACAGTGTCACTGGCCAACATACCTTAAAGGGCTGGGGTTGGAAGCTGCTGGGCTTCCAGAGGACACCAATCACCTCTCCACCATGCTGATCATAGAAGAAGAGAGCCAGATCGTCAAAGGCCTCCTAGAAAGGACAGAATGCAAGCAAGATTACGAGAGGTACCCGAGTACCTCCTCCACGGCTGCAGCTCCACAGAACACTCCCCAGGCCAGCCAGTCCTGTAAGAACTTACCCTGAGCTGTGCCAGATAGAGCTGGGGGGGATCATAGCCCAGGACAGGCATCAGAGACGAAGGGCCCGGCTCAGCGAGCAGACCACGGCAGAAGGAAGCAACTGGAGGGTCTACGGCTTGGCGGTGCCGGGGGATGTGGCGGGGAGTCAGGTGGATCAACACATCGTACATGTCGAAGGGTGGCCGGAACACGGTCTACGGAAGCCTTTAAGTTACCCTTCCACATACTCATTCCCATGCATCCAGCCATCCACTACAGGCTGCATGCCTCAGGAACGTGAGAGCAGCAAACCCGAGACAGAACGGCCAGGCCAGCCTGAGTCCCACCAGGCTTCACTAGGGCCAGCACATGGCAGCTTCAAAGCCTTCTCCATATGCAGTCTCAGCAAACAGAGCAAGCAATTAGGCATCCTGAGAAGGTCCCTTGAACTGCAGACTTCGGGCCTAGGACCTACTGAGTCAAATCCTTACCCTAATGTCCCCAGGCCCCCGGGGATCCATCAGCTGCTTCTCCAGGATAGGGAGGGCTTCAGCCGCCAGGCTCACGAGCTGCTGAAGGATCTGGGACACAGAAAAACCAAGGCTGACCATGCTTCTGGCTTAGGTCGGGCCTACTTTTTTCTCTGAGTAAAATAAGTAAGTAAATAAATAAATAAAAAAGTTAATTAATTTAGAGACAGGTAAGGGGTTGAACCTGGGCAGAGGGTCCATCCTGTGTCCACACAGAGTTTCTGCGGTCCTGGGGGGTAATGATGACCATGACTGGGAGTTGTGTTCGAGCTGCCAGGAAACTACTTCGAATCTCCACCTGTTCCTCAGCTAGAGATGACAGGGGAGGCTACGTCAGCCTCCCCAAAAGACCTTGGCCTTCCCACCGTGAGTGTGTGTACCCAGCGACTGCCCATCACAGGGATTTTCCAATACCCGCTCCCAAAGAACAAAGGTTATAAAAGGGACACCACATTCAAGTTAGTGGGGTGGGGTGTTAATCTCCCAGCCTCAGCCCCAAGGTAGAGTTTTCCACTGCTGGTCACCCCCAGACTAGTCCCTGGCCTGCTGAGGCCTGCCCAAGGCCCCCCTCATCTGGGCTCTCACACACCTGGTGGAGAATTAGGAACCCGACACCCTGCTCTCCTGGGACTCAAGAGCTCCTAAGGTTACAATGGGAAACCAACAATCCCACCTCCAAGGTGCGGGCACTTGGCCTAACTTCCTGGCTCCCCACACAAGACTCACCTAGAACTCAAGAAGCTGTCCTTTGCTCTCCCCTTGCTCCACAGCCCCGAGGAGTAATTTTGTCATGGGCCACATAGGCAAAGCTCTCTAAGTCAGACTGGATATGGCCTCTGCCTCTTCCATCTGATAATTCTCTTCCCCAAGACGGACAATTAGGCTTCGACATCTGGGATCTAGGAGGCTTCCCAGGCAAACTTACAGGGAGCTCACCTGACTTACTGTGCCATCTACATGGGAAGTTCTTCCAGTGGTCTGATCTGAGTCCTACCACTTACCAGTCAGCTCACCATTGAGGTTGACAATGAGAGGGTTATTCTTCCAATCAAAGGTAGACACCAAGTAAAGGAACCGAAGAAAGCCAACCTGCGGGACACTGAGCAGATAGAAGACAAAGACTGAGGTCTCATGTCCCCAGTCCCTCAGTGACATGTGAGAAGTCATGAAACACCCTCTATCGTGCACCCAGACACCCTCCCCCGTTTAGAATAAAGACTGCATCACTTAGAGCAACTTCCCCAGTGAGGGAGTGTACAATCATTACCTGGGAGGGGTGAAGGGCTCGGGGTGCAGGAAGAGCGAAGCGGCCAGCAGATCCAGGCTCTCGTCAGTGAAGCCCTCACCCAGAAGCTGGGCACGCACCCACCGCTTGGCCAGGCGAGCCACACCCGAGTAGGCTGGGTACTGCTGCTGGAGTCTGGGGGAGGAAGACTGGGCAGTCAGACTGGGAACTCAGAGCCCCGCACAGGGTCGGACCCACAGCCAGTCACTCGGCCTCTGCCCAGCACTGCCCACATGGGGTATACATCTTCTCCCCCCGGGAGGTTATTACTAATGTTACTACCAGTTCACAAATGAGGTATTATTGTCTGGCTTCCCAGAGAGTCCGGTAGCCAGGAAAGCAGAATGGGGGCAGGTGGAGGCCTCCATCCAAGAAGAGCTCACGCATGTAACCTTACCCATGCAGGGCACTGGTGAGCAGGGGCAACAGCCTGGTGTCTCTCTCAAGGCGGAGGGAGGCAGGGGTATCTCTCAGAGAGACCATGCCCTCGGGGCTCCGCACCTCCTTCAGGATCTGGGGCTCCCGCTGATAGGCCACCCGAATCCTAAACACGAATCCATCCTGTGGGAAGAGGTGACAAAGGCAATGAATATCAAGAGCGAGCACTTGGGGGTACGCTGTTGCCTGGATCCCTACTCCCCAAACCACGACCGACAGTTATCTTCCTGTAAACCCTGAGGTCCCTGGAGCCTGTTCTGTGGTGATTCCCACCCTGTAGCAGCCTGACCTTGAGGACATCAGTGTGTGTGGCAGTGGCTCGGCACTGTAGTCTATGCTCCTGGGTCAGCACCTCCGCCAGGCGCAGCTGGAAGGCGGCTCGGACCCGCTGCACTGCCTCTGCATCCTGAGGCCACTGCCCGCTGCCCTCCAGGTGACAAACCACTGAAGAAAGACCAGAAGGGGTGAGAGATCTGATTCCGCAGCCTGCCGCCTTCCCCACTCTCTCCCAAGGACCCTCTTACCAGTCATAGGCTCCACATAGGCTGGGCAGGGCTTATCCGGCCGGGGCAACAGTGAGGCCAGCTCTTGGAGGCGGTTATAGAAGGAGTAGGCAGGTCGGACTGGAGCTGGAGGGAAAACCTGTGGAAGAAATGAGGACAGTGACTCTGAGAGGAGAGGGACAGCCTAGAGACGGGAGAATGGAGCAGGGGTGGGTGTGGGTGGGGGCACTCGCCAAAAAGGACTCCCTGCCCTCCTGCACCTCACCTCTGTGTAGCGCAGCACTGGGTGAGCCCCCTGAACGGCAGACACAGTAAGTGGGAGACCCTCCAGCCCCCAGAGCAGGCGGCTGAGGTCATCATAGCAACGCACGGCCAATGCCAGGGCCTCCTCGCCTGTGCTGGAGATCTGATGAAGAGAAGAGACACTCAGGAGGAAGTCTGGGTCTTAAGAAACCCCAGCACCACCTAGGATGCTGCCATGATTCGGGCTATGGCAGGACCGGAGCGCCCCCTGCTGGACACCGGGAGATGCAACCTGGCTGGGGTAGAAAGGGTCCTCCTTCCAGGCTTGCCACAAGCACTACCCTGCAGTCACTGGTTTAGAGCCCAGGCTCTTACCTCTTTGGGGTTTTGGATCAATGCATCGAGGAAGCCACCCACATACTGGACACATGAGTCTGGGATGTCAGCATGGCTGAAGAACACAGATACAATGAGGGTCTCAGGGGCTATGCCTACCGAAAATGGCTGCCCAGACCACAGCAGCCTCCTGGTGTGAAGATGCTGACACTTACAGAGCCAAGAGGTGGGTGACCACCTGATGAGGAATAAGACGCTTCTCAAACAAAGATTCTGCCTCCCAGACCACAGCTTCCCGGATGGCTCCGTCCTGGAAACGCCTGAGCTCTGAGCGGGTCCCCCAGAACTGACGGAAGTCAGCAGCCTGGAGAGACCAAGAGAGAATGAGCTGGGGCGTCGCTCAGTGACAAGAGGGCCGGACTAATAACGTGCCCAAAGCCCTGAGCTCAATCCCAAGCACTGAAGACAGGCCTCAACCTGGGTAGCATGAGGAAGCTCCACCCACTCCTCCCCATGGGCGGCTGGGGGTCCACACCTCAGGCTTGTCAGCCTCTGGGCCAAGATCAATAACACTGGTCAGTCCCTCAGGCCGGAAGAGAAACCCCAGGGTCAAGGTCCCGGCGTCCTTGTGCTTTGGGGGATCTTGGTTGATATTCCACTGTAAGATGTAAACAGGTTGATTTCAGCCCAAAGGTCCCCAAGCCTGCTCTGGAGACAAACCAGCCGGGCAGCACGCTCTGAGTCCCTTTGGACCCTGGATCCAGGCCTGGCTGGAACCCCACAAACTTCCCAGTCTACATGGTCTCACCTCTGGGACTGGGGGCCGAGAGTGAGCCAGCAGATGCAGCCGGCACCCCAGACCCTGCACCAAAATGTTGGTTAGTGGGCCCAGGGCGGCTGAAACATAGTCCCCGCCGTTATCCTGCAGTTCTGGCCAAAGCTTTAGCTGGTGACAGGATGCCTGCAGGCGACTCAGTGGATGGAGACTGGAGGGTACAGGGCAAAGCGGACCAATGAGAACCCACTAGGTCCATCCGTGACTCCTCCTCCCTTGTGACCCTAGATCACCCCCAAACTCACTGGACAACGTGGTCAAAAGCCTGGATCATGGGTTTGGGAGTCATCAACAGCAGCTGAAATCCATCATCAGCTTTGCTGTCCAGCAATGCCATAGACAGTTCTGCCTCATACTGCACCTGGCCACAGGGTAAGGAGGGGGCGCAACTGTAACCCTCGCTGGCCGAAAGGCTCACAATCCGGGCCTGCTTCTGAGGTCCTGGCACAGGCATGGCAGCCTGAGCGGAGACATAGGGAGGATCCAGGAGTAGGAAGACCTGTTGGTACCTGGTTGTACGTGGAAGCTGTAACATCGGCACAGAGGTTGAGGCGGCCTGATGGGTCCACAAACACAACTGCGAAAAGCTGGTGGAATTCAGCCAGGGTGGGCTGGAGGGGCAGAGAGAAGCCAATCAGGGTTGAGGTCTACCTGCAGACCCACTGGCACATACCTGCCCATGTCACCTAACTCACCAAGGAGGGATCTGAGCTGAGAGAGAAACTGATTCCGTTGATCGTCAGATCGGTAGTGGCTGGAGTGAACCAGACAAGGTAGGTGTTTATTAGAAGGTCCTTCTGGGACATAAGCCACGACGATGCCCTCCCTGCCTCCCTCGGCCTGGGTGGCTACAACCGCCTGTCTCAGACTGTTTTCTCCTGTCTGGTGACAAGAAACTAACGGAGCTCTGGTGGAATGAGAGAACCCCCGGGGACAAGTGCAACCCCTGGCCTGTCCACTCTAGCTGCTTTACCGAGAAAGTGCAGGACGCTTCTCAGGACCTGGTAGCCGCTCATGGTGGTATGGATCTTCCGTTTCGACACCAGGAAGGCAACCAGCATGGAGATGAGGAATCCGTTAAATCCACCCAGGCCCTGAAAGAGAAGCATGACTCGACTGAGCTCAGGAGCAACCCTTCCCACAGAGGCAAGGACACCAGGCCACCCACCACTCACCTTGTCCAGCTCCCGCTGCCTCAGCCAAACCTTCAGAAGTGCCACGCCATCCTTCAGGCCCTGGGCGGAGCCCAGCACACTCGCCAGCAAGTGCATGTGAGTCTCCAAAGCTACATCCTGCAGGATCCAGGAGTTATAGTGGGGGGTGGGCGGCTCTACTCAAACAAATGGACACGATTAGAAGAGAAGACTCCACCAAACCCTTGTCCACCAACACGTTCCAGCACCAGTGCCTGCTCACCGTAATCCGGACAGCTCTGCCCTCGGAACCAGGCAGAACGTACATTGTTCTTACTTGGCAGCAAGCGGCAGGGACGGAAGAAGTCCAAGGGAGGGCAGGGAAGCAGGCGCACAGTAACTAGGCGCTCATCCTTCCCTGGATAGAGATGTGGTGGAGTAGTGAGATTCTACAACTCCTGGAATCTGAGGGGTCCCCTTAGCATCCCCCCATACTTGGGCACCCATGACTCCCGGCCTCGAGGCTTCTAGACCTACTCCCCTAGACCTTGAAGACCTCATGGCCCCCTCCAGATTTACCATCCCATAGTGTGCACTAAGCCCAGGGAGTGACTCCCACCATGTGGCCGCAGCAGCAGTGAGGGCTTCAGGTGGCATCCATTCATGTAAGAGAAGCGTACGCTGCTGAAGAGGGGATCCCGGGCCAGGTGGTAAGCTAAGTGGGCCAGGTAAAGGGCTCGCTTGCGGAAGTAACGCTGGTTCAGCCCATCTTTGTCCTGCAAGATTTCCTGAAGGAGTCAGGGAAGAAGAGAGAAGGTCACACACGTAAGTGTTCATGGAACTGGGGACTAGGTCAAAGCTAGGCTTAAGTCCCAGGAAAAACACACCCAATTTTCAGACAAAGGGCACAAAGTCCCAAAGGGAAGACCCTTTGCTGAACCTCTATAGCCCCCAAACCATGGGCCTTACCCTGGGCATGGTCACTGCCACATCCACATTGACATCAGGTCGCATGCAAGTATCCAGAAGGTAGCTGCCCACAACAGTGATCTGGGATGGAGGCCGGAAGCGGAAGGAGCCCTTCACGGCATAGGGCACTTGGTGGAGGGGCACTCGGACCCCAGCTGGGAGCCATGACTGGTCAGTGAGCTGTGGAGCCAGAAGCAGGAAACATGGATTCTATCACCTTCCTCACAAAGCCCCTGATATCTAGTATGTAGAAACTGTATGTTAGAAACTGTAACTCTTCCACAAATGCCTTCTCCCTCTGTGAAGATAACTCGATTGACATCTAAGCCGCCCTGACATTTCTATTTTCAGGCTAGGAATGGTGGCTCACTCCTGCAACCCCAGCACTTGGGAAAGCAGGAAGATCAGAAATTCAAGGTCTCCCCTTGACTACATAGCAAGCGAGTTCAAGGCCTGCCTGGACTGTATGAGACCCTGTCCCAATAAAAAATAAATACACTGGCTGGTGAGATGGCTCAGTGGGTAAGAGCACCCAACTGCTCTTCTGAAGGTCCGGAGTTCAAATACCAGCAACCACATGGTGGCTCATAACCATCGGTAACAAGACCTGACGCCCTCTTCTGGAGTGTCTGAAGACAGCTACAGTGAACTTACATATAATAAATAAATAAATCTTAAATAAATAAATAAATAAATAAATACACAAAATAAAATAATTTTTGGTTGGAAGTAAAGGTTCACAACTACAATCCTAGCACTCACTAGGCTGAAGCAGGAGGACCATCACCAGTTTGAGGACAGTACAGGTTACAAAGTTAAGACCCTACGTTTAAAAAAAAAAAAAAAAGTGGGCTGGAGAGATGGCTCGGTGGTTAAGAGCACTTCCACAGGTCCTGAGTTCAATTCCCAGAAACCACATGGTGCCTTGCAACCATCTGTAATGAGGATCCAATGCCCTCTTCTGGTGTGTCTGAAGATAGCAACAGGATTCTCACATACATAAAATCAATAAATAAATCTTAAAAATAAAACAAAAAACAAACAAAGAAAAGTGATTTAGACCCTCATTCTCAGTCCTTAGGAACTGTGCAGGACTACTAGGAGTTCAAGGCCAGCCAGGGGTATGTAAGACCCCGTTCAAACAAACAAAACACCTACAAAATTTGTACAAGATGGATCTACGTGTGAGAGGTGAATGCATGACCTGTGTCCTGGTTGAGTTGTCTTGCAATGAGAATGATGTCCTTAGTAATCAAATGTTGTAGGAGAACGGCAAAGAGGGTCTCATGACTCACTGTCCCAAGGCCACCTGTCCTACCTCAGCCTCAGGGACTGGAGGGACTTTCTGGATCCGCTTGGTAACCTCCTTCAGGAAAGTATCAATCCTGTCTTTCTTCTTCTCTGACAGCCTGACTTCCTTCAGTAACTCCTCCACCTTTAAGAGAGGGAAGGGAGGAATCTGTGAGTCTCGGTCTCCCGCGGAAACCCCCTCTAACCAATTGCCCTGGCCACCCAAGTACTTGTAAACGGAGCAAGGTGGAGTGGAACAAGATCTCCGTCTCGCGAAGGCGATTCAGCTCCTCATTCGTAGGCTCCTTGTACAGTTCTTCCCGACTGAGGTTCACTGGCTGCAGGAGGCCTTCTGCAGGGGCTTCTGTTCTTGCATGCTTTCTTGAGGGTGGCTTCTCTTTGTCCAAGCCTTCGAAGGCAAGTTCCATCACCTATGACCAGAGAGACAGAAACCGACATGAAATCGGGGGTATCTGTAGCAGCCGACTCAAGTTTGAGGGTAAAGGCTTCATCTACCCTAGTCCCTCCCTTTCCGTGGGCGTTAAGATTTTTATAAAACTCGGGATCCCCATCACTAAGAGAAGTCTGACAGCGTGAGGACGCAGTCCTGCTTAGACCTGAATGAGTTTACCCGTCACTGCCTTGGCTGAGACAGGCTTAGGCCTTTCCAAATATCACCTCTACTCCTGCTCTATCCAGATCTCGCCAAGGCTTAGATTCCCTAAGAGTCATTTTTCCAGTAGTCTAGGCCGTCCTGGTGTAATCTTTTTTTTTTTTCCTCCATAGCAGGCCGCCCTGCAGGCTAGCGATCAGGCTTGACTATCTCTGGCTCTGTCGCCAAAATAAAGCACATTCTGAGCAACCAACCTCTGGGTCCTCTGCGGCTCTGCGCTGCTGCTCTCCGGCGGGGGCCGGCCCCATCTTCCCAGCAGGTCTCTCTCCAGCACTTGGGATCCCAGCCCGATCTACCCCGTCGCTTCCCACGTGGGCCGAAACGCCAACTCCAGGGCGCAAACCCGTGCCCCAGGCCCCACCCACTGCAGGGCCATTGGGCTAGTGCACGCCGTCTCGCTCACTATTGGTCCGTGGTCCGAAGGAACCCGCCCATTGTGGGAGGAACCAAACAAGGCCCTCCGATTTACAGCCTCGACGCCGCACGAAACCGGAAGCGCTTGGGACTGCAGCCCGTCGCGTTCTTTTTCCTCACTTCCCGAAAGGGAAGGGAGGAGCTTGCTTTGACTTCCGGTGTGGTGGGGGTTTTTTTGTTTTTGTTTTTGTTTATTTGTGTGTCTGTGTCTGTGTGTCTGTGT
>NC_034611.1:46914192-46916193 GCF_900095145.1 Mus pahari
TCTCTCTCTCTCTCTCTCTGTCGCGCTCTCTCATGCTTTCTGTCTCTCTGTCTCTCTCTCTGTGTGTTTTCTGTGTCTGTCTGTCTGTGACAGGTGCTCACTATGTATACCTGACTGGTCTAAGACTTGCTACATAGACCAGTATGTCCTTGAAATCACAGAGATCTGCCTGCCTGTGCCTCCAGAATGCTGGCAATAAAGGCACGTGCCACCATGCCTGGTTTTTGTTGTTTATTGTTGTTGCTGGTTCTTGTTTGCTTGCTTTGTTTTTACAACTCAGGGCCTCTAGCATGGTAGGCGATCACCTTGTTTGAGGTTTTTATGTGTTTGCTGTCTCTTCTGTGACAAGGTTTCACATGGCCCAGGATGGCCTCCAAGTGGTTGCGGTGCTGAGGCTGACCTGGAACTCCCCATCTTCTTGCCTCTCTCTCCCAGGCACCACCACACTGAGATTTTCCTAACGGCCTGTTTGTCTCTATTTCTATTTCAGCCATTAGAGTACAGACCCGCCCGATAATAGAACACATCAATTATTTGTTTTATTGTTTCTATATTTTTCCATTTATTTTGTGTCATGACACACATGTGGAAGACATCTTGCAGGACTTGGTTCTCTCCTTCCATCAGGCTTGGTGGTAAGTACCTTGAAATGGCTCTTGTTTGCTTCTTTTTCCTTCCTTCCTTCCTTCTTTTCTGAGTAACCTAGAATGGCCCTAAACTCATCTTGTAGCTGAGCTTGGTCTTGAGTTTCTTATCTTCCTGTCTCCACCTTCCAAGTGCTGGCATCACAGACCTGTGCCACTGAGCCCCGGAAATCTTACTCACTGCTGCCTTCTTCACTCCTGTATTCCAGGCCGTGAGACGAGGGCCTGACACACAAGAAGCACTCACTGTGTATTTGTTGAATGAAAGAAAGAATGAATGGCTTTCTCAAGAGCATCTTGACAGCTGAGAGGAAGAAGTAAACAAGCTCAAGCTCGCTTGGCATGGCGTGGGTGGTGCCATGAGGTACACAGATAGCTGTCAGCGTATTAGACTAAGGCCATTACACCAAGGCGGTTAACAGATGTCTCAGTGAAGGGCGGGGGGTGGCGGTGCGTGCAGTGGTGCACACCTGAGATCTTACTATTGTGGAGGCTGAAGCAGGAGTTCGAGTCCAACCTGTGCTACATTGCAAGAAAGACACTCGTCCTCTCCCCCCACCAGAAATCCGTGACGGGGGAATGACTGAAGCTAACTCAAGGTTCTGCCATTTGCTAATTGAGCGACCTTGGGTAACTTGTTATCTAACCTCTGTCAACCTTACTTTAACTCAGTAAGATACGTGACCACGTAATAGATTTTGTGATGTTTAACTGAGATGCTAGATGTAAAGAAATTACTACATGTAGATTCTTAACAATTGTTAGTTTTCATTAGATGACTGTGGCTTCTAATGGCACTGTCTTTGTTTTGCTTTTCTGAGACAGGGTTTCTCTGTGTAGCCCTGGCTGTCCTGCAACTCAATCAGTAGACCAGGCTGGCCTCGAGATCTGCCTGCCTCTGCCTCCCAAGTGCTGGGATTAGCCAGGCTTTCATTTCATTTTTAGGAATTAAAAAAAAAAAAAGGATTTTATTTATTTTATGTATATGAGTCCACTGTCGCTGTCTTCAGACACACCAGAAGAGGGCATCAGATCCCATTACAGGTGGTTGTGAGGCACCATGTGGTTGCTGGGATTTGAACTCAGGACCTTTGGAAGGGCAGTCAGTGCTCTTGGGCGCTGAGCCATCTCTCCAGCCCGAGGATGGTTGTTTCTAAGCTGTGAAGGCTGGAGGCATCAGAATCCTGAAGCTGGATTCATGGCAGTGGCACATCCTGACATGAGTGCTGGGAGTTGAGCTCCGGTCCTCTGCAAAACCAGTGCCTGCTCTGAACCACGGAGCTAACTCCCCAGCCCCCTGCTCTGAACCACGGAGCTAACTCCCCAGCCCCCTGCTCTGAACCACGGAGCTAACTCC
>NC_034611.1:46916308-46936322 GCF_900095145.1 Mus pahari
GAACCACGGAGCTAACTCCCCAGCCCCCTGCTCTGAACCACGGAGCTAACTCCCCAGCCCCCTGCTCTGAACCACGGAGCTAACTCCCCAGCCCCTTGCATATATTTTTGAGACAGGATTTCGTATATCCCAAGTTACTCCTGAACACAATCTGCAGTCAAAACTAGAATGAACTCCTGGTATCCGATCTCTACTTCCAAAGTTTTAGGAGGACAGTCATGCGTGGTTACACCTGGCTTTAAGTTAACATAGTGAGTGAAAAATAAACGAATAAGCCTGAAAACTAAATAAAAATATTTTTAATTATTAGGCAGGCGGATTTCTGAGTTTGAGGCCAGCCTGGTCTACAAAGTGAGTTCCAGGACAGCCAGGGTTATACAGAGAAACCCTGTCTCGAAAAACCAAAAAATAAAAAATAAATTTAGGTGCATTGGTGTTTTGCCTACACATGTGTCAGATCACCTGGAAATGGAGCCACAGGGCATTGTGAGCCACCATGTGGGTACTGAGAATCCTCGGGGGCGGGGGACAGCTAGTACTCTTGATCCCTGAGCCTTCTCTCCAGCCTCAGAAAGTAAACTTTTAAACAAATTGCCATGGGGTCCGTGGAGGCTGAAGGCAGGCCTTCCATATTTTTATAAGCACTCAGTCACATTTCTAACTCAGTCTTTTAATTCAAAACTGAGAGCTAGGATATGGAGTGCACACCTGCAATCACTTGGTAGGTAGAGGCACAAGTTCAAGGACAGCCTCGACTACATAGCAAGCTCAAAGCCATCCTGGGATATAAGAAAACTTTGCTCAAAAAAAAAAAATCACAATTAAACTTCCTAAAATTGGCACATCAGTACACACCTTTCATTCTAGCAAGTGTGTGGAGGCAGGAGAATCACAAAATCAAGGTCATGCTCAGTTACATAGGTAGGTCAAGGCTAGCCTGGGCTACTGGAGACTCTGTCTTAAAATTTTAAACATCCTAAATGAAGTACTTCTTCCTGTTTAGATTACGCCTTTTCTCATTTGAAATAAAGTCAGTGGACTCTACTGAGATTGCAGGCTCGGTGCATTCCAGGCGATACCTCGCACTGAGTGTATTTGGTTTGCCTGACCACAAGAGGGCACCAGTCAACCACGTCGGTCTCTTCCTGCCCTTAAGGCCCAGTAGAGTGCTGTGGCTCCTGCCGGTTATTTGCTGTGGTAGTTGTGTCAGTACCAGGCCTCGAACCTTGGTAGCCGTGAACACATAGCACTCATGCTCTGCCACTGAGCTATGTATTCCTAGACGTTTCCACTGTGAAATAGGGCCTAACTTGTCCAGACCGATTTTTAACTCTCTAGCTGGCTTTGAACTTGGTCTCCTGCCTTCACCTGCCCCATCTCCTCCATCCCCGCCTCACCAGGTCTGTCAACTTTTATTTCGGAACCTAATATGTGAAAAATATTAGAAAAAATATGATTATGGGTTTTTTTTTTTGGTCTTGAATACCTGATATGTAGACAGCTTGGCCATGGAGCTGGAAGGTGGGGTTCAATGTGTTATTTTGTGATACTGATTATCGTCTTGGCTCTGGTGTGCTCTCTCTCTCTCTCTCTCTCTCTCTCTCTCTCTGTGTGTGTGTGTGTGTGTGTGTGTGTGTGTGTGTGTGTGTGTGTTTTGAGACAGAATCTTGCTGTGCAGCCCTGGGTGATCTGATCCTCCTTAGATAGCTCTAATTCAAGGTATTTCTCCTGCTTCTGTAACGACCCACATTTTGGACCTGCTGCTTCAGTCTTCCCATTTAGCACTGCTAAAGTTACAGACTATGCCACCAAACTTGGTTGCCTTTCAAAACAAATACTTATGTGACATGAGCTACAAGAGAAGTCCCCACCTCCAAAAACAAGCAAATAAACAACAGAGACTGATAAGTGGCTCAGAGGGTTAAAGGCACGGATTCCCAAACCCACCGGAGTTCTAGCAGACCCACGTCACGGGAGGGGATAATGTATTCCAGCAAGTTGGTCTCTGACCTCCACACCCCACTCTAGTGTTACATGTAGTACTCTACACAAAATAAATAAATGACATAAGCCGGGCCTGGTGTCACACACCTTTAATCCCAGCACTTGGGAGACAGAGGCAGGCGAATTTCTGAGTTTGAGGCCAGCCTGGTCTACAGAGTGAGTTACAGGACAACCAAGGCTACACAGAGAAACCCTGTCTAGAAAAACCAAAATAATAATAATAATAATAATAATAATAATAATAATAAAACAAAATATCCAAATGCCCAACTATCTACTTTGATTCAGATGCCATGCTCTTATTGAGCTAGAGGTGAAGAAGAAACAGTTGCAATTTCCTGAAGGATGTCTTGACTGGCTAGACTAACAAATAGCTAGTTAGGTGGGACAGCAGCTCTATACTTACAATGGATAGACCTGAGTATAAAACCAGTAAGACAGGAAGATGCCAGCTTTCCAATTTAGGGCCGTGCCCAGAGCAGATACCTACTGTATGAGTTTTCAAATTGACTTGAACCCAGGAATGCAGGCAGATGTTTCAATGGGTTAGTCTAGGGATCTATAATCCTATAGGTCAGGGTGGGGCAATGGTGACTGTATGTAGGTGAAATGCTTTGAAGGTGATCTTTCTGCCTATTTGTCTACTCACAGCTGTGCTATTAAAGGTGTCAACATCATCTCCCAGGTTTCTAGGTCAACAATCTTCCTGTCCTTAAATTGAATAGTGGAGGAGAGGAAGCTAGAACTAGGCATATGTCATCATTTTGGGAGGGGAGGATGCTTTAATTAGAATATTCTCCTTCCTTGAGGGGAGTTCTAATTCTAGTGGTAGAACTTGGTCTCATGACCTAGACAGAATTGGGAGCCTGTTAATTATCCTTTAAAAAAATGTTTTTCGAAAAACCAAAAAAAAAAAAGTTTTAGAAAGGGTCTTAAGTCACCCTGGCTGGTTTTAACTATGCGACTAAAGATGGCCTTCAGATGAAGGGATGATGTTTTAAAGTACTGAGGTCTCAGCTATGAGGAAGGGCTAGGCTTGGCGGTGGTACACACCTGTAATCCCAGAATTAGGCAGGCAGAGACAGGAGGCTCATAAGTCTTAGGCCAGTTGGGTTACATACTGAGTTATAAGCCAGCTTGGGCTACATGGCAAAAACATAACCTGTCTATAAATAAATAAATGCCTCATTAAGTGGATTTTTGTACAGTGACTTCCTTCCAAACAACACAGTAAAGAAGGGGTGGGGAAGCAGAGTAACTTTACAGTGGAAAGACGTGACATACTACTTTAGCCAGGTGACCAAGGTCAACATCAGCAAGGAGAATCATGCTCTGCTCTATGCCCTCGGTATGATGTGATGCACATGGTATTTTACCCTTGTGATCACTCCCTTTCACACACACACACACACACACACACACACACACACACACACACACACAAATACCCCAAATAGTCTTTCTTATGAGAAAAACATTTCAAATCCCAGTTTTGAAGTTTTTCTACTAAATTCTTGGTCTAGATAAGTGTGGTGGCCTACTCTTATGATAATCAAACATTGTGGAGATTGAGGCAGAGACGGCTAATTGAAGTCAGTCTTGGCTATGTCGTAAAATCCTGTCTCCCCCCACCCCAAAGTAAAGAGGAGGACCAGCAAGAGATAGCTTAATACCCTAGTCTGAGGACTGAGTGTGAGCCCCAAGACTCACATGATGGAGGATGGTGGATACCCCAGAAAGTTGTCTCTGACTGTCACATACAGGACACACCACACATATAGAGTAAAAAAGAGTGGATGGTGCAAATCTTTAATCCCAGCACTTGGGAGGCAGGGGTAGATAGATCTTTGTGAGTTTGAGGCCAGCCTCGTCTACAGCCAAGACAGTCAGGACTACACAGAGAAACCCTGTCTTGAAAAACAAACAAACAAAAAAACCCAAAACAAAACAAAGAAAAAACCCCAAACAAACAAACAAACAAACAAAAGATAGGATGCAAATTAGAAAAATGACATAGGTAAAAAGAAGAAAATATTAATAAACCTGGATCTTCAGGTCGTAGTAATGCAGCAGATTAGCACACGAATATTTCCAGGGGATGGATAGGAACTCTACTAAATTCGGGGTCCTGGGCCAAGCAGGCCCTCAGTTTGATTTGACCACCTTTTTTGGGTACAGGTTGTAATGGGTGCAACTTCTGGTGGCAGTAGCCTGCGCTGCTCCTGGGGGCAGGAATGAGTGGCATTTTTTCAGATCATGCTGTCCCAGATGTTGTTCTGTGTGAGCTGGCAAAGGGCTCTGTGTAGCCGGGGCTGTCCTGGAACTCACTCTGTAGACCAGGTTGGCCTCGAACTCAGAAATCCGCCTCCCGAGTGCTGGGATTAAAGGCGTGCGCCACCATGTCCGGCGCAGGGGGACTTTCTCTGGATATTGTAGTCTGACAAGATGTGGCCGCCCTCCAGCTGCTTGGCGGCAAACCTCGGCTGCTGCTGGTGGTACCGGGTGCATTCCTTATCTCAGATCGTGACCCTGATGATGGTGGCACTGGGTTCAAACTCCAGGGCCTTCGTGGAGACCTGCATATTGGCATCTGCCACTAACTAGCCCACTGCTTAAAGAAAAAGAGGGCAACAGAAATGGAAAAATTTGTTTTTTTTTTTCTTTTTTTTTTGTTTTTGTTTTTTTTGTTTGTTTGTTTTGTTTTTCGAGACAGGGTTTCTCTGTATAGCCCTGGCTGTCCTGGAACTCACTTGGTAGACCAGGCTGGCCTTGAACTCAGAAATCCGCCTGCCTCTGCCCTGTTGCCACAGGCCTTTAATTGTAGCACTGGGGAGGCAGAGGCAGGCAAATTCCTAAGTTTGACACCTGGTCTTCAGAGCAAGTTCCAGGATGGCTAGGGCTACAGAGAGAAGAAACCCTGCCTGGTAAAACCTTAATGTCTGTGTACCACGTGTATACAGTTCCCGTGGAAGTGAGAAAAGGGCATTGGATCTCCTTGTTGGTGGAGTTACAAGTGGTTTGGAGTCGCCATGTGAATGCTGGGAACTGAATCCAGGTCCTTTGCAAGACCGGGAATGCTGAACCATTTCTCCAGTGTCCTCCTCTTTTATATGTTAAAAAAAAAAGTGTAAATGTGTATCTCTGTGTAGGTAAGTGCAAGTGAGTGTAGGTGTCCACAGAGGCCAGGAACATCAGATTCCCTGGAGCTAGAATTGAACGTGCTTGTGTTTTTGTTTTTGTTTTTTTGTTTTTTTTTTTTTGGTTTTTCGAGACAGGGTTTCTCTGTGTAGCCCCGGCTGTCCTGGAACTCACTCTGTAGACCAGGCTGGCCTGAAACTCAGAAATCCGCCTGCCTCTGCCTCCCGAATGCTGGGATTAAGGGTGTGCGCCACCACGCCCGGCTGAACGTGCTTGTGATTTGATGTGGGTGCTGGGACTTGAACTCAGGTCCTTTATGAAGAGAGGTGCATGCTCTTAACTGCTGAGTCATCTCTCTAGCCCCACAGACACATCAGGCAAAAACATGCATGTGTCTGTGTGTGTGTACACAAAATAAAATACATCTAAAATATTTAAACAATTTAAAATCACATTATGTATGTACTTATTCAGTGTGTGTCACAGGAAGCGTTGGGTGTAGATCCGAGGACAAGTTGTGGGAATTAGTATTTTACTTTTACTATGATCCTGGGACTCCTCTGTCATCAGGCTTAGCAGCAGTTTCTTTTGTCTGCTGAGACTTCTCACAGGCTCCTTGTCTTTGAGACAGGGCCTTGTCCAGTGCAGGCTGTCCTAGATCCCCTTGTCTCTAATCCCAGAGCGCTGGGATTACAGGTGAGCAGCAGTACCACTTGGGCTGGTTTTTGTTTTGCTTCTGAAGACAGAGTTTCCCTGTCTAACAACCCTGGATGTCCTGGACTCGATTTGTAGGCCATGCTGGCCTCGAACTCACAGAGTTCCGCCAGCTTCTGCCTTCGGAGTGCTGGGACTGAAGATGTGCCCCACCACACCCCACCCACTTGTATTTTAAGACAGGTTCTTCTGTAAATCAGGCTCCTTCTGCTTCAGCCTCCAGAACCTTGGGATCACAAGCATGTAGCATCATGCTGAGCTGTCAGTAGGTTTATAAATCATAGTAATTGCTCCAAACTGTGGAAGATGTTGTAATTGGGAAACTGGGTGCTAAGTACATGAGAACTTTACTGTTTCTGTAAACCTAAAACTTCTGTAAAAATAAAGTCTTATAAGCTGTAGATTTAATTTAACCATTACAATTCCTTGCGTTAGGTGTATTTAATCTTCTTTTACAGAATCTGATCAAGTAAGGAGTTAGAATAAAGCTTTCTGAACCCAAAATGGTTTGTTTGGAACTTGTCTCAGTGTTCTGTTCTGATTTCTTTCTTTCTTTCTTTCTTTCTTTCTTTCTTTCTTTCTTTCTTTCTTTCTTTCTTTCTTTCTTTCTTTCTTTCTTTCTTTCGACAGGGTCTCTCTATGTAGCTCTGGCTGCCTGGAAATCGCTATAAAGACCAGGCTACCCTTGAATTCACAGACTGTCTATCAAGGGCCAGAAGCGAAAGCATGTGCCACCATTGTAGCAAACAATCCTAGAGTATTCTAACCCAGGAAATGAAGACTGTGTCTCCTAGCCAAGCCACGTCCAGGTAGGTCCGCAAGAGGTAAAAAGTTCCAGCGCAGCCTTCTGCTTTTAGAGATAGGGTCTCACTATGTAGAACTGACTGGTAAGGAACTCTTAAGTAGTCCAGGTTGGCCTCACATTGATCATTTTGCTTTCGCCCCCTTCCAAGGCCACACTAGGCCAACATCAATATTTTGCAAAGAAGTAGACTAAGGTATAGCCAGCGCTCTCCCCCAACTCTCATGGAGGCCCGTAATCGGGTTCAACATTAGTTTTCTCCGCTTTCTACACAACCTACTGCGTACTCTCGGTGAAAGGAAGCGGGAGCTAGCCTGCTTTTCTCTGGCTCTCCTTTGGGAGACCGCCTTCCCTGAGGTGGGAGACCTACTGAAGCACTCCTACGCGTAAGGACCACAGCCTGGGTGTCACCGAGGGGAGCATGCGGAGGACCAGGGGACACACGGGGCGACCGCGCTGAGAGCCTTAGGAGCTGAGGTTCCTTCCGGGACACGCCTCTGGAACCGCGGCGTCCAGCCGCACAACCGTCACTTAGGGCCCAAAGCAATCCTCTGCGACCCGCCCTTGATCCCCACCTCCGCTTGGCTCTTTAAGGGTGGGGGACACGCGCAGGCGTCACAAAGCGCAGCCACCGTGGGGCCTGGCCGGGGGGGGGGGGGGGGGGGGGGGGGGGGGGGGGGGTGGGGGGGAGGGAGGGGGAGGGAAGGAGGGAGGGAGGGGCGCGCGCACGCGCACCGGGCCGCTGTCGCCGCGAGCCGCCCCCCTCCCGGCGTGCGCCCCTCCTCCTCTCCCTCCCTCCCTCCCTCCCTCCTTCTCTGCTCTGTCGCTCCCGCGGCGCGAGGCGCTCTCGCTCTCCTCCTCCTCCTCCGCCCCTCCCCCCGCGCAGCCGCCGCCGCCGCCGCCGCCGCCGTCCCGAGACCCCAGCGCACGGCGCGCCCTCCCTCGTGCGCCCCTCCGGCCCCCGCGGAGAACGAGAGGGCGAGCGAGCACGGCGATCCCGGGCCGGCTCGGCCCCCCCACCCCCGCCTTCACCCTCGTCCGCCCTCCGCCGCCTTCCTTCGCTTCCACCTCCACTCCCCCCCCCACAAGTAGAGGCCCCCTCCGGGGGGGGGAGGCCCGGAGCCCCGAGCGGATTCCCCCAACTCCCTTAGGCCCGCCCCCGCCCGGCCCGAGTGCGAGGAGGGCCCGGGCCGGCCCGAGTCGTGAGTGAGGAGGACCCCGGGCGGGCCCGCGGGCCGTCTGGGGCCTGGTCCGGCCCCGCCAGGCGTGTGAGGACAGCCAGGGGCCCGGCCCGGCCCGAGGGCGAGCGGAGGGGAGGGGCCTGGTCCGGCCCGGCCGGTGCGCGAGGACTGGGGCCGCGGCCCCGCACGGCCGCCGCCGCCGCCGCCGCCGCCGCGATGGCCCAGCAGCAGATGACCAGCTCGCAGAAAGCCCTGATGCTCGAGCTGAAATCCCTGCAGGAGGAACCGGTGGAGGGCTTCCGGATCACCCTGGTGGATGAGTCCGACCTCTACAACTGGGAGGTGGCCATCTTCGGACCCCCTAACACCCTCTACGAAGGCGGCTACTTCAAGGTACCGCCACCCTTCCTCGGCCCAGCTTCCCCGGTCTCCGCTTCTCCGCCGCTGGCCGGGAGCGTGAGCTCGGGGGAGCCGGGGGTGGGGGCTGGGGGGGGCTCCTCACCTCGCAGCCCCCTCCCCCCTCCCCAGAGGCAGGAAGGCCTTGCTCACCAAGTGCCTTTTCTTTGTCATGGGGCGGGGGCGGGAGGCCAGACTGCACCGGGAAATAGGAAAGCCTCTTCGGCTGGGGTAGTGGCTCTCGGGAAGGAGGACTGCCTTTGTTTTGTTTCTCCAGCTGAGGGGTGTGTGGAAATAGGGATGGTCTAGCCTCTCTTTCTCGACCCATCTGAGCCTTCTCTGCGCAGGCTGGAACTGCCCCAGAGGGCAGGGTGACCTGCACTTATTGGATTGGACTTTTCTCTTTTTTTGGGGGGAGGTGTGTGGGGGAGGCATATTAGCCTGTCATTGCCTGTGTTGCTAGTGCCCTGACATTTGGAGGATTTGTTGGTCTTGGGTAGTGGTAGCCTAACTTTTGATTACAGTAGGTGGTAATAAGGAAGAGGACCCTGGGGGTGGCCACAAAAGGGAGGGTGGTGTGCTGGCGTTGTCTTGCTGTTCATCCACTTGAGGGGACTTTAATTTAGTCCTCTTTCTGTCTCGTTTTCCATTTACTTTATAATCAGTCTCTGCTGCTTCCAAAATGCCCTTTGTCCTTTCCTACCAAGTTTACTAGCACCCCCCCCCCCCATGTACAAACATCCACAAAGGGTGGAACACGTCAGGCAGATTGATAGTTTCCCACTTTCGGGAGACAAGATTAAAGCTTTTTGCTTAGGTCGTTAGCTCCAACAAATGGGGTTGTCCCACAGATGAGCCGCATCCGAGGTGGTAGGGTTTCTCGTGGTGGAGTGGTTCCTTAGGCAGCCACTATATAGACATTGTTTCCATTGTTTTCCATGAATTATTCCTGAGTTCAGTACTTGGAGATACTTTTTTTTTTTTGGTGGGTAGAATCCCTGAGTGAAGATGTGGGGGTAGAAACCGAGGGAATGGGTGTTTAGGAATTCATTTATTTGATTTCCAAAATTAGGTAAAATAGGCCAATGAGTCAATTTTTGTTTGTTTTGAAGGGAGGGGTTATCTTGGCACAAGTTTTAAACGAATATCTTAGTCATGTAGTTGTGATGTGTATTTTTAGGACTGCCCAGTTACTTACCTCTTATTTTCTACCGTCCAAAAGCCTCAAATTTCAGGCTTTAAACTGGGTCAACTTTTTTGAAAATAGGATTGATAGGGAATACTTAACATTCATGCATGTGATAGTTGCTGAATACTTAGTAAAAGGACATTTTTAGAATGTTATATAAGAGTGTGGTATCCTTACCAACTGTTTGCTTCATCTTTTGTGGTCAGCATACAAGTATACTTCTTAGATGCAGGTGCTTAAAGTTTAAGCAAAGGTTCAAGTTTATTAGTGACAGATTGGAAAGGGTATTGTTTCTATGTTGAGGTATGTTATATGTCAAATATAAATTTATTTGTAGATATTGGGAGTATTGGACAAAGTGGAGTTCATATGATATATTTCCTAGAAAACATTTTCAAAGCAGACTACTGGTTAATTTTAAAGAGGATGGTTGTTTTGTTTATTTGTTTTTGTTTTGAGACAGGGTTTCTCTGTGTAGCGCTGGCTGTCCTGGAACTCACTCTGTGACCAGGCTGGCCTCAAACTCACAAAGATCATCCTGCCTCTGCCTTCCAGGTTCTGGGATTAAAGTACCACCCTGCTGAGCTTAAGGTTACAGTCTATTTTCCAAAAAGTATTATTTCTGGAACAATTGATAGTTAAGGTAAATGGTAGTTAATCTCCTATTGGAGTTTGTTTTAAAAAAAAAAAAAAAAAAAACTATGAAAGTAAGACTTTTGCTAACTAATGATTTGGAATTGATAAATGGAAATATTTCCTGTAACATATACTAATTTAAAATAAAGCTGAGCAGTGGTGGCTCACACCTTTAACTCAGCACCCAGGAGGCAAAAGCAATTAAATCTTTGAGTTTGTGGCTAGCCTGGTCTACAGAGCTAGTTCCAGGACAGCCAGGGCTACACAGAGAAACCCTGTCTCAAACAACAATAACAACAACAGCAATAATAATAATAAAAATAAAATAAAGGCTTTGTGCTAGGGCTGTAGCTCAGTGGTAGAATACTTGCCTAGCATACACAAAGCTCTGCTTTTCTTTTTTTAAACTCTAACAACACACCTACAACAAAATACACAAATCATAGCTTTAGTCCTTTTGAAAAAGATTGCCTTTGGGGACCAGGAGTGTACCTCATTTGTAGAGAGCTTGTCTAGCATGGTGGAAGCCCTGGGTCCCATCTCCAGTACTGCCCAGACCTAGAGGTGCTCCTGAAAGCTGAACAGTCAGGAAGCAAAGGCAGGACAGGTTATGCAAGCAAATCTGAGGGCAGCAAGTTCTAGACCAACCAGGGCTGTGTAACCAGAGGGGAAAAGAAAGAAAAAGTATTTCCTGCTGAGTATGGTTTGTTTGTTTCAAGACAGAGAGCCTTGCTGTTTATTACTGTGTAGCTGGTCTGGAACTCCCAGAGAGACTTGCTTCTGCTTCCAGAGTTGCTGAAGTCAAAGGCACAGGTGTACCCTCCCACCTGGCTCTATCTAGTTTAAATTCCTTTTCAGAAAAATATTTGTATTGTTTTGAGACTATAATTTTACACCCCCTTTTCCTTCCTCTTCTTCTTCCCCGTATGCCTTTCTCTCTTTCAAATTCATGTTCCCTCTTGAAAGATTTGTTTTGCGCGTATTAATATTTTGCTTTCATGTATGTATACCACATGTGTGCTTGCTTGGTGCCTTTGGAGTTCAGAAGGACATTGGAGCCTCAGAAACTAGAGATACAGATGGTTGTCATCTATGATGTGGTGCTGGGGATTGAACCTGGGTCCTCTGCAAGAGCAGCAAGTGCTCTTAGCCACTGAGCCAGCCCTTCAGACCCTGTTCATTCGTTTTCTCTTTCTCTCTATTTCTTTCTTTCTTTCTTTCTTTCTTTCTTTCTTTCTTTCTTTCTTTCTTTCTTTCTCTCTCTCTCTCTCTCTCTCTCTCTCTNTCTTTCTTTCTTTCTTTCTTTCTTTCTTTCTTTCTTTCTTTCTCTCTCTCTCTCTCTCTCTCTCTCTCTCTCTTTCTTTTTCTTTCTCTCTCTCTCCCTTCCTTCCTTCCTTCCTTCCTTCCTTCCTTCCTTCCTTCCTTCCTTCCTTCCTTGTTTGTGTTCTGTTTTTGTTGTTGTTGTTACTGTCGTTGTTTTGAGACAGAGTCTCTCTGTAGCCTTGGCTGTCTTGGAACTCGGTAGGCCAAGCTGGCTTTGAGTTCAGAGATCGTCTGCCTCTGCTTTCCGGGTTGGCGTGGATTAAAGGAGTACAGCACCTTGCTTGGCATAATTTTTTTTAATATTAGGATATGTTTGCCCTACTTTTCCCCCATCCTAATTTGAAAAAAAAAGTGTGCATTCAAGATGTTCATGTGAACAGGCAGCCATGGCTTGTTGGTGGGGATCAGAGGACAGCTTTTGGGTGTAGTTTTTCCCTTCCATTTTGATTCTAGGGTTAAAATCAAGATTTACAGGCTTGTATGGCAAGAGCTTTACCTGCTGAGGCATCTTTTCTGCCCCTGTACTAATTTTTTTGACGCTGGGTATTGAACCCAGGGCTTCCCAAAGTCTGCCATTGAAGCTACGCCCTCAGCATTCTGTTTAGGAAAAATGACCTCCATTCCCTGCCACTATCCAAAACCCCTGACCCCTGTGGTAGTCTCAGTGCCATCCTGTGCTACAGGATGAGATCCGGTCTCAAATTATTTTTGGAGAGGATCTGGTTCTGTAGCTCAGGATGACCTGAAACTCACTATGGAACTTGTGCTGACCAACCAGCCCTCTTCCCAGCCTTCCCTGCCAGGATTATAGGTCTGTGCCACCCCACCTGGTAAAGTATGGAAATATTTGTTTTCCTTTTAAAGACATGCTTCATATAATCTAGGTTGGCCATGAACTTTCTTCCTCTTTCTTCTCTTTTTTCTTTCTTTTTTTTGTTTTTTTGAGACAGGGTTTCTCTGTGTAGCCTGGCTGACCTGGAACTCACTCTGTAGACCAGGCTGGCCTCGAACTCAGAAATCCGCCTGCCTCTGCCTCCTGAGTGCTGGGGTTAAAGGTATGGACTACCACTGCCCAGCCTTGAACTGTGTACCCAGGGATGACCTTAAACTCCTGATCTTCCAGCCTCCCACTTCCCCAGTACTGGCATTACAGTCTTTTGTCACCATGCCAGGTTTATGCTATGCAGGAGAGTGAACCCAAGGCAGGGTGTGTGCCAGACGAGCACTCTGCCAATTGAGTTATAACCTCAACCTCAAAATTGAAAAATACCTTTAAAAAATTACTTTGTACATATGTTTATGTGCGTGTTTGCCATGGGGTGGGTGCTTTCAGAAGCCTGAAGAGGGCATCAGAGCTGGAGTTGCAGAGGGTTATGAGCCCTCTATTGTGGTTGCCGGAACCTGATCTTAGGTCCTCTCTCGAACAGCAAGTGATCGTAACTATTGATCCATCATGCTAGCCCTCAGAAATTCTTTTTCGTTTTGAACTGGAAGCATTAAAACAAGGTCTCTAAAGTCCTCGCTGTCCTGGAACTCCCAGAGATTCACCTGCAGAACGATGAGATTAAAGATGTGCACCACCACGTCTGGCACTCAGAAATTCGTTTAAAAATGTTTTGTTGTGTTTTACACACACATTTTGTCTAGTTTGTTTTTCTGAAATAGGCTTTCCCTGTGTATGTAGCTTTGGCTGTCCTGGGACTCGGAGCTTTCCATCTGCTTCTGCTTCCTGAGTATTTAAGATACATAGTTATGAACGTCAGCACCCTGGAGGCAGAGACAGGTCTCTAATTGAGTCTGAGACTAGCTTGGCCTGCGTCGTTCTAGGTAAACTAGAGCTGTGTAGAGAAACTGTGTCTCAAACAACAACAGAGAAGTATTTCATGTGTGTGTGTGTGAGTGCTCACATGCGGTCTGTCTGGGAGGCCAGAAGAGAGCGTTGGATCTCCTGGGACTAGGAGTGTTAGGTCCTCTTCAAGAGAAGCAAGTACTTTTAAAGCTGAGCCATCTCTCCAGTCCATGTTGCACTTTTTTTTTTTTTTTTTTTAAGATTTTATTTATTTTTATGTTTATGAGTATACTGTAGCTGTCTTCAGACACACCAGAAGAGGGCATCAGATCCCATTACAGATGATTGTGAGCCACCATGTGGTAGCTGGGAATTGAACTCAGGACGTCTGGTAGAGCAGTCAGTGTTCTTTTTTTTTTTTTTTTAAAGATTTATTTATTTATTATATGTAAGTACGCTGTAGCTGTCCTCAGACACTCCAGAAGAGGGCGTCAGATCTTGTTACGGATGGTTGTGAGCCACCATGTGGTTGCTGGGATTTGAACTCTGGACCTTTGGAAGAACAGTCGGGTGCTCTTACCCACTGAGCCAAATCACCAGCCCTTTTTTTGGTTTTTCAAGACAGGGTTTCTCTGTATAGTCCTGGCTGTCCTGGAACTCACTTTGTAGACCAGGCTGGCCTCGAACTCAGAAATCCACCTGCCTCTGCCTCCCGAGTGCTGGGATTAAAGGCGTGCGCCACCATGCCCGGCCGCAGTCAGTGCTCTTAACCGCTGAGCCATTTCTCCAGCCTGCACCTTTTTTTTTTTTAAAACAAAACCAAACCAAACCATAAGTTCTTGGCTTGCATGTGTGTCTGTACACCATGTATGGCTGGTGCCTTAAGAGATCTGAAGATGTCCAACCTGTGAGCAACCACATAGGTGCTTGGACTCGAACTTTGGTCTTCTGCAAGAACAAGCGTTCTTAACTGCCACACCATCTCTTTATTCCTGAATTTTATTTCAGTGTGTGTATGGTCCATGGTGCACATGGGGAAGTCAGAAGACAAATTGTGGGAGTTCTCTGTTTTTGCAGTGTGGGTACCAGAGGTTGACCGCAGGTCATCAGTCTTGGCAGTGAATGCTTTTCTTTACCTGTTGAACTAGCTCTTTGGCCAAGCATGGAAACTCTTTTGTTTTTACTTTTTTTTAAAAAGATTTATTTATTTATTATATGTAAGTACACTGTAGCTGTCTTCAGACACTTCAGAAGAGGGCGTCAGATCTCATTATGGTTGTGAGCCACCATGTGGTTGCTGGGATTTGAACTCAGGACCTTCAGAAGAGCAGTCAGTGCTCTTAACCGTTGAGTCATATCTCCAGCCCGCATGGAAACTCTTAAGTTGTTTCAGTCTTTGTGAGAAAATTGTTGAGTGGCATTTTTTCTTTAACTTGTGTTATCTGCTTAGTTAACACAAGTTAGTTCTTAGTTCTTAGTTCTTCCTTGGGAAAAGGCCGATTTATGATCATTTTCCCCCCAGTACTTTTGTCTTAAAACAAGGCTAAAGTGTGTCTCTTTACAGCATGGGCTGACAAGATGGCTCGGCTGGGTAAGGATGCTTGCTGCCAAGGCCGATGACCTATATATGCTAGGCAGAGTCCTCTGCCACTGAGGTACAACTCCAACTGAAGCTACTCTGGGTAAAGTGTGGCATAAGTTAGAGGCCACTGAAAAAAACCTAGTAAGTGGTAAAGTGGAAGGGACGTTAGGTGAAGACTACAAAATTCCACTTGAAGGGCAGCTGTTACTTCCAGCTTTGAAAAATGCTTTTTAGGGCAACCTCGTCTTTGAGTCTCCTCCCCTGCTGTTGCAGGGAGCTCCTGCCTCAGCAAAGCTTTGTTTATTATTGTTGTATGAAACAGGGATTCTCTGTGTTGCCCTGACTGTCCTGGAACTCACTATGTAAAAAGGCTGTCTTGGAACTCAGAAATTAGCCTACTTCTGTCTCTGGAGTTGTGCAGTTAAAGGCATGTCCCCACACCTGAGATTTTTCTGTTTTTTTTGAGAGGGGTCTTACTGCTTCTGGGTTTAACGGTTCCTCTGTGTTAGCTGAGCCTGGCGTTGATGCGACTTAAGTCCTCTGTTGTGTGTGCTTGCCTGCCTTTGTGTTCTCCCTCCCTCCCCAGGGTTTCTGTATAGTCCTACTTTATCTCAGTGTTCATTCTGTACACCAAGCTGGCCTTAAACTCAAGAGGTCTTCCTGCCTCTGCTTCCCCAGTGCTGACATCAAAGGCATGTGTAGCCACAGTGCCCAGCCTGCAGCACCCAGCCTGTGTCTCGTCTTTTGAATCCAGCAGCTTCCTGTCTCTGACTCTGACTGCAAGGAGACACTGGTCACCGAAACTGTTTTAATGAAATGAACTCAGGGGGTTGGTTCAAGGTTTCGAGTTTATTTGGACTGTGAAGAGCCTCTTACATTTTATCCTGGGAAGAAATTGGGCTTTATTTTGGAGTTTTCTATCTATGCTGGTTGCCTCTTTGAGAGCTCAGGCTCTAATGACTGAAGGTTTGGCTAAACAGCAAATACAACAAAAAAAGATGGTAGTTATCTTGGTAATATAGTTAATATAGCAAATTAGCATCTTTGTAAAGGCCTTCTATAACTAAATGTACATAGGGGAAGGCTAAGAATTCCACAGCATCGATAATGAGGGACATTAGCAAAACTTGCTAGCAGTAACAACCATGACTACTATGGTCGTCCCATGAAAATAAAGATTGCTTAACTTCAGCCGGGCGTGGTGGCACACACCTTTAGTCCCAGCACTTGGGAGGTAGAGGCAGGTGGATTTCTGAGTTCGAGGTCAGCCTGGTCTATAGAGTTCCAGGAGAGCCAGGGCTATACAGAGAAACCCTGTCTCGAAAAACCTAAAAGATTGCTTAACTTCCTGTGGAGAATCTAAGGAACAAAACAAACCTAGTTCTGTTTTTGCCTTAATTTTTACAATATTAGAAGTTAAGATCTAGCAGAAAAGTAAATTTTGCTTTTATTTTGATTTTTGAGGCAAAGACTTACTAGGTAGTAAACTTAGAGAATTAATTACCCTAGACAGAGTGTCGCCTGCCTGTGATTTCCAGTTCCAGCTCGTGGTGGTGGGAGTGCAGAGGTCAGGGGTTCAGAATCCTCTTCAACTGCAAAATGAAGTGAAGTCAGCTTGAATTCAGACCTCTGTCTCAAAGCAAGCAAGCAAACAAATCCCCAAACCCAAAGAACGGTTTGCTGGAGAGACGTCTAAATGTGTTCTGCTTTGAAGATTGGTTCAACTCCCAGCACCCACGTGGTGGTTTACAACCATCTCTAATTCCAGTTCCAGGGTATCAGGTGCCCCTTCTGACTCTGGCAGCCACTAAGTGGGTGTGTAGTGCATGCATATCATTCATATATATATATATGAATAAAATTAAAAAATAGTTTAAAAAAAGACAAGAAAAAGCAGTTGCCTCTAAGCAGGAGGCATTCCTAGTTGATTCTGTGCTGCAGGTGTAGCTCTGGTGGAGTGGGAGTGGAACATATTCGCTGTTCAGTCTCAGTATCACTAAGAAAGAACAAGGACTTGCTCAAGGTACACACATAAAATAAGCAAAATGGAGCTAGCCTTATTTATTTTGTTTTGGTTTTGGTTTTTCGAGACAGGGTTTCTCTGTGTAGCCCTNCCTGCCTCTGCCTCCCAAGTGCTGGGACTAAAGGTGTGCACCACCACGCCCGGCTGTTTATTTTTTAAAGATTTTAGTTTTTTTGAGACTTTTGTTTTCCTATGTAGCTGGCCTTTGCCGCCCAAGTACTGGAGTGGTTTATTAATTGATTATTTATTCGGTTAGTTAGTGTTTAGTTTTTTGAGACAGTGTTTCTCTGTGTAGCCCTGGCTGCTCTGGAACTCTGTAGACCAAACTGGCCTAGATCGAAGAGCTCCCCCTGCCTCTGCCTCCAGAGTGCTGGGATTGAAGCTGTATACCACCACCCCCTGGTTAATATATTTCCATTGTGTATGAGTTGTTTTGCCTGCATGTATGCATATGTACTATATGTGTGCCTGTTGCCCAAAGAGGTCATCAGGGGGCATCAGATGGAGTTTTGGATAGTAGTGAACTACCATGGAGTTCATGGACTTGAACCTGGTCCACTGTAAGAGCAAGTGCTTTAACCTCTTAGCAATCTCTCTAGCCCCCAAATGGAGCTAAATTTAAAGTAGTCATTCTCCTGCCCCAGCTTCTGTAATGCTGGGATTAAAGGTTTTCTCCACCATGCCTGGCTACTTAAGAATATATAATTTTAATAGTGGAACTTGATTTTGTTAATACTTACCATGCATACATTTCATTAAAGAATCTTGATAAAATTTAACCAAATAGTTTTTTTCACTTTTGTAGTCCCTTTTTAAAACATTTCATTTAGTGTGTATATGTGTACGAGTGTGTTATGTATGTGAGCGTGAGCATGTCATGAGGTGTGTGTGTGTGTGTGTGTGTGTGTGTGTGTGCCAGAACCTTCATACAGAGGGTAGGGACGGCTTGTTGGAGGTTGGTTCTTAGTACCAAGTGGGCTATAGGGATGGCCTCAGGTTGTCAAGCTTCTGTTAGTACTTTTACCTATTGAGCCATCTTGCTGGCCCTAGCCTAAACTCTGTAGATCAGGCTGGCCGCAAACTCAAGATATCTGCCTGCTTCTGCCTCCCGACTACCACTACTCACCACCCAGCACCACCCGGCTGCGTAAACAATCGGAAACCTACATTTCTTTCTGACCTTTTTTGGAATGTGGAAT
Organism: Mus pahari; assembly: GCF_900095145.1. Classification (NCBI taxonomy): domain Eukaryota; kingdom Metazoa; phylum Chordata; class Mammalia; order Rodentia; family Muridae; genus Mus; species Mus pahari. The sequence continues at coordinate 46,934,285 of NC_034611.1, forward strand.
TTTGAGACTGGGTCTTTCTGTGTAGTCCTGGCTGTCCTGGAACACTATGTCGATCAGGCTGTTGTGGAATTGACCTGTTTGGGATTAAAGGTGTGTATCCCTATACCAAGTTAAGGCTATCTTTTCTTTTTTTTAAAGATGTATTTATTTTATGTGTGTGAGTACACTGTAGCTGTACAGATGGTTGTGAGCCTTCATGTGGTTGTTGGGAATTGAATTTAGGACCTCTGCTCACTCTGGTCAACCCCGCTTGCTCCAGTCGGCCCTGCTCGCTCAGTCCCTGCTCACTCTGGCCCAAAGATTTTTTTTTATTATAAATAAGTACACTGTACACTTATAAATAAGCACCAGAAGAGGGTGTCAGATCTCATTATGGGTGATTGTGAACCACCTTGTGGTTGCTGAGAATTGAACTCAGGATCTCTGAAAAGCAGTCAGTGCTCTTAACCATCTCTCCAGCTCCTATCTTTTTCAAAAAAAATTATTTATGTATGAGTATACTGTCGCTGTCTTCAGACACACCAGAAGAGGGCATCAGATCCCATTACAGATGGTTGTGAGCCACCATGTGGTTGCTGGTAATTGAACTCAGGACCTCTGGAAGACCAGACAATGCTCTTAACCGCTGAGCCATCTCTCTAGCCCTTCTTTTTTTTTTTTTTTTTTTTCTTTTTTCTTTTTTCTTTTTGTTTTTTTGAGACAGGGTTATTGACAGGGTTTATTCTGTGTAGTCCTGGCTGTTTTGGAACTTGCTCTGTAGACCAGGCTGGTCTTGAACTCCTCAACTCCCACCTCTCACCCTGAAGTGCTGGGATTATAGGCTGTGCTAACACCACAGGGACCTCTTCATCTTTTGAGACTGGGTAGCCCAGCTGGCCTTAGACTCTCCTGTGTAGCCCAGGGTGATCTTGAGTCCCTGCCGTCATCTCCCCAAGTATCTAACTTAGGTTGACATTTCATGTAAGTGAGGTCATACTATTGCCTTTCGTGATAGGTGTGTCTGTGTCCCAAAACTCTGTCCACTGGGGCTCCTCCCTGGGGTCAGTAGTTGGGTCTTAACTCTGCCCTGCTATAGATCTTTATTAGCTAATCGGGGGTGATGGAGAACAATTTTTACATAATATTGAGACATCAGATGCTTCAATAATGACAGTAGGACTTCAACCAGATCTCTGGGTATAGAAATCAGCATATAAATGCACAGTGCCCAAAACTATCCTCCAACAGCTGAGCCATCTCATCTTTCCAGTTCTAAAAAGTTTATTTGTGCTGGGCAGTGGTGGCGCACGCCTTTAATCCCAGCACTCGGGAGGCAGAGGCAGGCAGATTTCTGAGTTCAAGGCCAGCCTGGTTTACAGAATGAGTTCCAGGACAGCCAGGGCTGTACAGAGAAACCCTGTCTCGAAAAAAACAAAACAAAACAAACAAAAAAGTTAATTTGTAACAGTTGAATATATGTAAGAGCAGTGACACTACCTTTAGTTTCTGGAGTTCACTATTAGATTGGCTGTAATTATATTTGTTGTAGCACTAATGCATTGCGAGGCTGCTAAACTAAGGTTGGTGGTTACCAGACATTTGTGACAAGGTGATCATGGAGAGTTGGAGTGCTAACCCTGTTAAAGTTCCCTGCCTCTTTCTTCTTCTCCATTCCAACCTTTAACCCATGTTTATCTGCGCTTCAGAGTAAAGCTGTCAGTGCCATTGGTTGGGTGTGTGCTTAGGGTACACAAAGCCTTTGCTTTGACTCATAACATCAAAACTATAGAAAGAACAACTTAGTTAAATATTTTTTTAAAAAATTTAGGTTTGTAAATTTGGTAAGGAAAAAAGTCCAAGATATGATGGATATAATTTTATCACTGTAGAACAGAAGTTCAAGGTTTGTAACAGCGATTGTTTAACACTTAATATTATTTTATTTATTTATTTATTTTGGTTTTTTTTCGAGACAGGGTTTCTCTGTGTAGTCCTGGCTGTCCTGGAACTCACTCTGTAGACCAGGCTGGCCTCGAACTCAGAAATCCGCCTGCCTCTG
>NC_034611.1:46937316-46966083 GCF_900095145.1 Mus pahari
CTTGTTACGGATGGTTATGAGCCACCATGTGGTTGCTGGGATTTGAACTCCAGACCTTCTGAAGAGCAGACANGTGCTCTTACCCACTGAGCCATCTCACCAGCCCTCTATTTAATTTTCTTTATCATCATCATTATTAAACTTAATTTTTTTGTGTATGAATGTTTTGAATATATTTATGTATATCAATCATGTCTGTTTGGTGCCCCTGGAGGTCAGATGTCAGACGGCCCTGGGACTAACATTGCCATGTGTGCAGTGAGGGTTGAACCCAGTCCTCTGCAAGAGCAACAGGTGTTCTTAACTGCTGACCTGTATCGTTATCCCACATTTAATTATTCTTCTTTTTGTTTTGGAACATCTTAGGGATAACCATGGACTCTTTATCTTCCTCCCTTCACCTCCTAAACGCTGAGATGACAGTCATGCCAGCATGGTTGATGGTGCAGGGTTTAAATTGCTACTATATATATATTTGGACTCTTTGTTTCTTTTACCCTAATATTTTTTTCAAAGAATTTTATTCCATACATCCTGAGAATATTTTATGCAGTAAAATATTGTAGATTTTAGAAATATAGCCCAAAACAGAGGTGCAATCATTCCAGATATTAAGAGACTTGAGGAAGTAGAACCATGAGCTTAGGAGTTCAAGCCAATCTAGACAACATACACAGAGTCCATCTCAGAGAGGAAAATGAACAGATCAGTGTGATGAATGCCCTCATAACTGTCATTGAGCTCTGGCCCCAAATGTTTTAAGCTGTTTGGCTTCAGCTTTAGCATGAATAGAATTAGATTTTGTTGTTGTTGTTGCTAGCCCTAGCTGTCCTGGAACTCACTTTGTAGACCAGGCTGGCCTTGAACTCAGAAATCCGCCTGCCTCTGCCTCCCAAGAGCTGGGATTAAAGGCGTGTGCCACCACGCCCAGCCTGAGTCTGTTTTTAAGTGAGGTTAGAATTCAAGGCTAGTTCCCTATCTCCATAATAGTCATACTGTCAGATTTCTGGCCTCCAGCTTTTACTTTATCAGAATCGGAATCTTATGGGTTAGAATGAAAATCTGGTGGAAATCTGCATGTAATGATATTTATTCATTAATTAGTATGGGAGCTATGGCGTGTGTGTGGAGGTTAGAAGCTAGCTTTCTGAGTTCGAGGCCAGCCTGGTCTACAAAGTGAGTTCCAGGACAGCCAGGGATATACAGAGAAACCCTGTCTCGAAAAACAAAACAAACAAAAAAACCAAATAAAGGTTTAGCACAATAAAATTTAAAGGATCAATGAAACAGAGACTGTGTGGTCTTTAAGCCCAGTAGAGATATAAATCAACAGTTCAATTCCCAGGAGTGTATTCCCTCCCCTCCTGGCACTGAACTGGGGTGGCCTGGCTAGTGTGCTCATGGTGGCAAGAGCTGGAGTTGCAGGTGATATGAGCCTGAACTGGGTGCTGGGACTGAACTTAGGTTCCCTGCAAGAGCAGTCGCGCTTTTAACTGTTAAGCCATCAGCTCTCTAGCCCCCTTTCCTTTCCTCCCCCCCTTTCTCTGCCCTTCCTCCCCCCCCCCTTTCTTTCTTTGAGACAAAAGTTTATGTAGGCCCTACTGCCTGGAACTAGCCATGTAGTGTCCAGGCTGGCTTCAAACTCACTGAGACCTGCCTGCTTCTCTCTCCTGAGTGCTGGGCTCAAAGGTGTGAATCATTATGTTTAACTCCTTTTTTTTGTTTGTTTGTTTTTCGAGACAGGGTTTCTCTGTGTAGCCCTGGCTGTCCTGGAACTCACTCTGTAGACCGGGCTAGCCTTGAACTCAGAAATCCACCTGCCTCTGCCTCCCAAGTGCTGGGATTAAAGGTGTGTGCCACCATGCCTGGCTTAAATTTTTTTTTTTAAATCAATTTTTTAGGTTAGTATACAAACCAATGGGTTGAATTATGGCATCCTCATATATATATATATATATATATATATATATATATATAATATTTTGTTCTCATTTACTTTCCTCCTCCACTGCCCTCTGTCAGGCTCCTCCCACCTCCATCGGTTTCGTCCTCCTTCGGCCCTCCCTACACACTTTATTACCTTCAGTATTCTCTGTCTCCATGTAGACCTCCTCTCCGCTCGTGCCCTTGGATTTTTTTTTTTTAAAGTTAGATTTATTGCATGTAACTTCTTGAGTTTTTATAGGTTGACTTTTTTTTTTTTTTTTTTTTTTTGAGTCTACAAACAACTGTGAGAGATGATTTTTAAAAGCCTCAAGAGTGCCACTTAAAACTGTTGATTTATATCTCTACTGGGCTTAAAGACCACACAGTCTCTGTTTCATTGATCCTTTAAATTTTATTGTGCTAAACCTTTATTTGTTTTTTTTTTTTTGTTTTTTTGTTTTTTTCCGAGACAGGGTTTTTCTGTATATCCCTGGCTGTCCTGGAACTCACTTTGTAGACCAGGCTGGCCTCGAACTCAGAAATCTGCCTGCCTCTGCCTCCCGAGTGCTGGGATTAAAGGTGTGCGCCATCACGCCTGACCCTAAACCTTTATTCTTAAGTTTAATTAACAGGATAAGGGGGTTATAGGTTGGTAGAATGGTTTATCATGTTCAAGTATGTAGCAATGAAAAATATCTCTTTAAATTTTTGTTTTAAAGATTTATTTATTTATTTATTTATTTTATGTATATGAGCACACTGTAGCTGTCTTCAGACACAACAGAAGAGGGTATCAGATCCTATTACAGATGATTGTGAGCCACCATGTGGTTTTGGGAATTGAACTCAGAACCTCTGGAAGAGCAGTCAGTGCTCTTAATTGCTGAGCCATCTTTCCAGCCCTAAATTTTAAAAAAATGTTTATTTTCTGTGTGTGTAAATGAACTACATTTAAAATGGTCTCTTGAGCCATGTGTAGAGGTGTGTCCTTACAGTTCTGGTACTGAGGCGGTAGGCTTTGGAGTTCAGGGTGAGCTTGAGGAACACACTGTCCCTCTGAGAAACCTCAGCACAGTTAAGTGGTAGGGAGGCAGTGTGATAGATGTGGTTGAGAATGTGAGCACCAATGCCTGCTGCACACCTTCAGCCCAGTGCTCGGGAGGCAGAGGCCGATGGGTCTCTGAGTTCAAGGCCAGCCTGATTTGTAGGTCCAGGACAGCTGGGACTACACAGAGGAACCCTGTCTGGGGAAGGGAAGAGGGAGGGAGTGGCCCCTGGAGCAACTAAGTTTCTGTTGAGGCTCTACATTGTCATGGTGGGTAAATGGTTTTATCCTTGCATGCCTTCATTTCCTATGGAAAATAGAGATTGGCTGGGCAGTGGTGGCACACGCCCAGTACTTGGGAGGCAGAGGCAGGCAGATTTCTGAGTTCGAGGCCAGCCTGGTCTACAGAGTGAGTTCTAGGACAGCTAGGGCTATGCAGAGAAACCCTGTCTTGAAAAAACAAAACAAAACAAACAAACAAGCAAACAAAAAACAAGAAAGAAAAGGAAAATAGAGATCGGAAGGTTGCATCTATCTTCTCTCAGCATGTTGGAAGAATCAGTTGCCATGTAGAAGTATTTGGAGTATGTTTGTGTTTGTTAATATAATAGGCACACGTGTTTGTTGTTTTTAGTATTAGCTAAGTACTGTTATGAGTGATACCTTTTTTTTTTTTCCTTTTGGTTTTTCTAGACAGGACTTGTCTGTGTAGTCCTCGCTATCCTAATAGACCAGGTTGGCCTCAGACTCACAGAGATCCACCTGCCTCTGCCTCCTAAGTAAGCTCTGGGATTAAAATAGTGCTATACCACCACTACTCTGCATGAGTTAATACATATGGATATTAAAAGTTTTATATACTTAACTTTTCTATCATTCCTTTAGACGTTTCTGGCCTATTTCCAGACAGTTTTTGTTATTGTCACTTGCAAATAAAATATACTAACAAATGTATCCATGTCCTGTGATTCTCGAAGGCTTTTGTCTATTCTAGGTATTGGTTTGTTTTTCTGGTGAGTGCCATCATAATTCTGGGGCATAGCTCTACTTTTTATTTATTTATTTATTTATTTATTATATGTAAGTACACTGTAGCTGTCTTCAGACACTCTAGAAGAGGGAGTCAGATCTCATTATGGATGGTTATGAGCCACCATGTGGTTGCTGGGATTTGAACCGGACCTTCCGAAGAGCAGTTGGGTGCTCTTAGCCACTGAGCCATCTCACCAGCCCCCCCCCCCTTTTTAAAAGATTTATTTTATGTATTTGAGTACACTGTAGTTGTACAGATGGCTGTGAGCCTTCATGTAGTTGTTGGGGATTGAATTTTTAGGACCTCTGCTCGCTCCAGTCAACCCTGCTCACTCAGTCCCTGCTTGCTCTGGTCCAAAGGTTCATTTATTATTACACATAAGTACAATGTAGCTGACTTCTGACACACCAGAAGAGGGCATCAGATCTCATTACGGGTGGTTGTAAGCCACCATGTGGTTGCTGGGATTTGAACTCAGGACCTTCAGAAAAGCAGTCAGTGCTCTTACCTGCTGAGCCATCTCGCCAGCCCGTAGCTCTACTTCTGTGTTTGTATTAAAATCTTTTTGTTGTGGAGACGATCATGGAATGCTGTCTACTTCAGTTATGCAGTGTGTCCTTCCACTTGTTCATATGGTTTTTAAAACTTTTATTAGTGTGTGCATATGTGTATGTTTTGAAAAGAGCGTATGTGAGATGTGGACGTGTACACACATGCCATGATGCACACGTGGAGCCAGAGGACAGCTTCATGGAGTCAGGTCTCCTCATCTTGTAAGCATGTTACCTTCAGCCAGTTCCTGGCTCCTTCTACATTAGAAAACTTAATTTTCTTTCAAAAATGTTTACGTGTGTACGTGAGTGCATGTGTGTGCCTGTGTAGGCTACAGGACATTGGGTGGGACCCTCAGGAACTAGCTGCCTTCTTTGAGACACAGCTCCTTGGTTGAGAGCTCACCAGTTAGGGTACGTGAGCCCTCGGGGCCTTCCTGCCCTGTCTCCTTGGTGCTTGGGGTATAAGCACTGGTGGGTCACAGCTCCTGGCATTTATGTGAGTGCTGGTGCTCGAACTCTAGTCCTTGTGCTTGGCACTTTACTCTCTGAGCCATCCTTCATCCACCCCCTTCGCATTTCTAACCGTGTGCTGTAATGCTGGGAGTAGAGCCCAGGGCCCATTAACTACCAAGAGCTACCACTGAGTTATGATAAAGTCCAGTCCCTGCTCAAGCACATACTTGGATGCTCCGCTGTGGCGGTCTGTTGGAGGGTTGTGTGGGAAGAGGTCTACAGAGATCCTTGCTGTTGGATTGTAGTTTGGGAGAAAGAGGGTAGCCTTCAGGAAGTGTACTTCCTGTTCATGCCTGTCAGAAACTGAATAAACATTACAACATGGGGGGGGGGGCAAGTAGACAGTGCTGGGTTTTAAGTTGAAGGCCCTGTGAATGCTAGCCAAGTGCTCTTCCACTGACATACCTACACTTTGCTTAGTATATTTTCAGAAGAAAAGTCAAGAGTTGGAGCGCATTCTAGTATCTGTGATTGAGGAATGAGGTTATAACCTACTAATTAGGCTGTTCAAGATTGCACCAAAGCTGAGGATCTGGACTATTAAAGGAAATCAGAATTGTCTGTCAGGGTTAGGGGTCCGCCAGTGTAGGTGTGTTTTAAAGTGGCAGTAGGGCAAAGAGAATTGTTACAAAATGTCATTGGCTGCTTCAGTTTTTCCTCATATATAACCATTTATCTGGAGATGAAGCCAGCCTACCTTGATGACCCCTGAGCTACTGGACTCAGGCTCAGATGTCCTTTGCAATACTAAGTGTCACTTATGTCCTGGTGGCTTGTGCCTGATGACTTAACTGACCTGCTTGTCTGGATTCCTTAATTCTGGTTTTAACCTCTTAAAATTTGACCTCTCCTCCAAATCCTGTCAATCCAGATTACTCATTGTCTTTACATAAGAAGCACACCAGCTGACTAGTAGCAACATCTTTCAGTTCCTTCACAATGCAGTCTTTGATTACCTCCTCATAAATCCACACCTGAAGGGAGCTCTAGTCCTAGATTCAGTCATGGTTTAGTACTTAAAATCTTTTTTTAAGATGATTGTTTCTAGCATTGAGATCATAATCGTATTTTTCAGTGCATAATTCCCCACACCGTTTCTAAGATACTAGAGAAGGAACCAAGGGTCTGAAGCCTGAGATCACTTAAGCTATATCTCAAGACCTGTTTTATGGTTCATTATTCTCTGGCTATTTTATCTTAGAGACCTTCTGTTTGTTGGTTCCCATGTATCCATTTCTTTCTCTTGCTACTTTGTAGGGCAACAATTCTAATATATTATTTTTTAGGTACTTTAATAATTTTTTTTTTTTTTTTTGAAACAGGGTTTCTCTGTATAGCCCTGGCTGTCCTGGAACTCACTTTGTAGACCAGGCTGGCCTCGAACTCATAACTCCACCTGCCTCTGCCTCCCNAGTGCTGGGATTAAAGGCGTGCGCCACCACGCCCGACTAGGTACTTTAATTCTTAAAGAACTGAACACTTAAGCAGGAACATGGTGGCCGATGCCTTTAATCTGAGCACTTGGGAGACAGAGGCAGACTGGATCTCTGTGAGTTTGAGACCAGCCTGGTCTGCAAAGTGAGTTCCAGGACAGCCAGGGCTATGCAGAGAAACCGTATCTCAAAACAAAACAAAACAAAATAAAATAAAAAACCCTTCAATGCTTAAGAGACACAAGTTTAAGAATTGTTTGGGGGGGGGAAACCATTTGAAGATATCTGATGTTTCACTATCCTCCTGAATAATTTAGTATATACCCTACAAATAAGGGTAGTCTACACACTCAGAATTATTATCAGTAAAGAAACTAAAATGAAGCTGAGTGCAATGATTCGCACGTCTGTAATCTCACCCTGAGGAGATGAGGCAGGTGGGTGACTGCGATGATTCACACGTTTGTAATCTCACCATGAGGAGATGAGGCAGGTGGGTTGTGGTGAGCTTGGGGTACAGAGCAAGGCCTATTGTCCTACCTTCTTCCCAAAAGAGACAAAGTTGAGACGTAAGTACCATCTGACCCCCAGATCCCACTACGTTTGTCTAGTTATGGGTTTTTCCTTATTTTATGTAGATGAATACACTGTAGCTGTCTTCAGACACACCAGAAGAGGGCATCATTTCCCATTATAGATGGTTGTGAGCTACCATGTGGTTGCTGGGAATTGAACTCAGGACCTCTGGAAGAGCAGTCAGTGCTCTTAACCGCCGAGCTGTCTTTCAAACTAATTATCTTTTTTTTTTTTTTTTTTTAAAGATTTATTTATTATATGTAAGTACACTGTAGCTGTCTTCAGACAACCTCAGAAGAGGGCGTCAGATCTTGTTACAGATGGTTATGAGCCACCATGTGGTTGCTGGGATTTGAACTCCGGACTTTCGGAAGAGCAGTCGGGTGCTCTTACCCACTGAGCCATCTCACCAGCCCTCCAGCTAGTTATCTTAAAGTAATAGTAACAAAAGGACCCACTTGGGTCTTTTTCTGCTTCTAGCTGTTCTGTCCTGCAGACCCTTTGAGCATGTCAGCATTCCTAGTCTTGTCCTAGACGCTCACAGCCTTGATGCTCGGTCTTTAAGGTTCACTTACTGCTAGACTGTCTGTCAGTCAGAGTTTGTGGAATTACCTCATTTTCTTTGTATCCAGTTAGGCAGCACGTCCACTGTGGTCGTTGTGGGTGTCGGGCAGGCTTCTTCACTATGGTCGTCTGTGAAATTCATCACGTGTAAAGCTCTGTTCCTTCTTGTCTCCCTTCTACTCTCCTGTCCTCCCTTTTTTGGGACTGGGCTTCATGTAGCCCAGGCTAACCTCAAACTCTTTATTCTTTCTGCCACCACCTAACAAATGCTAGAATTTTAAATATGAACTACCAGACATTTCTTACTCATCTTCCTATGTTTTAGTTTTTAATTTTTGAGACAGGGGTCTCACTTTATGGCTCATGTGCCATGGAAATTGCTCTGTAGCCCAGTCTGGCTTGAACATGGCGCGCTGATCTCTTAGACTTCTAAGTGCTGAGACTATAGCTCTTAACTTTTTATTTACTTACTAATTTCTCTAGAATTTAATTTCCTGTTTGTTTGTTTTTTTTAAAAAAATATCTATTTTATGTATGGGTGCATGCTGCATGCATGTACCACGTGTGTGACTGCTGCCTGCAGAGGTCAGTCAGAGGTGTTGTGTGTCTGGAACTGGAGTTAAAGGCAGTTGTAAGCTACTACATGTAGGTGCCAGGAACCAAGCCTGGATCCTTTGGGAGAACAGTAAGCATTCTCAACCGCTGAGCCGTCTCTCCAGCTCCATTGCCTGTTTTTCAAGTAGGTAAGCAGTTATTTGAAGCAGGGTCTCATGCTGTCTGGGCTGGTCTGAAATCACTCACTGTCCCGCCTCAGCCTCTCAGATTTAGCTGGATTATATATTTATTATTCTATTAAATGAATAATACTGTTTAGTAAGTATCAATTAAATGAATAGTATTATATTTTTGTGTTGTGTAATTTTTGTGCCCTACTTTAAGCTCTGGGCAGACTGCGCTACCAGCCCCGCCCAGGTTCCCTTAGATTTGTGGATGAAACACACACAGACATTAACTTATTTTCAACCTGCCTTATTGGCTCAATTGCTGGGTGCTTCTAATCTCCTGTGGCTAGCATACCCTTCCCAATACTTAGCTCAGCACCCTAAATCTGTCCTCAGTGAGTTGCTCAGTCACATTTAGTCCCAGCTCAGCACCCTGAACCTGCCCTCAGCTTCAGTTGCTACCCCAGGCCTAGTTGAGGAAGTGGCTGATGGCCACTCCACCCTAGATCTTGCATGGCTGGTGGCCTTTTCTCTGAAGCATCACAAAATCTCTCTCTCTTCTCCTGCATCTCTTAGCCTGCCTGTGGGGACCCAGAAGTCCTGCCTTTGTCCTTCTGCCCAGCAATTGGCCCCTGGCATCTTTATTGATCAGTGAAGAACCAATTGGGGAACAGGATCTTAACATCAGAACCACCCCTACATCTCACCTTTTCTGCCCAGTAAAACAACAAAACAAAACAAAACAAAACAAAAACCTCTTCTCCCAGACATAAGTGGAACAAAACCATAACAATTATTACAAAGTATGATATATAATTAACATCCAATCCTTCATATTTGTCAATTAGATAAAATACTCTACCATCATTCCTAACCTAAAGAATTATGATTCTATCCCTGGATTATGTTTAGATTTTTGCCTGTAACACCATCTGAAAACCATGTCTTCTACTTTATAACCTTTCTATCAATATCAATGTTAAATAAACAACTTGAGTTTGATTATGAAACTATGACTAGTCTTCAACCCTGTCAGAAATCTGAGAACGACTTAAACATTACCTGATTATATATAGGAAGCACCCAACACAGCTTCTCAAACTTAAACAATTATAGAGATGCTGACGACCTAGAGAGCCTCTAGTTTATCACTTGCAGCATCTATCTTCAGCCTTCTGACCCAGAACCACCTGGCAGACCTTTCATGAAGCAGGAAATATGAAGGACCAGTTTTCGCTGTCTTGGCAGAGCTAGTAGTCGACTATCCCACCTGTTTGTCCCTTTTGGGCTATATATTGTCTGCAGATGATATAAGCTATTTTTGTCCAGTGTCTACCTTGCCACAATAAGCAACCTCTCCTGGAGATAAAGGTGTTCAATGTTTCTTTGAAGGAGAATGGGGAACCTGTCTGTATCAGGCACATCTCATTGTCAACTTAGTAATGAAATAACATTAAATATTACATTATGCAGATTTCTGATGTTTTTGAAGACCATCAAAAGTATCTTAAGCTTTTAAACCTTAGCTACTCTTAGCTATTTCTTCTTCTTCTTTTTTAAAGATATATTTATTTTTATGTATTACAGTATAGCTTTCTTCAGACACACCAGAAGAGGGCATCAGATCTCATTACAGATGGTTGTGAAGCCACCATGTGGTTGCTGGGAATTGAACTCAGGACCTCTGGAAGAACAGTCAGTGCTCTTAACCAGCTGAGCCATCTCTCCAGCCCCCAACCATTTCTATTTGAGTAAATTGAAGGGGCTTTTTATAATTAAATCAGAATCTAACATAGTCATGAGTTTGATATCCTTCCCTTAACTTGTGTTTCATAATTATCATAAGCAGTTTGTGAAGCAGGTATTAGAAGGACTGGATCTAAGCTTTATATTCTTTTTTTTTTTAATTAACTAATTAATTTATATATGTAAGTACACTGTAGCTGTCTTCAGACACTCCAGAAGGGGGCGTCAGATCTTGTTATGGGTGGTTGTGAGCCACCATGTGGTTGCTGGGATTTGAACTCAGGTCCTTTGGAAGAGCAGTCGGGTGCTCTTACCTGCTGAGCCATCTCACCAGCCCTAAGCTTTATATTCTTAAATGAGTTGCATCGGCACAATGCCTCTCTAAGAGTAACAATAGTAATCTCAAATTTTGTATCAATATAAGAAATCCACACCAATAAAAACCTTAAATCTTTTATCAATATAAATTTTGTATCAATGTAAGAAATTATAACTTCAATTTGTATCAGCTATAAAGATTCATATCAATTAATATGGCTACACAATGCTTTGTTCAAGGATAAAATTTAGTAATCCATCCCATCTATTTTCTCCCAAAATTATGACCATTTCCGAATTATCTCTTAAAATGACAGCCTATCTATAATTTGTAAAATAACCATTACCAGACACCCAAACCCAGGGAATTGGGCTGGTGGCTCTCCATAGCTGCTTCTTGCTGAATGGGGTGAAGAGAAATTCTCTAAAAGGGGTGGGGAGGGGTAGGAAAATTAGAAAAACTGTATAGACTTAAAGTTACCTTTCGCATCTGTTATCCAGTCTCTGCATGTTTGGAAGGCTCAGAGCTTGACTGAAGTTCTGACCGGGTCTGTGTGAAAGGTTGGATGCGGGGAGATGGCCTGGAATCAGCAGCAAACCCCAAAGCCATTTTGTGCAGCAACCGGAAGCAGGGGCAAGCAGGTCAGCTCAGCATCTCAGGATAAACCTCAGCAAATTTGGACAGTCTGTAATATTCGAACCTCACAACCCAAATTTTAGTACCATTAGGATTTCCATATGGATTGTGCAGGGTGCACAGATCAGTTAAGGATGAAATTTTGTTCTTTGATTGAGCAGGTGGAGGACAGCTGTCTTTTTTTTTTTTTTTGGTTTTTCGAGACAGGGTTTCTCTGTATAACCCTATACAGAGAACTCACTTTGTAGACCAGGCTGGCCTCGAACTCAGAAATCCGCCTGCCACTGCCTCCCGAGTGCTAGGATTAAAGGCGTGCGCCACCATGCCCGGCTCAGCTGTCTTTTTTTATGAGTTAATTTTATCAATAACCAATTATAATAAGCCTTCATTCATGCCCTGTAAAGGATGGCACAAAGAATCTTTACCTGTCCTGTTTGATTCTCTTGGATTTTTCTAGTTCTTCAGGGGGTCTCCCCGTCATATCTGATGCATGTCACTCTGGAAGGGGTCCAAAGCCCTTCTCCTTTCCTGTTAACACAAATGCAGAGACTTTCTCCCAGATTAACAAGCCCTTGGTCCGGCAGCTAGAAATCCTTAAATGTTTACCTTGACCAGAGGAATTTTAATATAACTACTAAACTCAAAACTATACTCATTTCGATAAATAGTTCAAAGTAGATAAAGCAATCTAAACAGATATTAAATGAGTCAGTGTTTTTTGCTGTCTCCTGTCTTCATGAGATCAGGCCTAAATTATTTAATATCCCTGTCCACTTACTGTATGGGCCTATTTCCAGGCTCTCTCTATAATTCTCAAGGCCTAAATTTCTACTGTCTGAGATAGGCTAGGCACTCTATCCCCTGCCTTCAGTCTAATTTTTTAAGATCAATACCTCAATATTTTGATATCTATAATTAAATTTCCTTCTGCTTACTGCCTACACCTATTTCCAGGCTCTATTTATGTCATACCTGGCAAAAGCAATCATAGAAATCTTGTGTCAGCCACATTCAAAGATCCCGAGAAGTTGTCTTGGCAAGACTTCTACACACCTTTAAAGCATTTATTCACTCATTCTCCCTACCTTCGCTGTTCTGTGGAGCTCAATGTTTGCTGCATCTCCCATCTGGCCCTCTGCCTCACATCTTAAGTCTTTGTATCAGTTCTGAACCACAGGGAGAAATCCCCACGTGGCTTGGGCAAAATCTGCATTCCCTTTTTCTATCTTTAAAAACAGGTAAATCAAGTTTTAAAAGTCTGTTCTTTGATTACCTGCTTGTAGGAAGCAGGCTGCTCTTTTTGTTTGTCCCTCTGGGCCTTCCTCCTGGTCCCAGCCTGACTGCACAGCAGGAGTTCCCAGCCTCGCAGCTTAAGCTCTCTCTCTGGCTGTGGCTGTATTCCTTTGTTCCAGTTTTCCTAGCTGGAGCCGTAACTGGGCTCGCTCTGTTGAGAAGCCGTTTTCCCTCTTTCTAGACTTACGTCATTTGCGTGTGGGTATGCCATCCTAGAATCCTAAACTAATAGTGGGTTCTTGCCTTCCACGTTGTGCGCCATCTGTTCCATGTGTCTTTTACTACTCGGCTTTAAGCTCCGGGTGGACTACTCTACCAGCCCCACCAAGGTTCCCTTGGATCTGTGGGTGAAACATACACTCACAAACTTATTTTCAGCCTGCATTATTGGCTCAATTGCTAGGTACTTCTGATCTCCCACAGCTAGCTTGCCCTTCCCAAATCTCTTAGCTCAGCATCCTAAATCTGTCCTCAACTTTTCACTCCACCCTAGATCTCACATGGCTGGTGTCTCCCTCTGAAACATTGCAAAATCTCTCTGAGTTTCTTAGCCTGCCTGTAGTTCCTGGAAGTCCCGCCTCTTTCTTTCTGCCCAGCAATTGGCTCCTGGCATCTTTATTGATCTATCAAGAACCAATTGGTGAACAGGACCTTAGCATCAGAACCCCCCCCCTACGTTTTTGTTTGTTTTACAGTGCTAGAAAGTGCACCCAGGACTTTGCAGCAAGTGCTTAGTCTATCGTTGTTTCATAGCCAGAGCCCCCTTTGGCGGCCCCCAGATAAGATCCTCCCTGCAATAAGGCTAGCTTTGAACTCGGAGTTCCCAACTCAGCTTCTGACTGCTCTGATTACAAGAATGTGCACCTTTGTGAGTCTGTTGCATGCATATTAAACTGCATAAGTAATTTTGTTATTTTAAGTCCAGAACATCACATTCTAGAATGGTGGTTATATGATCGGTGGTATGTATGTTCCACCAGACTGGGATAAGTGGAGTTAAACAATTTACACAAAATGTGAAATATTTTTGTCCTGGAGTTTCAGGAAATCCGATCTAAATCTGATCTGACCTTGGAGAGAGTTTGCTGCCCCCTGGTGGCAGTGCTCTACCTCACTATAAAAATGGCAATGGGGACACATCTAGCTGGCTAAGACTTCTAGGCTTTGGCAGCATTTTTATGTGAGGTTTGTTGATGCCAGGTTCTTTGTCAAAATCCTGGAGGATTGGTCCAGGAGAATACTGAGGACAAAAAAGGCCTTTTTCTACCTCTTGCTTTCGAAGACAGATTGTTTCCAGGCCTTGACTTTGTGAGGGCTGGAGTGAAGGTGGGTAGATGTGTTAACTAGTCAGTCAGTGACTTTTACTTTGTATTTAAAATTTGGCAGGCTGGGGGCCTGGAGAGATGGCTTAGTGGTTAAGAGCCCTTGGCTCTTGCAAAGGACCTGGTTTCAATTCCGCAGCACAACGTGGAAACATACAACCATATGTAACTCTAATTCCAGAGGATCTGATATCCTCTTTTGGCTTCACACTGGGCATCAGGCTTGCATTTGGTGCACATACATACCCATTCAAGATGAAATGTTTATACACATTAAATAAGATAAGTATTTTTAAAAAATTTTAAGTGGTGTCTGAGAATATAGTTTAGTGGTAGATAGAGTACTTGCCCGACATGTATGTGGCTGTAAGGTCAGTCTCCAAAGTCATGTCCAAAGTATTTTGTATGTTTCTTCAAATTAACAGATGAAGGGGGGGAGGGCGAGAGAAGGAGGAGAGGTGGGGGGAGACACACACACACACACACACACACACACACACACGTGCGCACGCACACACATTGGGATTCTACCCCAGGGTTTCACATGTACCAAATGTTCAAACTTCAGACAGATTACAAACCTGAAGACATATGCCTGTGCAGCTGAATATTTCAGTTTTAAAAATGCCGTCTTCCAAGTTGGTGGTAGTGGCAAACACTTGTGATCTGTCTATGGTGTGAGAATTTTGATGTGGGAGTGAGAGGATCAAAACTTCAAGGCCAGCTATGGCTCCATAGCAAATTAGGGAATTAGAGACTAAGACAATCAGTAAATGATGGCTCATGGGTAAGGGCACCGACTGCTCTTCCAGAGGTCCTGAGTTCAAGTCCCAGCCACCACATGGTGGCTCACAACCATCTGTAATGGGATCCAATGCCCTCTTCTGGTATGTCTGAAGACAGCGACAGTACTCACATACATACAGTAAATAAATCTTAAAAAAAAGAGAGCATTGACTTGTCTTTCAGAGGACCTGAGTGCGATTCCCAGCATCTGCATGGCATCTTACAACCATCTGTGACTCCATTCCCAGGAGATCTGATTCCATCTTCTGGGTTCTGTGTGCATGTGGTACATAGACATAAATACAGATAAAGCACCCATACATGTAAAATAATGAGCTTACGTCTTTGTTTAGTTTGTGTTGCTGTAATCAAATACTTTGGGGGGAAAAAAGCAGCTTAGGGCAAAAAGAGTTTTTACTTCAGCTCACATTCTAGTTACAATCTAAGACTGGGAAAGTCAAGGCAAAGCCTGAAAGAACTAGCCATTTAGTCACAGTTGAGACTAGAGAGAAGAGGGAATGTGTGTGTGCTCGTTCACTTTCTTGCCTGCTTAGGCTCAGCTTGATTCCTTCCTGGATACAGTTTTGACCTCTGTACTACCACCCACAGTGGGCTCTGCTTTCCCATGAAGATGCCAACTACTCCACAGACATGCCTGTAGAGGCCACTCACTGTAGACAGTCCTCCTATCATAGGACTTAGTCCTAAGCTAACCATCATAGCTTAGTTGGAAAAATACAGTGTTGTATACAGTGCATGTGTGTGTGTGTGTGTGTGTGTTCAGAGAGGGATTTTTTTTTTTTTTTGTGGTAGCTTTTGCTGTCCTGAAACTAGGCCTTGAACTCAGAGATCCACCAGCCTCTGCCTCCTTCGAATTAAAGGTGTGCACCACCACCACATGGCCACACATAAACAAATTTGTTAAAAAATCAAGGCCAGTCTGGATGAGTTAGAGAGACATTGTCTCAAAACAAAGAGAACAAACTTGGCAGCTAAGAGCACTTACTGCTCTGCAAGAGAATTTGGTTCCTAACACCCACATCAGGGTGGCTCAGGTTCACCTGTAATTCAAGTTTCAAGACACCTAAAGCCCTGATCCGGCCTCCGTGAGCACCTGCACACACGTGATGCATATACATACACAGTATTTGTCGGTTTATGTGTGTGCATGAGTGCAAGTGCCCATGAAAGCTAAAGATGTTGGGTCCTCTTCCTGCCAGTGCTGGGAACAAACTCGATAAAAGCTGTAGATACGGCTCTCTGCTCCCCCTGTTCCAGAGATAGCTGCATCTTCCTGTGCAGTGCCAGCCTCGTCCTGTAGACAAAAGGGTGAAGGATTTGGCTGTATTGGGCGCCTGGTTACCAGGGCTGCCGTCTGCTCTCCACATGGCAAAGTAGAGATTGTTGCCATCAATGACCCCTTCATTGACCTCAACTACATGGTCTACATGTTCCAGTATGACTCCAGCCACGGCAAATTCAACAGCACAGTCAAGGCCGAGAATGGGAAGCTTGTCATCAATGGGAAGCCCATCACCATCTTCCAGGAGCGAGACCCCACTAGTATCAAATGGAGTGATGCCAGTGCTGAGTATGTCGTGGAGTCTACTGGAGTCTTCACCACCATGGAGAAGACCGGGGTCCTCTTGACCCTCTGCCCCTTCTGCCAATGCCCTCATGTTTGTGATAGGTGTGAACCACGAGAAATATGACAACTCACAAGATTGTCAGCAATGCATCTTGTACCACCAACTGCTTAGCCCCCCTAGCCAAGGTCATCCATGACAACTTTGGCATCGTGGAAGGGCTCATGACCACGGTTCATGCCATCACTGCCACTCAGAAGACTGTGGATGGCCCCTCTGGAAAGCTGTGGCGTGATGGCTGTGAGGCTGCCCAGAACATTGTCCCTGCATCCACTGGTGCTGCCAAGGCTGTGGGCAAGATCATCCCAGAGGTGAACGGGAAGCTCACTGGCATGGCCTTCTGTGTTCCTACCTCCAATGTGTCCGTCGTGGATCTGACATGCCGCCTGGAGAAACCTGCCAAGTATGATGACATCAAGAAGGTGGTGAAGCAGGCATCTGAGGGCCCACTGAAGGGCATCCTGAGCTACACTGAGGACCAGGTTGTCTCCTGCGACTTCAACAGCCACTCACACTCTTCCACCTTTGAAGCTGGGGGAAGAGTCATTACTCTCAATGACAACTTTGTAAAGCTCATTTCCTGGTATGACAATGAATAGGGCTACAGCGACAGGGTGGTGGACCTCATGGCCTACATGGCCTCCAAGGAGTAAGAAACCCTGGACCACCCACCCCAGCAAGGACACTGAGAGCAAGAGAGAGGCCCTCGGTTGCTGAGGAGTCCCTGTCCCAACTCAGCCCTCAACACTGAACATCTTCCTCACAATTTCCACCCCAGACCCCCATAATAACAGGAGGGTCCTAGGGAGCCCTCCCTACTCTCTCTTGAATACCATCAATAAAGTTTGCTGCACCCACCAAAAAAAAAAAAAAAAAAAGCAGTAGATTTCGAGATAGGGTTATACTCTGTAGCCCTGGCTGTCCTAGAACTCATGTAGACCAGGCTGGTCTCAAACTCAGAGATCTGTCTGCCTCTGCTTCCTGAGTGCACAGCCAATGCCATGGCAGGCTAGAAAATGTGCTTACCCCTGAACCATCTCAATAGTCCTGTAGGCTCAGTATATTCTACTCTAGGACTATGCCAAATAAAATCTGCTCTTTTCACATTTGTTTATGGAACTGTTTGTCCCCCACCTCTCTCCTTTCTCAGGGCCCTGGTTTTATAGCCCAGGCTAACCTGAATCTTGTTATGCAACTCAGGCTGGCCTTGAACTCAAAACTGTCCTTTCTCAGTTTGCCTAATTACTGGGACTACATATATTCCACTAAGCCTGTTTGTCAAGTACTTAAAAAAATACAGGCCAGGTGTGTGTCAGCACTCAGGAAGCAGAGGGGAGGTGATCCCTGTGAGTTCCAGGACAGCCGGGCACAGAGAAACTGTCTGAAAACAAAACAAAAATCCCACCGGCAACAAAAAGCCAGATGCAGATGGATCTGAGTGCCAGGCCAGCCTGGGCTATATAGAGAGACCCTGTTTTAAAAATCAAAACAAAAAACAAACCAGTAGGGGGCTGGTGAGATGGCTCAGTGGGTAAGAGCACCTAACTGCTCTTCCGAAGGTCCAGAGTTCAAATCCCAGCAACCACGTGGTGGCTCATAAACCATCCGTAACAAGATCTGACACCCTCTTCTGGAGTGTCTGAAGACAGCTACAGTGTACTTACATATAATAAATAAATAAATCTTTAAAAAAAACAAACCAGTAAACAAAGCATTTTGAAAAATTACTCTGGTTTTTATATTGTATATGTATATATGTGTGGGTATGCATGGGCCATGGTATACAAGTGTAGATCAGAACAGTTATGGGAGTCAGTGATGCAATTTCACAGGGTCATCCCAGTTAGGTCAGCAGCCTTGGTGACAGGGGCCTTTTTCCACCCAGCAGCCCACTGATAGAGTCGGGGATTGGGGATTGAGGGGCTGGAGAACTGGCGGAGTGGTTAAGGCCGTTTGCCTCTCATCTAGAGAAGCCAGGTTTAATTCCCGGCATCCACATGGTGGTTTACAACATCGTTAACTAGTTTGAGGCTATCTGATGGCCTCTTGCTCTAGTTACAGACATGGACTAGACAGAGACTGGTAGATCTCTTTTAGGCTAGCCAGGGCTACTATAACAAGGCCTTGTCTAAAAAGGAAAAAGAAAAAAAGCTAGGGATTTAAATAATAGAACTAGTAAATTGAATTGTGTCAGGGCCCAAACAGGGCTCTGATCCATTATCATTTTTTTTTTTATGCACTTGTTACAGACACACCAGAAGGGGGCACTGTTCATGTATGTTTGTGTCCATGCATGTTAGAGTGCGTGAATGAAGGCCAGCATTGGTGCCCTCCTGCCATGAGGGCTCTGCTGGCTTGGAGAAGGCTTAGGTCGTCAGGTGTGGTAGCAATTGCTTTTACCCATCAAACTATCTGACATTTAATGTGTTTATTGTAATTGTTAGCTTGCCTAGTGACTTTAACCTAATTTTCTAAAGTCTGTTTCTTTATCATGGTTTTTATAGATATTTCAGTTTAACATACGCTGATGGTTATACACCTTTACTTGGACTTTGTGGGGTGGGATTATGGGTGTGTGTGTGTGTGTGTGTGTGTGTGTGTGTGTGTGTGTGTGCGCGCGCGCGCTCTCTCTCTGTCTAGGGTACCTTTAAATGTAATCGATTTCAGGCAGTGATTTTCCTTAAAAGCCATAAGGGGAACTGTTTACATGGTGGCCCTGCTTCAAATGAGATGAAACAGACGTCTCTCTGCAAATGCAAGTTTTCAGAAAACACATAGAAGGGTCAAGTAATGAAAGTTCTCAAGGGTGGGGGTATGGGGCAGCGTCATGTGGTTTGAGCAGGTTCTCCCCAGTGCCTGCCCTCTCACCCACACCCCACCCCATCTTATTTTGTTTTAGATTGAATTTATAAAATATTTGTTTTAAAGCTTTTGCAATTGCAGATTGGACTAGACTAAATTAAGCCATGAAGGTTTGGGTTTTCGGGAGCCCTGCCCTTTTGTGACTAGCTTCTGGGACGATAGAAGCTTTTGTTTTTAGACAATGTCTTGCTGTGTAGCTGGTGTTGGTCTAGAGTTTGTTAGTCCTTCTGACTTGCCCCCCTGAGTGCTTGTATCACAGATCTGTGTGCTACCATGCTTGGCTTTGATTTTTCTAGAATTGTGAATAGTTGATCTTTACAAAACGATTTCATTGCTTTTATGATGGAACTCCTAAGGGTCCAATATTGCACCCTTATTTTGGATTTTTAAAAAAGATTTTAATTTTTAATTTTTTAAAAAGTACTTCCTATTTGTTTATTTTCTTTGCTCCATTTACACCTGCATGGCAGAAGAGAGTAACCTTAGAGATGGTTGTGAGCCACCATGTGGTTTCTGGGAATTGAACTCGGGACCTCTGGAAGAACAGCTAGTACTCAACTGTTGAGCCATCCCTCCAGCTGTTTATTTTATCTTATGCATATATAAGTGTTTTACCTGCATGTATGTTTGAGTACATACATGTAGTCATACATACAGTGAGGAAGTCAGGAGAGAATTGGATGCCCTGGAACTGAAGTTACAGACCGTGTGAGCCACATGTGAGTGCTGGAAACCGAACCCTGGATCCTCTGCAAAAGCAGGCAGTACTTATAACCACTGAGCCAGCTCTCCAGGCCCTTGTTTTGTATTTCATAATATTTTAAATATGAATTCTTGAAAGGAACATATATCGTAAGATATTTATCATATCAAAAGAACAAGGAATAACCTGATTGTCCTAAGGTAAGAAAACCACTTTTGAAAGAAAGAATTTGTGTATGGTGGTGGTGTGTACCCATAATCCTAGTTAGTACATGATGGGCAGGAGGACTGCAAGCTTGAGGCTAGCCGTGGCTACATAGCTATAGCCTGTCTCCAAAAAAAGGCTTCATCTGTATGTGTATATAATCAAATATTATGTTAATACTAATAACCACACTCAGAGAACACGTTATTTCATTTGTTATAAAAATATGGACTACTTCATAAACTGGGTATTTTGGGGGGGGGGTAGGGGCCATGTTAATTTATGTACAATTCCAGTTTTAGTATATGTGCTGCCAAAACAAGTACTTTTCTAGTGTCTTAACGTAGCACCAGGCTGGCTTTAAACCCACGGTGCCACTGAAAGTGACCTTGACCTCTGGGTTGGTCACTTATCTCCCAAATGCTTGAGTTAAAGGTGTGTGCCACCCTGGCTTGCTGTTTGTGGCCTTGAGATAGTCTTAAGTGGCCTAGGCTGGCCCAGCATAAGAATATTTTATGATAAAATATAGGCAAAACAATATAGAATTCTGTATGTCTACTTGTTAACATTTCCTTTTGAGTCATTTTTTTATTAACATAAATGCACTTATTGTGACATGTTTTTTTTTTGTTTTTTTTTTTTTTTTCTTTTTTTGGGTTTTCGAGACAGGGTTTCTCTGTATAGCTCTGGCTGTCCTGGAACTCACTTTGTAGACCAGGCTGGCCTCGAACTCAGAAACCTGCCTGTCTCTGCCTCCCAAGTGCTGGGATTAAAGGCGTGCGCCACCACTGCCCGGCTTTTTTTGTAACATTTTAATATACATACCTTGTTAAATCTTGTTCATTTTTGCCTCTTTACTACCCCCATGTCAATTTTCTTTTTGTGAGTGCTTGGAATTGAAGTTAGGGCTAGGAATTGAATGCTAGGGAATACATTCCTAGCCTGCTTAAAAACGTGTTTAGAGCCAGGCGTGGTGGCACATGCCTTTAATCCCAGCACTCGGGAGGCAGAGGCAGGCGGATTTCTGAGTTCGAGGCCAGCCTGGTCTACAGAGTGAGTTCCAGGACAGCCAGGGCTATACAGAGAAACCCTGTCTCGAAAAACAACAAACAAACAAGTGTTTAGAGTAGCTACCCAGTTGGCTCCGTGGATAAAGCACTTGTTGCTCTTGCATAGGACCTAGGTTTGATTCTCAGTTCCCATGAGGTGGCTCACAGCCATCCTTAACTCCCAGTTCAAGTTCCAGTTCCAGGGCCCTCACTCCATCTTCTGACCTCTGTAGTTACCAGGCACACATGGTATATACAGACAGACTTTCAGTACAAATATAACAAACACATTTAAAATTATGTGTTGGGGAGATGCATGTGAGTTCGCAGAATGACTTGAGGTTTGGTGGGGAGAGGAGAAGAAAAGAGTGCATGTGGGAGCCTCTGAGGGAGGCTGCAGCAAAGGTCAGCCTCGCTGTTGCTGAGAGGGGGATTGTGCTTGCCTCATGTCGGAAGAGAGCATGTATTCATTCTGTATTCTTTACTAGAAAAGCGTATTGTCTTGTTTGACCTAACAGTAGCAGGAGCAGAGAATGAGGACTAGCATGGTAGTAGAGTGTGCACCTCTGCATGCAGGGGTCTGACCACTCAGTATTGGGCTCAGTATTGGGCTCAGTATTGGGCATGTCCTGTCTTTCATTCTTTTGAGTTGGGGAATTTAACATAGACATCAATTTTTGATGAGATGCTAAAAGAACATGCTAATAACTCTGACATAAATGATTTATTCTTATTAGAAAGGAACTTTGGGATATAAAAGAATGAATTATTAGGCAAATGAATAACTTGTTTATTAGCTTATCTTCTTTTTCTTTCAGGCACATATTAAATTTCCTATTGACTACCCATATTCACCACCTACCTTCAGATTCTTGACCAAAATGTGGCACCCCAACATTTATGAGGTAAGAGATATTTGTCATAACTTTCTCTGTGGTTTTATTTTTTGGATTAGTTGTGTAAAAAGAGACTAGGGTTTTACCAGTCAAGGCCCTGAGTCTGATCATCAGCACCACATACAGTAAGTTATTTGGGTTAGAGGGCGTGGCTTAGTGGTAGAGCGTTTGCTTAGCACAAGCACCTGAATTCAGTCGGAGCCACAGCCCCTGCCCACCTCTAAACTGAATTGTAGATCTTAGTAAATTGTGTTTTGCTGTAATCACAGAGAAATATTCATGATTTTTGCTCTTCTACTTTGTAGTGTCTGGCTTAATAATTTAAAATAAGGGTAGTTTTATAATACATAGTAATTATAATCCAGTTAAAGATGGAGCCTTTGTAACTCATTGCTAAGATTATAATGCACATGTGTTAACAATTGCATTTTAAAACTTTAGTAAAATAGTATAAATGTATTGTGTGCCCGTCCTCTGACTTCATAGCAAGGGTCACCTGTTGCTGTGGGCAGAAACTCAGCTTTTTGGGGGGATCTCTCCTCCTTGATGTGGACTGGCCTCCTTTCAGGAGTTACTGCTGAGCATATGAGCCTCTTTTGGAGTATATCCAAGGTGAGGTTCTTCTGTGGACACGCTGTGCCTGAAGACAGCGTTTCTGCTAGGACTGTTGGTTGAAACATGAAACACACTTAGCTTTGGGCTAAATCATGACAATACTGGAGTAATGGGTTAGCCTTTCCTATGAGGTGTCTTCATTGCCTTTCCTTTTTAATTTATGTTTATTTGAGACCAGCTTTCCTAATGTATTTTAGGCTGTCTTTCAACTTGTCCTTGGAACCTCCCATGTGGGGTTCTGGGCATGCACAGTTTTTGTTTTTCCAGCTAGAACAAACATGACATGGTGATATGTGGTTACCTCTCCAGAAGCAGCCTCCTGCGGTAGTCTACTATTTAACATGCTCCTAATCCTAAGGAACTGCATGTCCAATGAGTGAAGGCACCGCAGCTTGAATTTAGAACCTACATGGTGCATTGTGGATGGATGGAGAGAACTGACTCTTGAGAGTTGTCCTCCGGTCTCTACACATACCATGGTGCCCCTCCCTCAGTAAATACATCCATGTCAAAAAGCAACAGATGGGGGTCAGCATTGTGGCTCATGCCTTTAATTGCAGCAGAGGCAGGTAAATCTCAGTTGGAGGCCAGTCTTGACTACAAAGAGCGTTCTGGGATAGTCAGGGACACAGAAAAACCCTATATGGGATGGCCCAATAGGATGTAAACTTTACTGTAATATTTGTGAATTTAATTATTTTAAAAATACCATGTTTGTAAAATTAATAAAGATGAAGGAGAAATATAGAAAGAAATGAATTGATTTTGAGCCATAGAGAAGAGTCAGCAGTGAAGGGTGCACACCACTGTCGCAGAGGGTCCCGGCTGTGCACACCACTGTCACAGAGGGTCCCGGCTGTGCACACCACTGTTGCAGAGGGTCCCGGCTGTGCACACTGTTGCAGAGGGTCCCGGCTGTGCACACCACTGTCGCAGAGGGTCCCGGCTGTGCACACCACTGTCGCAGAGGGTCCCGGCTGTGCACACCACTGTCGCAGAGGGTCCCAGCTGTGCACACCACTGTCGCAGAGGGTCCCGGCTGTGCACACCACTGTCGCAGAGGGTCCTGGCTGAGCACACCACTGTTGCAGAGGGTCCTGGCTGTGTTCCTGTTGGAGAGGGTCCCGGCTGTCCACACCACTGTTGCAGAGGGTCCCGGCTGTGCTCCTGTTGCAAAGGGTCCCAGCTGTGCACACCACTGTCGCAGAGGGTCCCGGCTGTGCACACCACTGTCGCAGAGGGTCCCGGCTGTGCTCCTGTTGCAGAGGGTCCCGGTTGTGCTCCTGTTGTTGTCAAGTGCACAGAACAAACACCAGCTCCAGGGATCTGACACCTTAGTGTCTGCAGGCACCTACATCCTCATGCATATAACTGATTCCTACATACTCAGAATTAAAGATGCATCTTTAAATACAAAATAAATTTAACATGGACCTGCCTTCAGTGATTATACTGTACAGTAAGATTCTTTTCTGCATGGGGCTGGAGAGAGGACTCAGCAGTTAAGAGCACTGACGGCTCTTCCAGAGGTCCTGAGTTCAATTCCCAGCAACCACATGGTGGCTCACAACCATCTGTAATGGGATCTGATGCCCTCTTCTGGTGTGTAGGTGTACATGCAGACAGAGCACTCATGTGAAATAAATCTTTTGAAGAAAAAGAAGATTCCTTTTGTACTGTTCCGTACTGCTTAGAAGTAGAGCTGTAACAGGATATGATGGTGTGCACTATAATCCCAGCACTTGGAAGGCAGAAGCAGGCGGAGCTCTGCGAGTTTGAAGTAAGCCTGCTCTGCTTAGAGAGTTTTTGGCCAGGTGGGGCTAGATAGTGAGGCCCTGTCTTTTTTATTAAGTAGTTTTCTGGTTATATGTTTTATTGTGCTCAAAATTATACAGTTGGAGTCCTATTGAACTTATAAACACTACTGTGTACATACAGATGATTACAAACATCACAGATCGGATAACTCAAAATATTACTATTCACTACCACCCCCACCCACCCTGCAACCTCAGTTTACAGTTTATGGGAGAGCCTGGTATGTATCATGAGAGGCTGAGCCCAGGAACTAAAGGCCAGCGTGGACAAAACAAACCAGACGTTTGCTGTCTTGATAGTGGCTGTATTTAATTTGTAATTTGTGTTTACTGTTCTGTTTCCTCTGCTTTTCTCACTGCCTTCCTTCCCTCCCCCCTGTCCATCTGCTTACATTTCCAGTGTTGGACTTGAACATTGTCTCGCTGCAGCATGGGGCCCATCCCTGTGCCCAGCCTTGGCTGTGGTGGTGTTGGGTAATAAGACCATTGTTAGGTAGTGACCTCAACAGCAGCAGAGCTTAGAGCGGGAGACAGACAGAGCACATCTCTGCTTCATTTCTCTAGATTGTTTATGGTTTTTATATTGGTTTTACTAAATTGAGTTATTCTCTATGTAGAATTATCTACTATCTTATAGAACTTCTAATTTCTCTAAATATTAATTTCAATGATTTTATCCTAATTAGAAATCAACTGACAAAGCTAAAGATAATACATTAGGATTTATTACATAGATTGTACTATTGCAGTCTTATGATCTTTTAAACTAGAGAAATTATTACTATCTCATTGTTACTAAACTCATAGAAATAAAAAGTTTAAGATTTAGTGTAATATTTATTTGTTTTGTTTTCATTGTCCAAATGTTTTAGCCACATTAAAAACCATTTAGATAAACTTTTTTTTAAAATTTTTTATTTATTTATTAATTATATCTAAGTACACTGTAGCTGTCTTCAGCTGCACCAGAAGAAGGCATCAGATCTCATTATGGATGGTTGTGAGCCACCATGTGGTTGCTGGGATTTGAACTCAGGACCTTCGGAAGAGCAGTCGGTGCTCTTACCCACTGAGCCATCTCACTAGCCCTAGATAAACTTTAAAATGATTTTTGCAGCATCTTTAGATTTTAAAAAAGTTACCTGGGACTAGAGAGAGTTGAGTGGTTAAGAGCAGTTGTTGCTCCTGCAGAGGGTCCAGCTTTAGTGTTCAGCACCAGCGTGATGCAGCGTCACAGGCATCTGTAATTCCAGTTCCAGGGTTCCCAGTGCTCTGTTTGACATCTGTGGACACCAGGCACACATGCGCTCCACAGACACATGAAGTAAAACACTTACAGACATAAAGTGAACTGTAAGGGTTAGGAAAGGTTACAGAAACAGTTGATACTTTGGATATTTTGAGGCAGTGTCTCGCCCTGGGTAACAGCAGACTCTCGCGTCTCTGCTTCGTCTTACCCAGTGGTGGGAGGTAAAGTGTGTCCCCCACTCCTCATCCTCACAGATCCCTTTTGTTTGGGGAGATTAAGACCGAGATAGGGTCTCAGTAGCCCAGGTTAGTCTGAAGTCACTGTAATCCTGCCTTTGCCTGTTCTTTCTGCTTTCCAGATCCTGAGAATTTGTAGGTGAGAGCATTGTACTCGGCTGTGGATCTTGGTCTTTTTATCTTTCTATGTTTATGTATGTTTGCCTGAGTGGGTGGCTGTGTGCAATGCCTGTGGAGGCCAGAAGAAAGGTGTCGTCGGATCCCTTAAGCTGCCATGGGGGTACTGGTAATTGAACCAGGGTTCCCTGGAAGAGCAGCCAGTGCTAAATTGCTAAGGTGCCACCTCTACTTGGTTTTAAGACTGGATGTTGAAAGCACTCACTATAGAACCTTAATGCTTTTTCATTATCCTGTGTCCATAGAGGGAAGCCAAGGCAGGAACTGGTCGATGCAGAGGCCATGGAGAAAGTCTGCTTTCTGGCTTGTATCTCACGGCTTGCTCAGCCTGCTTTCTTATACAACTAAGGACCACCTGCCCAGGGGTGATCCCACCCCAGCCCAGCATCCACATCCATCAGTAGTCAAGGCGATGCTCGAAAACCTTGTCCACAGAGCAGTGTGGCCTTGCCTGTGCCAAGCTGACATCAAAGTTGGCACAAGTGAGAAGTAGCAGTCTCATTAATAGTTGCTTTTCCAGGGACAGACAGACAGAACAGTGATAAAAAAATATTCAAAAACTGCTCAGAAATAAACTCTAGAGGCAGAGAGAGACAAGAGGTTTCCTGCGTTTGAGGCTAGCTCAGTCTGTAAAACCCTTTAGGGAATTTTTTAAAAACTCAGTAATAAGAGGATTAACCTGATTGAAAAATAGCCAGAGTTAGCCACAAATGTATCCTCAGGCTGAGGAAGGGGGATTGCCAGAGCCCCGGAGTTTGAGGCCAGCCTGGACAACAACCTGTTGGAAAGGAGAACCTGACAGTGAAGTGACATAGGCATCAAACCCACAGTGAGACTTCACAGCAACATAGGAGAAACAGAGAGCAAGAACTGGAAGGCTGGGAAGAGTGGAAATGCCATGTACACTGGAGACTCACCACGGAGCAGCGTATCTGCTCATAGCTAACCACAGTTGCGGCTAAGAGAAAGAAACAAACACTCAGTGTAGGCAAGCACACAAGCGCAGAGCACAGCACTGCTCACACCAGTGTCCCCCAGCAGGGCCGACGGTCGCACATCCGCGCACCAGCTGCAGAGTAGAGACAACTCTGAAACATCCACTTAAGTGGGAGAAGTCAGAGGAAGGGTTGAGCACTGTATGATTACATTGTATTAAAGGTCCAGGTATTTGACAGAAAAGCAAGATGGGAGCCTGGGACAGCAAAGGAGTGGGGGAAACCACCGAGCAGGTATTCCAGACTGGTGTGGTAGACGGGTTGATTGTATGGTGCTGTGAGTGTACGGGAACCACTGGCATGTGCTTTCTGTGGTGTTGGGCATATTAATACTGAGCTCTCCTAGCCCAGCGTCTTCCCCCTTTGCTGACATTCTGTTTGCCTGCTTGAGTTTATTGTAGTGATGAGAGACAGATGTGTCTCTGTGTAAACTAGGCTAGCATGTACGTCGAGCATTCACCTGCTTCTGCCTTTCAAGTTCTGGGATTACAAACATGTGACACCAATCCAGTTATTCTAGCCAGCCCTGGTTACCTAGGCCTTTAATCCCAGGACTCAGCAGGCAGATAGATGAGTGGATCTCAGTGAGTTCAAGTCCAGCCTAGTGCAGATAGAACTCTAGGCTAACCAAGGCTGCATGACAAGACCAAAGTTTAATTTAGTAAGTAAAATTCATCTAAATTTATTAAAAAGGATATGGTCTTGCCTTCTATTGTGCCTGGAGGTGGAGACGCACACCTTTAACCCCAGCACTAGGGGGGCAGAGGCAGAGGCAGGTGATTTTCTGTGAGTTTGAGGCTGGCCTGGTCTACAAAGTGAGTCCAGGACAGCCAGGGCCTTGCTACACAAAGAAACCCTGTCTCGGGAAGAAACCAACGAACCGACCAAAGAGTAGGTTAGGGACTTTGAGGGCAGAGAGAGACCCTGAGTAAAAAACTAAACAAAACAACAAAAAGTATTTACCTGTACACAGTGGGTTTCATACATTTCACACATGGACATAATTTTATCGCACTCCCCCTTGTCCGGCCCACTGTTGCTCTCTAATTCCTTTCCTTGTCCCAGCTAGTCCTGTTCTACCCTCTCTGCATCTGTTGCTGCTGCTGTTGCTTTTTTGTTGTGGTAAATGGGTTGCATATGGTTGCTTACAAGTGCCTGGGCACCTTACTAGTGGTGCCAGCACTTTAGCATTGGAGAAACTGTCTTTTCCTCCCTAGCAACCATTAATTATAAAACCCTAAGGAAGGGCAGGGCTGACTGAGCTTCCGCTCTTTGAGTGACAGTTGATCTCCTGTAGGACTTCTGTGAGTTCAAGAGTGCACCTGCCCGCCATGTACAGAAGTCAGCATTCCAGTCTCCTAGAGATTGCTTACAGCCTTTCTGACCCTTCCTTCTGTGATGTGCACTTGACGAGGGCGCCATAGGTGCCCTGTGACTGAGGTGTCACTTGTCACTTGTCCCTTGCACTTAGACTTGTATGAGCCTTTGCAAGTTAACCATTGTCCACTGCCACAAGGAGCTTGCTGAACCAAGCTGCCCACAGCACCAGACGGAGTGACTAGTTACCTGGGAGGTGGCTTGACAGGCGGCGTATCCTCTTAGTAAAGCAGCGTGGTAGTTTCCTTAGGAGAATTAGAACTACCTCAGCCTTAGGCTTTTGACCAGGTACAGAGGGCGGTCTGGTTATTTGCTTGCTTGCTTGCTTGTTCGTTTATAATTTCTGGAGCTGTTGAGACCTTCAGCAGTTAAGAACATTTACTGCCAGCACTCGGGAGGCAGAGGCAGGCAGATTTCTGAGTTCGAGGCCAGCCTGGTCTACAAAGTGAGTTCCAGGACAGCCAGGGCTACAC
>NC_034611.1:46966213-46967484 GCF_900095145.1 Mus pahari
AAAAAAAAAAAAAAAAAAAAAAAACCAAAAACCATTTACTGCTCTTCCAGATGACCTGGATTCAATTCCCAGCACCCCACAGAACCTCACAGCCAGCTGTGTGTAACTTCTACACCCTTTTATAACCTTTGTGGGCACTGCACACGTGTAGTAGACAGATGTTCATGAAGGCAGAACAAATAAAAATACAATGAAATTTAAAATTGTCTTAACTGTGTGTGTGTGTGTGTGTGTGTGTGTGAACATGTGTGTGTGTGTGTGTGTGTGTGTGTGTGTACATGTGTGTGAGGGTCTACAGAAGGCAATGGTATCAGACTCACGGAGCTGAGGTACTGGAAGCTGTATGGCGTGGGTGCTAGGAACTGAACTTGGGTCCTAGGTCAAAACCACGTCTTCATCCTATTTTACTTTTTAAAGATTGGATTGCTGGGCATTGGGGGTGTGGACTGCTGAGGGGAAGCTGGGTAAAGTCGAGCGGGACCCAGGAGGGAAGGTAGGAGCTCCGCCCACCCCCAGTACCAGGCCTCTGTCACTCAGCCACAGCCCCCATAGAGAGAATTGTGGCCAACAGTCGTGCAGGGCAGTGCCCCAAACCTCTCCACATGTAGATGAGACATCCTTAACATCTCAGACCAAGACACTAGGAACCAGCTGCTGTCAGACTCCAACTCACCCCCAAACTGTATGTAAGGTCCTATCCAGAAGGAATGAAGATGTGTGAGAATCCCTCCATTGTCTGAGAGCACTGTCACACAAGAGCTGCGTCACTCCCTGGACAGAGGACGCTCTCCTGAAGCTTTGCCCAGTAGAAGCTCCCCTGCACTTCGGTAGCCAGCCCTCTGCTGCTGTCTTGGCTCATCTCAGCTCGGCTCTGCCAGAACTGGGGGTGGGGATGGGGGAGGTGGGGAGGGGGGTCAGGTCAGTGCAGGCCAGGCAGGTTCATGGTGTGTGGGGTACCCTTGATGGGGAAGGCTCAGTCTGCTCTGTGTGAGGTGCCCTTGACTGGTACTCCTGGGTTCTATAAGAAAGCAGGCTGAGCGAGCCATGAGGAGCAAGCCAGTTAAGTAGCACCCTCCATGGCTTCTGTACCAGTGCCTGCCTTCTTTGGGTTCTTGTCCTGACTTCCCCAGTAACAAGCAGTGATGAGGAAGTGTTAGTAAATCAGCCCTTTCCAAGTTGCTTTTGGCCATGGTGTTTTATCACTGCAGTAGTAACACTGGCTAGGATTTATAGACATGGACATTTAAAAAAAAATTTTTTTTTTTTTTTTT
>NC_034611.1:46968209-46980713 GCF_900095145.1 Mus pahari
TACTTACATATAATAAATAAATAAATATTTTTTTAAAAAAAAAAGAAAAGAAATTCAAAACAACAAAATTTTAAGATGCTTTGCACTGGGAGATGCCTCAGTAAAGTGATAATCATGCAAATGTGAGGACTTGAACGCTTATCCCCAGGACTCCTGTAAAAAGCCAAGTATGACAGTGCAGTGCACATCTGTAATTCCAGTGCTGTGTAGGTGGAGGCAGGAGGTTCCCTGCTGATTTTTAGCTAAGCAGTGTAGTTGACTATCTCAGTGCTCACAAAAAATAGTAGAGAGCAGTTGAAGAAATGACATGATAGGGACCGCCAACTCCCTCACAGAGGCTCACTCATATTCACACACATGTACAAACAAGTGTTTTGTTTAATTTTTCCAGAAACAGTTTCTCTGTGTAGCCCTGGGTGTCCTGAAACTCCTTCAGTAGACCAAGCTGGCCTCAGATTCAGAGATATGACCTGCTGCAGTGTGGGCCCCACCCCACTGCTTCCCAAGTGCTGGGATAAAAAGCTTATGCTGCCACCGCCTGACCATCTGTATATGTTTTAAATTTGAGTTATATATATAATAATTTTATACTTCATATATATATATATATATATACACACATATACACACATATATGTATATATACACACACACACATATATATATATATATATATATATATATATATATATATATATATATATATGTATCAGTTCAAAAATTTTAACTCTTATCTACCATTCTTGATATTTAAAAAACAAATAACTGCTGGGCAGTGGTGGGGCACACCTATAGCCTTAGCACTCAGGAGGCAGAGGCAGGCGGATCTCTGTTGAGCTGGAGCCCAGCCTGGGCTACATAGTTCCAGGTCAGCCTGGGCTACATAGTTCCAGGACAGCCTGGGCTACATAGTTCCAGGACAGCCTGGGCTACATAGTTCCAGGACAGCCTGGGCTACATAGTTCCAGGTCAGCCTGGGCTACATAGTTCCAGGTCAGCCTGGGCTACATAGTTCCAGGACAGCCTGGGCTACACAGAGAAACCTGTCTTGGAAAAAAAAAAAAAAAAAAAAACCAACCAGGAAAAACGAAGGTAGGGGAGAAAAGAAACAAGTGACTATTTTACTTAACCTATTATTTTCTATAGTGTATATTTATATATTGCCCTGTGGCCTATGTTAGATTAGATCTTATAATGTTTATGCATTATGCAAATTATAGTGACCACAGCAATTAATTTGTAACCATATATTTAGGAGTTATCATGGTTGTTTGCTTTTTTCTGTTTCAGAAAGGTGGTGCCACAGACAGGACATACCTCTCAGAGACTAGCCCATGTCTTGTTTTGTTTGATGAATAGCCCTAGGTGGCCTGGAACTCAAAATGTATATAGATCAGGCTGTTTCAAACCTCCTGCCTCTTGTCTCCTTGAGTGCTGACTTGTGCCACCATACCTGGTTCAAATAAAAGTTTATAATGTTTATAATGTTTAATTCTTCTTTAACTTAGAATTTGACCATGGAGAAAAAATTTATTATTATTATTATTTTCGAGACAGGGTTTCTCTGTGTATCCCTGGCTGTCCTGGAACTCATTCTGTAGACCAGGCTGGCCTTGAACTCAGAAATCTGCCTGCCTCTGCCTCCCAAGTGCTGGGATTAAAGGCGGGGGATTTTTAATAAAAAAAGATAATTGCTAAAAATTGTTTAAAAATTTTTTAACAAAAAATGTGCCTAATTTTATCCCATTTTTGATTTTTGTTTCTGTTTTGTTAAAGTCAGGTTCTTACTATGTAGCCCTAGCTCATTTGGGATTTGCTGTATAGCCCAGGCTAGCCTCAAACTCACATTTATCTACCAAGTGCTGGGGTTAAAGGCATGTATCGTCATTCCTGGCTTTGTGTGTGTGTGTGTGTGCGCGCGTGCGTGCGTGTGTGTGTGTGTGTGTGTGTGTGTGTGTGTGTATGCGCATGTGCGCACACACGCGCACACATATTTATGTTTGTTTTGAGCCCCTCGTGACTCCTTAGCCCAGCCGGGCCTCACACTTGAGGTGCTTTTGCCTCAGTCTGACCACTGGGATTGCAACTGTGTGTGGTCACATGTTGCTCATATCCATTTCTTTCGTATTTACTGAATATTGTATTATTGTCTTGTAGAATGGAGATGTATGCATTTCAATTCTTCATCCGCCTGTAGATGACCCGCAGAGTGGAGAGCTGCCCTCTGAGAGGTGGAACCCTACTCAGAATGTTAGGTAAGCTGGGAAAATGAAGTGACGCGCTGCGCTGTGCCTTGCTTTCATGACCTCTTGGGTTAGTTGGCTCTTTTTTTTTTTTTTTTTTTTTAAAGATTTATTTATTTATTATATGTGAGTACACTGTAGCTGTCTTCAGACACTCCAGGAGAGGGCGTCAGATCTTGTTACGGATGGTTGTGAGCCACCATATGGTTGCTGGGAATTGAACTCTGGACCTTTGGAAGAGCAGTGGGGTGCTCTTACCCACTGAGCCATCTCTCCAGCCCTGGTTCATTTTTTTGAGACAGGGTTTCTCTGTGTAGCCCTGTGGCTGTCCTGGAACTCAATTTGTGGACCAGGTTGGCTTCGTACTCACTGAGATCCCATCTGCCTCTTCCTCCTCAGTGCCACCACTAACCTGGCTGTTGTTTGAGACCAGCCTCAAATTCTTGGGCTCACGTAAGCCTTACTTCAGCTTTGCAGATAAACAGGGAGTACAGCCACCTGCTCCTTGGGTCTTCTTTTGGGTGTGTGTGCTGTGTCTCATTCTGTATGAGCCTGTGGACAGAATCTTCCCTTTGATAGCTTTCTCTCTGGCTAGAGTATGAGGGTGTGCTAGAAGGGTTTCAATGTGAAGGTGTATCCTGGTGGTCAGCGGGCTAAGGAATGCGGTAAAATTCACACCACACAACAGGCCTCATAACAGCCGAGTTATTAGAGGGTTGGGGCATGAGTGGGAATAAGAGAGAGTAGGCTGTGATGGCTTGGGTTTCTAGCAGGGTATGGGGACATGGGCATAGGGAGAATATTCACCAGTGAGGACTGTGGAAAACATGGCATGGGACCTGACTCTGGCGTGTGGGTGGGTCTTGGCTGCCTGACACGTGCACCTGCATCACTTGAAAGGGTGGGCTCCCTGAGCAGTGGTAGTTGGGACTCAGATTTCCCTATCTGCTTCTTCCTCTTACGTTACAATTTACTCCTCATTAGATCACTTAGCTTTTGTGTAAATTGTTTAATTTCTCTCTCTCTCTGTGTGTGTGTGTGTGTGAGCTATGGAAATCAGTTCTCTTTTTCCATCGTGTGTATTCCAAGCTCTCAGTTTTGTTCATCACGATGCAAGCTCCCTTTTTGCTCATCAAACTTGCAAACCCCACCTGGGTGGTTTTTAGGAACTGAGGCACACCCTACTAGTTATAGTTTTGATGAAGTAACAAATATACTTTTTGGACAGTGTGGTCGCACACACATTTAACCCCAGTGCTCCGGAGGCAGGGACAGCTGGATCTTGGTGAATTTGAGGCCAGCCTGGTCTACATAATACATGTGTAGCCAGTCTCTCTACGTAGCCCTGGCTATCCTAGAACTTACTATGTAGACCAGGCTGGACTTTGAGTCTTAGTTTTTAAACTCTGTACTTTTGTGCATTTAACCAGGGAATCCTTGCTTTTGCATTTTATCCTAGGAATACGTCAGCAACAGTTGCAGCACTGCTCAGCAGGAACTGTTAAAATGACACCGTTGCTTTAGCAGCAGTAAGAGAAACTGTAATATGTCAGCCATTTAAACAACTATATTTTGCCATGTGTTGCCCTGTTCTCCCAGTTAGAACTGGATTCTTTCCCTGGTGTCCTCTTTAAATATCTTCTTCATGTTGAAACGTATAATGAGGACAGTTTAACTGGGCTATCTTTGCTATTACTGTGGGCCTTTTCAAAGAATCCCTTCTAATTAGCAGAGTCAGGATAGACTATAAGCTAATGTCAGTGATAGCAGCACTGTGTTGAGTTTACTGCTGGTTATACTAAACCTACAAATCTCAGATACAAGTTCCCGTGATAAGTCAGGTTTTTAAGAACAAGCTCTGGCTGGTGAGATGGTTCAGGGGTTAAGAACACTGACTGCTCTTCCAGAGGTCCTGAGTTCAAATCCCAGAAACCACAAGGTGCCTCACAATCATCTGTAATGAGAAACAAACAAACAAAACCTATGGACCAGAGTGAGCTGGGGGGCCAGAGCAGTATGGAGAAGAGAAAGGGTGGGGGGAAAAAGAAAGCTCTTTCTGCTTTACGAAGGCTATTCGGGTGTGGGGGAGTGAAAGGGGGTGGGGGGTGGGGCAGGGACCAGACAAAAAAGGCCAGGCTATTTTCTACGTATTTGTTTAATTCACTCGTTTGTTTATGTATTTATATATTTATTTATTTAGAAACAAGGCCTTACTCTGTGACCTGAGCTGACTTGGAACTTGCTGTGTAGACCAAGCTATCGCTTGCTTCTCTTTCTCCCTTGCACTTTTCCTCGGTGTGAGACCGGCTCTAGCTCTAGC
The DNA here is from genome assembly GCF_900095145.1 of Mus pahari. NCBI lineage: Eukaryota > Metazoa > Chordata > Mammalia > Rodentia > Muridae > Mus > Mus pahari. The sequence continues at coordinate 46,972,773 of NC_034611.1, forward strand.
TCAGACACTGCAGTGTGCTGAGATTTGACCCCTGTGCCACCCTCCGTGCCTGCTTTGTGGCTTAGCCAGCTGATTGTTAAAAAACAGTTTTTTTTCGAGACAGGGTTTCTCTGTGTAGCCCTGGCTGTCCTGGAACTCACTTTGTAGACCAGGCTGGCCTCAAACTCAGAAATCCGCCTGCCTCTGCCTCCTGAGTGCTGGGATTAAAGGCGTGCGCCCCCACGCCCGGCCCATGTGTTTGACTTTAATTCTGTGTCTGTGTGTCTGTCTGTCTGTCTGTGGGCACGCACTCATGAGGAGAGAGGTCAGAGGCTTTCGACCCTGAGGGCTGGAGTTAGAGGCTGTTGTGAGCGCCCTGATGGGAGGTGTGGGTGGTGGGGACGGCATACCAAACTTGGTCCTCTATAAGAACAGTCCATGCCCTTAACAAACACCGAGTCATCTCTCTAGCCCCAAAACATATCTAAGAATTTCTTTTTATAATTTATATATTCACACACACACACACACACACACACACACACACACACACACACCCCTACACCACTCTCTGTCTCTCTTCAGAAAAGACCAGGCCTCCCAAGGACATTAGCTGAACATGGATAACTGGTACAAGAAGACTAAGGCCATACCAAACCAATAGGAGGAACATGGTCCCAAGAACAGGCAAAAGAATCAAAAAGAATCAGAGTTACCTGACTCCCACTGTCAGGAGACCACAAGAGCACCGAGCTACACAACCCTAACCTACACAGAGAACCTAGCACAAGCACGTGCAGGCTCTGGGATTGTCGCGTCAGGCTTTAGCCTCTGTGAGCCCCGCTATAGTATATGTTGATTATAACATGTTGACCTCTAACATGTTTACGATCCTGTGGGCCACGCTCTCCTGGGGTCCTTGACCCCTCTGGCTCACATAGTTTCTTCTCCCCCACTTTCCTGGGGCTCCTGAGGGGAGGAACCCAGTGGAGACCTCCAACCTGGGCTCTCTGCACTTAATGTGTGGCTGTGGTCTGCGCAGCACTCCATTGGCTGCCAAGGAGCCTTGGATGACAGTTAGGTGAGGCTCCAATCTCCGAGTCTATAAAGATGTCACTAGGAATCATTTAATTGCTTTTTGTTTTGTTCTCCTAGCCTAGGTCTCTGGGCCGTCCAGACAGGGCCAGGCTTGGGCTTCCTCGTGGGGTGGGCCTCGAAGAAGACCAGTCATTGGTTGGCCACTCCTACAAGTTCTGTGCCACCTTTACCCCAGCGCATCTGCAGAAAGAACAAATTGTAGGTTGAAGGTTTCGTGGCTGGGTTGATGTCCCAGGCCCACCACCGGAAGCCTTGGTTACAGAAGATGGCCAGTTCAGGCTCCATATCCTCCATTACTAGGAATCCTCCACAGGGTCACTCTCATAGATTTCAGGGAGTTTCCACAGCACCCCCAAATGCTCTCCAGTTCCAGCAATCCCTCCTTGTACTCTCTTCTTCTTAGCACCCCTCACCCCACCCTGATCTTTCTATTTCCTTCCTCACCCACAAAATCTGTTCTGTTTTTCCCTCCCAGGGAGATGCATTCATCCTTAGAGCCCAGCTTGTGCTTAGCTAGCCTCTCTGGGTCTGTGGATTGTAGCACGTTTCCCTTTACCCTGCAGCTCATAGCCACTTAGAGATGAGTACATTCCATGTTTGTCTTTCTCACTCAGGTAGGAAAGGTTCTTTTCTAGTGCCATACATTTGCCTGCAAATTTCATGATGTCATTTTCTTAGCAGCTGAGCAGTACTCCGTTGTATAAATGTATCACGTGTTCTTTATTCCTCAGCTCATGGACATCTAGGTGGTTTCCAGTTTCTGACTATTGTGAATAAAGCTGCTATGAACATAGTTGAGCAATTGTCCTTGTGGTAGGATGGAGCCCCAGGAGTGGTATAGCTGGGTCTTGAGGTAGATCTATTCTCAATTTTCTGAGGAATTACCATATTGATGTCCAGAGTGTCTCCTTGCTCCCCATCCTTGCCAGTGTAAGCTGTCATTTGTGGTTTTGATCTTAGCTATTCTGACAGGTATAAGATGGAATCTCGGGGTTGTTTTGATTTGTAGTTCTCTGTTGGCTAAGGATATTGGAACATTTCTTTAAGTGCTTCTTTAGCCATTTGGGATTCTTGTATTGAGAGTTCTGTTTACATCTGTATTCCACAATTGGATAATTTGGTTTGTTGATACCTAGTTTCTTGAGTTCTTTATATATTTTGGACATTCACTCTATGTTGGATGTGGAGTTAGTGAAAATCTTTTCTAGAGCCGGGTGGTGGTGGCGCATGCCTTTAATCCCAGCACTTGGGAGGCAGAGGCAGGCGGATTTCTGAGTTTGAGGCCAGCCTGGTCTACAGAGTGAGTTCCAGGACAGCCAGGGCTACACAAAGAAACCCTGTCTCGAAAAAACAAACAAACAAAAAAATCTTTTCTGTTCTGTAGGCTGCCATTTTGTCCTATTTAGAGTGTCCTTTATCTTATAGAAGCTTTTCAGTTTCATGAGGTCCCATTTATTAATTGTTGATTTCAATGCCTGCTCTATTGATGGTCTGTTCAGGATGTTGTCTTCTGAGCCAATATGTATCTGACTTTATGTTGGGTCTTTGATCCACTTAGACTTGAGCTTTGTACTATGTGACAGATATATACATGTACCATCCAGTTAGAGCAGCACCATTTGATCTGAGTTTGTCTTTGTTGAATGGCTGTTTCTTGGTTTCTGTTATTTGTGGCCGGTGTTGAGCTGTGGGGAGACGGGGTCTCTACCAGAGTTCAGGGCCTCTGATCCGCATAGAGGCTCTGCCTGACTTGGCCTAAGACATAGTGAGGAGCAAAGGAAGAGGGGGATTGGGGAGCGTCAGTGTGGTGGCACAGAGAGTGGTCATGCATGGGTGGCTTGCCTGGAGTTTTGGCGGCTGAAGTGGCTTCTGGTTATAAAAAATATATTTTTTTAAAAAAATGACATTTATGGGGCTGGAGAGATGGATTAGAGGTTAAAAGCACTGACTGCTCTACCTGAGGTCTTGAGTTCAATTCCCAGCAACCACATGGTGGCTCATAACCATCTTCTGAAGAGAGCAACAGTGCACTCGCATAAATCAATCAATCGATCCTTTTTTTTTTTTTTTTTAAAAAGGCATTTACTGTGTGTTTATTTATGCGCCCTGTCCTGTAAGTGGAAGTATACAGCACTTTGTGGGGCGTTTTCCTCCTCTGCCCTTTTCATCTCTGTGATCTAACTCAGGTCATCAGGCTTGGTGGCACGCACCTTTACCTGCTGGGCCATCTCACTGCCCCTAAAACCAAAATTGCATAATCCATTTTTCATAGTAGGTCATATTTGTATTCAAATTTGTATCAGAAATATTTTAAGGGAGAAAAACTTGTGTAAACCTGACTAATTTCTTAAAGCCTGTCCTGTTGGACATTAGGATGTGACTTTAACAGTGGATTCTTCTCTCCTTCTCAGGACTATCCTGTTAAGTGTGATCTCACTGCTTAATGAGCCCAACACCTTTTCTCCAGCCAATGTGGACGCTTCAGTCATGTTCAGGAAATGGAGGGACAGCAAAGGAAAAGACAAGGAATATGCTGAGATCATTAGGTGAGGCCGACCACGTACATTCTGGAACTAAGGGGTTAAAGTCAGACTTCAATAATCTGTTTACTTTAAAACAGTTTCTCAATTATATTATGGAGTAACCTAATGAATTTAGCTATTGAAAGAGAACCCAAAACAGAAACAAAACACAATAGAAAATAAAGAGAACTCACTGGACAGGATGGCAGACATTCTGGGTTTGTTTTGGTTGTTTGTCTCGTGTGTGTGTGTGTGTGTGTGTGTGTGTGTGTGTGTGTGTTGCAGTTTAAACCAAGCTAGCCTTGAACACAAGAGATCCAGCCTCTGCCTCCCAAGTCCTAGGATTACAGCGTCCATCCCTGTCCCCTGCTTGGGTTTAGTGGTCAGCCGCTGAGGTGGGTGAATCAGATAAAGGAGTAAGGTTGTAGTTAGTGTAAAATGTAGAGCCCTATAGAAGTTACAAGAATATCATTGTATAAGGCAACAGACTGAAGCTTCAGGGAAGTGGTGTTCTTATGTTTTCAGTTTCTCCAATCTCACGCCTTCCCAATCTCAATGGCTTTGGGTTTTGTACTTTGGCAATAAAGTTTTATACTTACACAGGCGACATTTTGTTGCAGAGCTGTTACCTGCCAAGCTGGCACAGGATAATGGAAAAGCCTGAGGAAGACAGGGCACATTGTGATGGGAGCCAGGCAGTAGTAGGTGTGAGTAGGATTGCAGGCAGGGTGTGGCTCTGCTGCAAGCTCCTGCCTGGCATTCTGCCCCTACCACCTCAAAAACAATGACATTTGGTGCCCTGGGGGAACCTAGCAGATGACAGGCACTAAAAAGATGCTGGCCTGTAGCTCAGCAGCACAGTCTGTGCTTCCCAGCACCCCCGCAAGCCTGAACCCACACTGAAAACAGTCAGACCCCACGTATATAAAACCTCTGTACCCTCAACCCTCAGCAAGATGGGAGGCAAAAGACAGAACTTTCAAATGCTTTTGGGCTAGTTAACCTGATTTCTGCAGCAGCGAACAAGAGAGACCTTGCCTCTAACAAGGCTGTAGTTTGAGGGCAAAGCCCCTCCATGACAGGAAGGTATGTGATGATGAGAGCTGTGCTGTGCTGTGGGTGGGGTATGTCTGTATGGAGTGTGAACCGTGAGTCACAGGGAATCTGATTATGGTCAGTCAGATTAAGACTGTCGTAAAAACAGCACCTTAACCCAAGGCTCTCCCTAATAATCCCAGCACTAAGGAAACGACGGTGAGAGACCCTCTCAAAACAGACAGACCTCTATAAACTGTCCCTGTGTTGTCCTCTGCAGAAAACAGGTCTCAGCTACTAAAGCTGAGGCGGAGAAGGATGGAGTGAAGGTCCCCACAACCCTGGCAGAGTACTGCATCAAAACTAAAGTGCCTTCCAATGACAACAGCTCAGATCTGCTTTATGACGACTTGTATGACGACGACATTGATGATGAAGATGAAGAGGAAGAAGATGCCGACTGTTATGATGATGATGATTCTGGAAATGAGGAGTCGTGACGTGTCCCTTCAGTGCCCCTGCACTGCCCTGACGTCTCAGGCCAAAGGGAGGGAGCAAGCGGGGACCTGCAGTGGCCACTCAGGGGACCTACAGTGGCCACTCTGCAAAAACTCACTCCCGGGGCCGGGAGCAGGCGGCCCCTGCTGACTCCCCTTGCGGATCTCAGTTGGCTCCTTTTTATGGACCTTTACTGGAGAGAGTTCCCTCCACAGAATGTCTGAAGTCTTGCATTCTTTCCCTTCCATCACTGTATTGATTCTTTTTTAAAAACAGCCACCACCCCTCAAACTCCTGCCTCACCTCATCTCTGCAGAATGTTCACAGCAAAACACCTTTGTCTGTTTTTAGATTCTTGAAGAATTAGTCTGTTCAAGACATTGTGTTTAAAGCTGGGAGCCCACTGGGAGTCCACAAGTGCTGCATATATTGGGTAGCAAAAGAAAATGGGAAAAAAGAAAAAAGTGGAAAAAAAAAAAAAAAAAAAAAAAAAAAAAAAAAAAAAAAAAAAAAAAAAAAAAAAAAAAACTAAAAAAATAAAAAAAAAAAAAAAAGCCCACAAAACAAACTTAAAAAAAAAAAAAAAAAAAGCCAATTTGCCAAGGGTTAGCTGCTCCTTTACATTAGTGCGTGTGCATCTGTCAGCCCCGTGGTGGTGAGCTTTGTTTCTTCCCCTTCCTAAGGCTGGGCTGCGGTGGGCATCAGGGACTTACTCTCGCTAAGTCTGATGAAATGTGCTGCCTCGGTGACACCATCCCAACACGGAGGCTGCAGCTGCTCTGAGGAGATATCAGATTTTGTTTTTTGGAATTGATTGGGATCTAAAGCCTGAAATAAATATTCATACTTTACATAGAACCGAGCACTTGGTTGCTATTTATTTTAAAGGTGGGATAACTTTTTCCACCAGAGAGAGGGGGAAGGGTGTGGTTAGTGTGTGTGGATTTCTGGTTCTGAAACCACAGAAGTAAAGACTTATCCCAGTGTTGGCCGACGCCTCGGGAGAGAAGAGTGAGGACTGGGGAGGCTGCTGGCGGGACATGCACAAGAGAGTTTAAGTAGCCACTTTAATCTGTGTTAAGATTGAGTTTTTCATTGAGCTGCTATCTTGATAGTGATAACTGTAGATGTGTGCAGCTTGGGATTGGTCATTTTCCTCATTGGAGATGACCTTTTGCCAAGGAATGCAAGCAGAAATGGTGTGTGGAGCTCCCCCCCCCCCCCTGCTGGGATTAAAGGCGTGCGCCACCCCCCCCCCCCCCCCCTCTTCTCACTTTGTCAGAGCCCCAGCTGACTACAGGCAGCCTTGTTTCCTGGGTGTCAGTCACACGTGGCTCCTGTAAGACTGAGCTCCAGTAGCTTCATCCCAGACTTGAGGGTTTTGTTTAGCAAACTGTCTAAATAAAGCCAGACTTGAAGAAGGGCAGAGGGAAACTGAGAAGGACTGACCCTCTGGTTAAGTAGACCACGCCTCCTCCTCTCTTGGTTCCCTTTCCCTTCTGATCTCAGGGTTTTCATTCTCTCTTCACTCCTGAACGAATGCTATTTCCCTGGCCTCAAAAGTTTGATCTGTTATCAAATGAGAATGTTTAGTGGTGAACAGTGAAATTTAGTGGAATTTATCTCCACAGGGTCAGGGCTGTACCTGAGTCTCCTGATTCAGGAACACTGTAAAGAGACACCTGGGAGTTTGTTGCTCCCAGAGAGCCTGCAGATCCACAGCCAAATCCTGATCTTCCTTCCCCCGCGTGCCCCTGCCTGCCACTGAAAGTTCAATAGACCTGTGGGTCTGTCCAGGCCTTGCTGAGTGGGTGTTCATCATCATCCCACTGTTGCTCCTCCCTCTCCATTGACCTTTCTCTGACCACTCCAGAACTCTCTTAACCATACTGCGTCTGTAATCACTTCTTAAGCCTCCTGCCCTGGCCGCTGTTTGCTGGGTCCCTCCTGTTTGATCCTGGCCACTGGAAGGGGAATTGTCCTCTCCCCAGCCCTCATCAACCAGGTTTACATTTACAACTTTAAAGGTTCAGATGCAATTTCAACTGAAACCAGCGGACATCCTGACTTTAATATAGTTTTTAGTTAAGATTGTAGATGGCTTTTTAGTTTAACTTACGAGAAGTTTATCTGATGCATTTTGTTGGCTTCCCCTTTAGTGCTTTGTCTTTCTGCCCACCTAATAAAACTGTGGAATAAAAATTACCTGTATTGCTATCTCCCCATGGGAGATATAATAATAATTCTCAGGTCTCCCCGAGAAAGTTAAAGCCAGTCTTTGGGCGCCACTGACCTTTTCTTAGACACTAACTACCCTCGAGCCATACTTTCTTTTGAGATAGACTGGTAAGGGCAAGGACATATGTTTAATTTGCCTGCAGGGTATTGCCACTCTGTGCCAACAGAGCTCACCTGTGTTGAGTCAAGCAAGAGCATGGCGGGCAGCACCACCACAGTGCCGAGGATCAGTCTGCACGCTCAGCTGGCAGAGGAAGGAGCAAGGACGACAGAGGTCCTGTTCCAGGTAGATGCTTGCCTTGCCTTAACTATGGGTCAAAAGCTTTAAGTGTCTGATTCTCCCCCAAACCTGAGACCATTAAAGAACTGCTTTTTTAAAAAGTGTCCCACATGTAGATATGGCCAGTCTCAAACTCAGTAACCCCCCGCCTACTTAAGGAGCCTCATTCTGTTTTTTTTTGTTTGTTTGTTTGTTTGGTTTTTCCGAGACAGGGTTTCTCTGTATAGCCCTGGCTGTCCTGGAACTCACTCTGTAGACCAGGCTGGCCTCAAACTCAGAAATCTGCCTGCC